>NW_006922129.1:144968-198375 GCF_000298275.1 Orycteropus afer afer
AGAAGTAGATTGCCCAACCTTCCTTCCGAGGAGTGCCTGGTGGGTTTGAACCAGCAGCCTTCTGGTTAGCAGTCAAATGCCTTAGGCACAATGTTACCAGAGCTCCCTAAAAAACACACTACCTTACAAGAAATGCTAAAGGGAATCCTTCAGACAGAGAACCCACAATGGCAGAAAACAACCAGAGTAAGGGACATGACAACATCACCTGGAGACCAACCTAGATAAAGAAGTATCAAAAATAAAGTAAACCTACGAGGCTGAAAATAGCGAACCAGAGATGTCAGTTTGCAAACAATGATAACTACAAAGCAAAAAGAAGAAATAAAGAATGTAGTTACAGAACGTCCAAACGGAGAGAAATTTAAGATAACAGCAAGACAGAATGGACTGCTTTAAACTTGGGAAGGTAATAATGAATTATAGGTAACCTCAAAGGAGATTAATAAACTTCCTCATCAAAATAAAAAAGAAGAAAATCATGAAGTCTCAGTAAACACTAAAACAATAGCAACACAGGAAATGATAGGAAAGTCCATAAACAAAATGAACTGAGCACAGAAAAATATATTGAACAAAGAAACCATTAACACCACACACACATACACACGCACACAAACCACAGCAAAATGACAGCAGTAAATCTGTATATATCAATAATTACACTGAATGTAAATGGATTAAATGCAAGAGACAGAGAGTACCAGTACCAAAAACATGACTCATTAATATGCTGTCTACAGTAGGCACACCTTAGACACAAAGATGAAAATAAGCTAAAAATCAAAGGATGGACAAATATATCATGCAAGTGGCAACAAAAAAAGAGCAGGAGAAGCAATATTCATCTCTGTCAAAGTAGACTTTAAGGCAAAAACCAGCAAAAGAAACAAGGAAGGACATTATATAATGATTAATGGGTCAATCAAACAAGAAGATGTAACTATAGTAAATATCTATGCACCCAATGAAAGAGGCCCCAAATACATAAATCAAACTTTAACAGAACTGAAAAGACAAACAACTCCACAATAACAGTAGGAGACTTTAACACATCACTTTTGATACAGCACAGAGCAGCTAGAAAGGGACTCAACAAGATGTAGAGGAAGTGAGGCACCACCATCAACCAACTGCACCTCATAGATATCTGCAGAGAACTCCACAAACAACAGTACACTATACATCATTTTCCAGTGCACATAGAACATTGTCAGGACTCCAGCATAGACCACATGTTAGGCCACAAAACAAGCCTCCATAAATTTTAAAAATCCAAAATACTACAAAGCATCTTGTTAGCATCACAATGCTGTAAAATAAGAAATCAACAACAAAAAGATCAAGGAAAAAAATATGTGAAACTGAATAACACCCTGCTTAAAATCTATTGGGTAAGAGAAATAAAAAAATTCCTTGAATCAATCGAGAATGAAAACGTTACATGCTACAACCTCTGGAACAATGGAATACCGTGCAGTAAGAATAATGATGAATCTGTGAAACACCTCAAAATAGGGAAAAACCTAGAGGACGTTATGCTGAGTGAAACTAATCAATCACAAAAGGACACATATTGTATGAGACCACTACTGTAAAAAAGCCAAGAAAAGGTTTACACACAGAATCATTCTTTGAAGGTTACCTGAGATGGGAGGAGAAGGGAGGGTAAATCACTAACCAGAGGGTAGACACCTGTTAACTTGAGTGAAGGGGAATGCAATATAAAATAAAGGAGAGGTCAGCACAAAGTTATCAAGGCAGTGGAAGACCCAGGGAAGTGCACAAGAGTTAAGGGCAACAGAGGTGAATACTATTTCATACACAATCCTGCAATGATAGTAATAACAATATCTATCAGTGGATATGTAGGTAGACACCCAAGCTGAACAGGGATGGGAAAACTAATGGGATTGTATCCAGGAATATATATAGAGTTGACAGGTTTGATCGAGGATATTTCTACATAAGTATTTATATGTGCTGCAAATATGTCCATGAGTGTAGTAGAGCATACAGGGGACAAAGTTATGAAAACGTCTTAGTTATAACCAAACATCTTTTTTATTATTATTATTATTTTATTTTAAGAGCTTGTTTTACATTCAAAGTCACGCGTACATTTAGTTTCATTCCCCATTCGCCATGTCCGACCCTAACCCAGTCTCCTCCCCTCCCTACCCTGCAACACTCCCCTGTGCCCCTCATAATTAGGCACTCCTATTTGTCCTGCATTTCCTCAGTTTGAATGTTGGTCCTTTGGTGTCCCATGGGCTATTGCTCTAAGGGATGTATTATCATTGAATGTGTGGGTGCGGCATCTTGGGTTGAGTGGTCTGCATGTACATCTTGTTAACTATTGGGCTGAGAGCCCACCCCTGGGTGTGTGTTTTATTCCAGGTACCGAATGTATTTCAGGGCCATAGTATTGTGATTCTCTCACCAGACTTCATCTGACCAGTAATTCTGGTCATTATTGAGTTTTTGGATTTGTTTCATGTATAACCAAACATCTTGAGGAAATGAGTCATTGGCCATGGGAGCTCAGGATCATAGCTTCAGGGAACACTAAGGTCAATTAGCATAACATAGTCCACAGAGACAATGTTCTGCATCCTACCTTGGTGAGCGGCAACTGGAGTGTTAAAGCTTGTGAACGACCATCTAAGGAGCAACTTTTGTTGTCTCCCTGTCTGGAGCAAGGAAAATTAAAGAAAATCAAAGATGCAAGGGAATAGTTCAAAGGACTAATGGACTGTGTGAACCCCAGCCTTCACTACCCTGCAACAGAAAGACTGACTTTCTGTCAGTGCCTGACTGCCACCATTGACCACTCTGAGAGGGATCACACTAGGAGACTTCAGATAGAGTGGGAGGAAAATGTGGAACAAAACTCAAAATCATAAAAAAAGGATCAGACCTACTGGTTTGATGGAGACTGATGGAACCTCTGAGACTATAGCCCTTAGATACCCTTCAAGCTGTGATCTGAACTCTCCCTTGTGGCTCAACTTTCAGCCAAAAGATAGACAGGCCTATGTTGTGAACAATAACACCAGGAAGAGATGCCTTCATTAGAAAAATCAAGATCATACAAGATCAAAAGGGCAGTGTTTGTTGAGGGACGAAACTAAGAAGGGAAAAAGAGATAGGAAAGAAGGTTGAAGGGAAACAGTAAGCGTAGGGTGGAAGTGGGAAGATGTTGACATGAGTCTTAACGTCCCAGGTTCAGCTAAAGGGCAGAGTTGTCCTTTTTGCTGTGCTCCTGGATCTGGCTGGGACTGGCTTAGAGTGTATGGCTGGAAAACATCTGTAAGCTGGAGGGTCAGCAAGGAATGGGGCGGAGGAGGGGGTGGTTTCCTTTCTAGCTGACTAGTTATGACTTGTTTATTGCCCCAAGTGACCTTAGGTCCCATCTCTATGATTAATGGAGGTTTTCATAACCTAATTGTCTTCACTTCTCTCTGTCCCAGGTGACAAAAACCTGTCCTCAGCTCAGTGTCCTGCCCACAGCGCCAGGCCTGTGCTCAGGATGTGGGTAACATGAGCTTCACACCTGCAGAAACTGTGAGGTCTGTGTTTGAGTGTCCAGAGCAGGTGGCCTTTGTCCAGGAACTGGGTGATGCTAAAATCTACCTTCATAATTACCCAAGTCCCAGCTTGATGAGTCCTTTCCTTTTTGACTCAGGACACCCTGATCCCTCTCAGGCTCCCAGGCCAGGACTTCTGTCTCCCGCCTTACTCAGTGCCCACCTGAGGAACTCCTGGCTCTCTCATCATCCCTCTCCATCCCCTGTTTCTCCTACAGGTGACCTCAAGAGCTCTGTGACCTTTGACCTGACCCTCAAACCTGGCTGCCTGAGTCCCTGTGCCATCTTCAGTGAAACAAAGACTTGGAATCTGACTTGAGTCCAAGTACTTGAGCTGGGTCAGTATTGTAAGACTGTGAAGGTTGTTCCTCCCAGTGAGGGTCCTGGGGATCCTGGGGAAAGACTGACATGGATGAAGGTAATTCTGAGGTTGGCAGTGGGGCAGAGAAAGACACAGGAGCACATTCTGGTCCTCCCTGTGGCCTCAGCTCCAGTATAACCAAACAAACCAAACTCACTGCCGTGGAGTCCATTGGATTCATAGCGACCCCTCTTTGGGTTTCCAAGGTGGTATCTCTACAGAAGTATATTGCCCAATCTTCCTTCTGAGGAGTGGCTAGTGGGTTTGAACTGCCAGACTTCTGTTTAGCAGTCAAATGCCTTAGGCACTACGCCACCAGAGCTCCCCAGCCCCAGTATAGGACCTAGCATACTGTTTGTTGCTCGGTGCTTTCGAGTTGGATCTGACTCATAGTGCCCAATGAGAGGCACTATGAGTCCTGCACCATTCTCACAGTTCTTGCTATACCTGAGCCCACTGTTTCAGCCACTGTGACCATCTGTCTGTTGAGGTATCTTCCCCTTTCACTCTGACCCTCCACTTTACCATGCATGGCATCCTTCTCCAGGGAATGGTCCCTTCTGACAACATGTGACCAAAGCAGGTGAGACACAGCCTGCCCGTTCTCTCTTCTAAGAGGCATTCATGCTGCACTTCTTCTGGGACAGATTAATTCATTCTTGTGGCGGTGTATGGTATTTTCAGTACTTCTCACCAACACCACAGTTCAAAGGCATCATTTCTTCTTCGGTCTTCCTTATTCATTGTCCAGTTTTCACATGCATATGAGGTGTTTGAAAATACTGTGCCTGGGTTTTTGTTGTTGTTGTTATGTGCCATCGAGTCAGACCCGACTCATAGCGACCCCTCCTTGGGTTTCCCAGGCAGTATCACTACAGAAGTAGATTGCCCCATCTTCCTTCCGAGGAGTGGCTGGTGGGTTTGAACCACCAGCCTTCTGGTTAACAGTCAAGTGCCTTAGCCACTATGCTACCAGAGTTCCCATGTGCCTGGGTTTAGACACACCTATATATAATGCATAATGTATACTTACATATCTTCAAAGTATATATAATTATGTATTATATAAGGGCATAATATAGGATCTTAAAATGTTGCCTGAGGAGGATTAGACTTGAGGTGTTTGGCACCAAGGAGCCATCTCGAGTCAAGTGTTTGATCAAGAGTAACATTAACAAATACTTCCCTAGTATTTGCTGTGTGCCAGGCATAGTGCTGTGGTTACTTTCCATAAATTCATTCAACATTCAGTGAAGACTTATTGAGCCCCTATCATGGGTAATCAGAAAGTAGACATAAATCCCTACCCTGTGGCACTTGTATTTGTGATACATGTATCATGAGTCTGTGTGACTTACCCTGGCGACACTCCTCTGCCAGTTCCACTCACACACCTCGTTGAATGTTCTCCTCCTGCCCAGAGTTTCACACTGCGAGAGCTCTCAGAAGCCCAGCCAGATGTATGCTCTGAGCTGCTTGCTACCCTGTGTCTTGGGGTTTGCACATGTCTTTGCCAGGGACCCACAGGCAGGGCACACCTGTCCAGACATGAGTTTCCCTGAAGCTCAGCTGCACTCTGCAGGTGTGGCTCTGTGGATGGGGGCACTCAGAGGCCCTCCCCCCCAGGGTAAGGCTCTGGCATTTTGTAGGGAGTCTCTTAGCAGAGGAAGGAAGAGACTTCAGAGTAGGATGTGGTGGGCTGAAATTTGGATTGTGCAGGCAAAGAAGTGCCCAGAGAGTCAGAAAAGGAGGGGCAGAGGTAAGACCGGCCACCCATGTGTGGAGCCAGGCTGGTCACTGGGTCTCAGGCCAGAGCAAGCCTGAGGAGATGTTGTTAAACTGAGGCCCCAGTGAAGAATCTGCTTTTGACCCTTTCCTCACCTCCAAGCCCCAGGCCCAGAAAAGCCAAGGAAACAGGGAGAAGGACCCCTAGAGAAGGCCTGTGGGAGATCAGAAAGGGGCAGTGTCTGATAGGCATCCGGTCAACAGCAGCAGCTTGAGTATTACCAACACTTTGCTGTGTCCTACCTGCCTACCCATCATCCTATATGCCCATGAAGACCAGAAAAGAAAACTGAGGTGCAAGGAGGAGCCTGCCAGTGAGTTAGTGGCATAGTCTCAGCTCCTTCTCCTGCACCCACTGCCCAGCCTCCTTGGCAGTCTCCTCTGTGGGCAGCTTCTGGAGCGCCTTGCACCCAGCTTGAAGTTCATTTCTGCTCCCTAAACCAAACAAAAAGCCAAACTCTCTGCTGTTGAGTCAAATCCGACTCATAGCGACCCCTTCTTGGGTTTCCAAAGTGGTATCCCTACTGAAGTAGATTTCCCGATCTTCCTTCCGAGGAGTAGCTGGTGGGTTTGAACTGCCAGCCTCCTGGTTAGCAGTCAAATGCCTTAGGCGCTATGCCGCCAGAGCCCCACTGATCACCTGTCCCATCCTGCTGTCAACCGGAACCTCCTCAGGGGGCCCCTGCAGAACTTCAGATCTTTCCATGCCTCCTCTTTCCACAGCCATGAGCAACCCACCAAGTGCCTCAGCTTCTCAGCCTCAGAGGAGGAGGAAAGCAGTGTGGCCAAGCATAGAAACCAGGCAAGTGGTGGAGACCCAGGAGCTTGGGCTAGGGTAGGTATGGAGACTGGGGAGAAGTGTGGAGTCTGGCTTCGCCCTCAGTTCTTTCTGTTTAGGTGAACAGCTTGGGACTGAAGGACCTGCCTGTCAGCATCAACTTCAGGGTGCCTGTGAGCTGTTGGGGCAGGGATGGAGGTCCTTCCTCCCTATGTATTGAGGATTGTATATGGCTCCTCCACTAATGCTCTTTATCTGAATTCCCTGTGTCCCTCATGAATCCCCAACACCTCACTGAGATGCTCCTTCTTTGTCTCCTTTTAGAATCCATGTATTCAGTGCTCTTTGGGAAAAACAGAATCTGACTTCCTAACCAATATTCAGAAGAGTTCTGTGCTGCTGAGAATACATCTGGGCTGGACTCCACTCTAAGCCATACACCAGAGGAATTTAATGAATGAATTTATGTTGCATTTAGATAGGCACCTGCTGAATGGCCCTCTTGTATTCAGATGTGGCTGCTCCCTTCAAGTCAAATAGTTTAATGTTGTCATCTACCCTCAAGTCCATCTTTCTCCAGACTGATGTTGCTTCTCTACCCCTTAGGACTGCTCTGTTGCCATCTGCCTGAGGTTCTACTGTGACATCCCCTCCTTTCACCTTCAAGAATCAATTAACTTCATCCTGAAGGACGAACTTCAGCTTTGGCTGGGTCAGCCAGGAGTGTAACACCAAACAGCAGAGCCCCTCCTCAGATTTTTGTGGTACCTGATGCCCTAGAGTGAGGGCATTTTTCAAGCCAGTTCTCAAGCTTTCCTCCTCTCTTTCTCAGACACTGCAGAAGAAAGTATTGGTTGTGAGCATGGCTGACATCACATTCAACAGATCCATGTATTCCCAGCTTCCAGGACAGGAGAAGGAGCTCTGGTGGCTCAGTGCCTAAGGCACTTGACTGCTAACCAGAAAGCTGGTGGTTCAAACCCACCAGCCACTCCTCAGAAAGAAGGTTGGGCAATCTACTTCCATAGTGATACCGCTTCAGAAACCCAAGGAGGGGTCTCAATGAGTTGGGTCCGACTCGACGGCACATAACAACAACAACAGGACAGGAGGCATTATGAGAGCCCAGATATTAACTGTGTGGTAGGCAGTGGCCAGGCTGGTGAAAGAGATCATGATACTAAGTCTGTAATGCTAGGCAAGGGTTTGCAGGCCTGGAGGGAGGAAGACGAACACCTTGAGTCTATGGTTGCTTTTGCATCTTACTCTTTGAAGAAGAGCTGTGAAAGGAGAGGAACTAACTGGGGGTTGGCAGAGGGAAGGTACTCATTGTGGGTGCATAGAGGATCTGGGATAACAAGAGGCCTGATAACTTTCTGATGAGGTCATCTCCACTCCAAGTGGAGACAGTACCAGGGAAGGATGAAGTCTATAAACCTATGTCCCTCTTCGGGTGCAGCCCCCTGAGAGGTCTGCTGCTATTGGCTCTCATTATGGCACACGGTACAAGGTGAATGTTTTTTTATTCCACTCTTGACACCACCAGCATCTGATCCCACTCTTTCCATGGTAGAAACAAGCTCACCTTGGAGTCAGGCAAGACTGGGTGCAATCCTTGCTAGGTTACTTATTGTGAAAGATCCCCTCCCACCTATGACACCATCATTGCCTAATTCTTTCCCACATTTGTACCTTCCTATCCAGTTCTCAAGGAGCTCTGGTAGCGTAGTGCCTAAGGCACTTACCTGCTAACCAGAAGGCTGGTGGTTCAAACCCACTAGCCACTCCTTGGAAGGAAGGTTGGGCAATCTTTCGTAGTGATACTTCCTCGGAAACCCAAGGAGGGGTAGTTATGAGTCAGGTCTGACTCGAAGGCACATAGCAACAACATCCAGTTCTCAAAGGAACTCTGGTGGCATTGTGGTTAAGGCATTGGGCTGCTAACCAAAAGGTTGGTGTTTCAAATCCACTAACCAACGTGCAGAGAAAGATGAGGCAGTCTGCTTCTGTAAAGATTTACAGCCTTCGAAATCCTATGGGGGGCACTATGAGTCAAAATCAACTCCATGACAGTGAGTTTGATCCAATTCTCAGATTTCCTGTAATTTCTCTCCCTTTCTTTGCCATTTTTCTCCATCTCTTTATTTCCTTCGATAACAGATTATAATACAAAAACACAGACCTGGGTTTGAATGTTGATACCACCATTAATTCTTTCTGTGACCATAGGCAAGTGTTTGGTCCACTCTGAGTCTTGGATTCTTAATCTGGAGGTAATCCTAACCAACTCCCAGAATTGTGGTAAAGTCTAAATGACATAATGTGTATAAAGTTTCTACCACAGTGTGTTGAACATAGTAGGGGGCCCGGAAATGGTAGTCATCCATAATCATCCCTTATCCTCTCTTCCACTAGACTTCCTGACCTTCTTCTTTCTCCCCCTACAGGTTGGCTTCTTCAAGCACCAGAATAGGAAATGATGGCAGAAGCCAATGGAGGGACTGGCCCAGAAAGTGGGACATCAGACTCCCTAGTTGCCCAATAAGCAACTCTCACTCCTACCTCCTGTTCTCCTTTGGACCTGCTCTCACCTCAGAGATTTTCCAGTCTTCTTACTTACCTCAGCCAGGCTCAAATGGGAAGAAATATTCCCCATGAGAGAGATTGGGATCAGGCTGCTTTCTCCTTTAGAAATCTTGCCTGGGAAGAGCCATTTGTCTTGTCTAAGTTCTTACTGGAAACTCCCACCACAGGGTCTCTGCTGTGCCCCCTCCAGGGATCTTGGCTTGGAATTTCTCCCTAGAATTACATGGATAAAACAATAGACAGGCATATGGGGTGAACGTTTATGCTAGGTAGATACACTCCTTAGAACAATCAACAGTGGGAGAACAGAAGGGCAGTATTTGTACAGGGAGATAGCTTAGGGGACAGGAATACATAGCAAAGAAGAATACCGGGAAGAGGTAACTACAGAGAGAAAGTAAGAAGAGAGCTATTATGCTGTGGGGATTGTAGTCACTCTCATGAAATAAAATGTGTATGAACTGTTGAATGGAAAATGAATTTGCTCTGTAAACTTTCACCCAAATCACAATAAATTAAAAAAAAAAAAAAATCACATAGATAGTGGCCTCAGACTCTGTTGTTGTTGTTTGCCATTGAGTTGAACCTGACTCATAGTGACTCCTCCTTGAGTTTCTGAGGTAGTATTACTACAGAAGTAGATTGCCCAACCTTCCTTCTGAGGAGTGGCTGGTGGGTTTGAACTGCCAGCTTTCTGGTTAGCAGTCAGATGCCTTAGGCACTACACTACCAGAGCTCCTGCTTCAGACTCTAGTCTCCGTTTTTGTACTAGTCATTGGTGATGTTTATAAAATACAGTACTGAGCAAACCACTCACCATCACCCATTTGCAGTGGCTCCCTGTTGCTTTCAGGAGAATGTCTGAACCCCCCAGCCTGATATGAGGAGTCCAATTTATGCTCGGCTTCCCTTTTACCCTTGTGTGATAGTTGGAGCTGTGTGTCAACTTGGCTGGACCCCAGTTCTCGGTGGTTGTTCCCATGATGGGATCAGATGACTGTGTTCTGAGTGGCCAGTCTGCCCAAGGGGAGTTTCCCTAGGGGTGTGGCCTGCTTCCAAGATATCCAGGGACATCCTGGGAAGAGACACATTCTTTGAGGGATTGGAACCCTGGTGTGCTGACTACAAACTTCCAGGAGTGAGCAGCCCACTGCTCGGCCTGGAGCTCTTGGATTCATCTTTCGTTGGAGTCAACAACGAGTGTACTGCCTGCCAGCCTTGAATCTCTTGGCTTCCTGTGCTTACGGAAGCTAGGGCTGCCACCAGCCCGTTTCCTCCAGAGACTTGGACTTGCCGGCTTCTATACGTTTGTGAGCCATTTTCCTAAGATAAATTTCTCTCTCTCTTGCTCTGTAAATATATATATATATATACTTTGCTGTTTTTTGTGTTTCTCTAGAGAACCCAATCTAACACACCTTGTTTCCACTAAAATACAGTCTTAGCTTCATTATGGTAATCTCAGCCCAGATTTCCCAAACTGAATTGGGAACGAACTGTCCGCACACTAGAACTCATATACCTGGCTCCGGACATTGGTCAGCATTGCTGACTGGCAGGGAGGAGTGTCCTCTCATCAGTGGCATTGTGCCAATGCCACTGCAGCTCAGTCAGTTCCAGGGCCTCTCAGAGTTCAAAAGACACCAAGGCCACTTTCTTTCTTTGAGGATCCAAATATATTAAAACAATGAAAGAATGTCAGAAGATGATTACAAAAAATATGTATTTTAAATGCTTGTGTTAACAAATTTACACACACAAGTAATGTGTGTAACTTTATTGGGAAATAGTCAAAAGGTCTAAATGAGGTCTTACATGGGTTTGAGACCTGGGCAATGACCTTAGCCTCCCCTTACCATAGTAGTGGACCCTGGCCAGTCCTGAGACCTGGGGCCCGAACAAGACCGTTAATCCTCATGGGTGTCATTAACGTCCCTATGTTGAGGGTAACCTGACCCTTAATCTAGTCACTTCACTCTCAGGGCTGTGGAAGCTAATGGGGCTTATGGGGCTGTGGGAACACTAGGATAGAGAAGGGGTAGCCCTCAATGGCTCTTCTCCCAGTTGGAGAGATCATTGAGTAAACCAAACACAAGTGTTTCTTAAAAATACTGAGATGTGTTCAAGGAAACACTAGTTGCATATGAATAGTGATTGGAGAGCACATTAGAGTCCCATGTCAGGGACCTGTTGTATCCAGTAACGTGGCCACTTACCCCAACATAAAGCTCATAATGGTGCCTGGCACTCAGCTGGGGCTCAGCGCATGGCCAGCTATTGCCTGTCCTGGAGTGGTCCCACTTTTGGTGCCACTATCAAAGAACTTGGGAAAATGGAAGGGTGAAGCACTTGGTCATGTGACTTGAGGGAAAAGGAAAGCTGAAAGATATTTCCTCCTTCACCCATTTGCCCTTTGGATTTTGAAACTCTTAAGTCCCCAGGAGGACCAATTATTACGCAATACCCCTCGGTGAGGCCTCAGATGATAAAAAACTTTAATGAGAATCCAGTCCCAGAGTGGTGTTTTTCAAAATGTGTTTCATGAACCACTGGTGGTCTCAGGGGTTCTACTCAGGTTTTTTAGGGGAAAAAAAGCAAGAAACAATTTTAATCTCCATACATCTCACACTTTTGAGACATGATTTTCACAGACGCCCTGCTACATCTTTAGTCACTGTGTCCTTCAAGGCTGCACATGGGTTACAAGGATGACAACAGGATCTTGTCTAACCTTCAAGCAAGAAGGTGTTATCTTCACATAACTTTCTTTTGTATGTAACAGTTTTCATTTACTAAATTTGCATTTTTAGTGTTGCTATGGTATTGCATTATATCTACAAACCACAAAAAATGTATCGATGGCTCAAAAAGAATTCATGGAGTCATGAAAGTTGTGATTAAAATAAACTCATTGCTGCAACTTACAATAATGTCATCAAAATAAATACTGAATGAGATGCCAGGGCATATGTAACATAGGAATATATGAATGTTGGGACGAGTGACCATGAACCAGAGACTTAAAATATGTCTAGAAAATATTACCCCTGAAAACTGGATTTTATTGAGTCAGCTCTCTCTTTGTTCCTAAGCTGTGGTCCATGATGAAAATTTGCCCTCAAAATTTTGGTTTTTGTCATTTTCAAACAAAGCACCAAGTCCTCTCAGGAAAAGCAATAGAGATTCCTTAGAATAACTGCAATTCTTTATCATCCAAAATTGATTAATTTTATCACTGAATATAGAGGAAATAACAAAACTATAGTAGCATAAATCAATGCTACTTTTATAGAAAAAGTGGGTACAAATCACATAATTTCCAAGAAGCTTGTAAAACCAACAGTGATGTTAATCCCTGTATCAGAAGGTTGCTTTTGGCTGCAAGTAACAGGAGACAACAAACATGGCTTAAGGGCACATAAGGACATTCACACCACAAGAGGTCCAGATAAAGTCTGTTGGTTAATTCAGTGGCTGAACAAAGACATGAAGATGAAGTTTCTTTCCAGCTTTCCATTTGGCCATCCTTAAGTGGCTTATGTCCTTAGACCATTCACTAATTGTTACAAGATGGCTTCTCTGGGCATTATGTCCTCAGATAACTGTACCCAAAGGCAGGAAGGCCAGTGTCTCCTCATATCTCTTATTATCAGGAAGTAAATCTTTTCTAAAAATCCTCAGATTCTCTCTTAGATCTCATTGACCAGGATTGAATCAAATTCCGTGTTCTGACTGCATGGAGTACCGAGAAAGTGAGTATCTGCTTCAGAATTTTAGCTCTGCCAGCCAGGAAGGAAATGGCACCCGGCAGTATGCTTGAAAAATAAGCTGTGAAAAAACTCCTTTTTCAAGGAACAACTTGGACATTGTATGATGTCAAAGGTATACAGAGGAATTGTTGTTGTTGTTGTTGTTGTTATGTGCTGTCAAGCCAGACCTGACTCATAGCTACCCCTCCTTGGGTTTCCGAAGCAGTATCACTATGGAAGTAGATTGCCCAACCTTCCTTCCGAGGAGTGGCTGGTGGGTTTAAACCGCCAGCCTTCTGGTTAGCAGTCAAGTGCCTTAGGCACTATGCTACCAGAGCTCCCATACAGAGGAATGTTGTTGTTGTTGTTGTTATTTGCCATCGAGTCGGCCCCGATTCATAGCGACCCCTCCTTGGGTTTCCAAGGCAGTATCACTACGGAAGTAGGAATGTCCAACCTTCCTTCCGAGGAGTGGCTGGTGGGTTGAACCGCCAGCCTTCTGGTTAGCAGTCAAGTGCCTTAGGCACTATGCTACCAGAGCTCCTAACAGAGGAATAGTAGTGGTTAAATCTTGAGTGTGGGACAGTGAACATATATATCACTTTGCAGCTGGATTAAGTCACTGATATGCAAAGTCTGAATCAGCTTTGGCTTTTGTGCATATATAAGGGGGAAGTATTCGTTGAATTTTTGTTTATTGCTGAAAATCTGAGCAACAGAAAATAAGATTTGTTTAGTTATTTATCATTAGTGTCTATCCTGTGAACTATGGAAAAGGACTGATGGGCCACTGGCCTAATGGGGCTGGACTACATACTTTATTCACAGAGAACAGTGGACAGTTTACAACACATCTCACAATCTTTATTCAGCATTGAAGGAAAGGGAAATCGTGAACCTGATCAACTCATGGCCACTGGGTGTTCATCTGTTCAGTGTTATGTGGAGAAATGGGCAGGGAGGAGACTTGGCATTTCATACTGAATGCTTGTCACAAAGAAGGGTAGTCATTTAAGATGTTATAAAAACAGATTTAAAAACAAAACAAACAAAAAAAAAAACCTCACTGCTATTGAGTCAAATCTGACTCATAGCAACCCCTTCTTGGGTTTCCGAGGTGGTATCTCTAAGGAAGTGGATTGCCCAGTCTTCCTTCTGAGGAGTGACTAGTGAGTTTGAACCACTAGCCTTCTAGTTAGCAGTCAAATGTCTTAGGCACTATGCCATCAGAGCTCTACTGAGGTATAAATGATACACAATAAACTCACATATTTAAAATGTACACTCTGTTAAGTTTTGATGCATGTATACACCAGGAAACCATCACCACAATCAAGATGGTAAACATTCCTACCAACGTTGATGGTCTCCTTGTTTTTCCTTCTTTTCAGTCCTTTCCTCCCCATTTCCAGGAAATGAATGATCTACTTTCTGACAGTATTTGTGTTGCTGTCGTTGTTGTTAGGTGCTGTCGAGAAGTTTCCAACTCATAGCAACCCCATGCACAGCAGAACAAAACATCGCCCAATCCCACGCCAGCTCCATGATCCTTGCTATACTTGAGCCCATTGTCATAGCCACCATGTCAATCCATCTCGTCGAAGGCCTTCCCCTCTTTCATTGACCCTCCACCTTACCAAGCATGACATCCTTCTCCAGGTAATGGTCCTCTCTGACAACACGACCAAAGTAGGCGAGATGAAGTCTGGCCATTCTCGCTTCCAAGGAGCATTCCGGCTGCACTTCCTCCAGGACAGATTTATTAATTCTTTTAGCAGTCCATGGTACTTTCAGCGTTCTTCGCCAGCACCACAACTCAAAAACATCAACTCTTCTTCGGTCTTCCTTATTCATTGTCCAGCTCTTACATGCATACGAGGAGATTGGAAATATCATGGCCTGTGTCAGGCGCACCTTAGTCCTCAAGGAGACATCCTTGCTCCTCAGCACTTGAACAGATTGAGGAGTCAGCTGCGGGGACCCAGGTGAGGAGAGGGAACCAGGCCACGGCCCACAAGCAGTGAGGCAGGAAAGCAGGGAGATGACAGAAAAGGCAAAAGGGCCGAGGAGTCTGGCAGTATAGAATTTTTAAAAATAATTTATTGTTTTTTATTTTTATTGAGAACATTCATAGCAAAACATGCTCCAATTCAAGTTTCTACAAGTGCAAGTCAGTGACATTGATTACATTCTTTGAGTTGTACAACCATTCTCACTCTTCTTTTCTGCATTGTTACTCTCCCACTAACATAAACTCACTTTCCCCTAAGATTCCTATCTAATCTTTCAAGTTGCTGTTATCAATTTGATTCCATTATGTTGTTGTTGTTGTTGTTATGTGCTGTCGAGTTGGACCTGACTCATAGCGACCCCTCCTTGGGTTTCCGAGGCAGTATCACTACGGAAGTAGATTGCCTTATAGAGATCTTCAAAGAGCATGTGCTCAAGGCAGACTTTTTTTTTTTTTTTTTAATTGTGATTTGGGTGAAAGTTTACAGAGCAAATTCATTTTCCATACAGCAGTTTGTACATATTTTGTTTCGTGATATTAATTGCAATCCCCACAGTACAACAGCTCTCTTCCCACTTCCTCCCTGTAGTTACCTTTTCCCTGTGTCCTTCTTTCCTATGCATTCCTGCCTTCTGAGTTATCTCCTTGTGCAAATGCTGCCCTTCTAATCTCTCATGGTTGATTGTTCAAAGGAGTTTACCTACCTGGTGTAATTGTTTGCCTCATAGTCCTGTCTGTTGTTTGGCTGGAAGTTAAGTCATAAGAGTGAGTTCAATGCCAGGCCTGAAAGGTGAGTAGGGACCATAGTCTCAGGGGTCTCACAAGCCTCTATTACACCAGTAGGCCTAGTCTTTTTTATGATTTTGAGTTTTGTTCCACATTTTTCTCCCACTCTATTCAGGATCTCCAATTTTGATCCCATTTCTAGTGGTTGACAGTGGTAGCCAGGCACCATCTAGTTCTTCTGGTCTCAGGGTCATATAGGCTGAGGTTTGTGTGGTCTACTGGTCCCTTGGACTAACTGCTTCCATGCTTCTTTGATTTTCTTCACTTTTCTTTGCTGTGGATGAGGAGAGACCAATTGTTAGATCTTAGATGGCAGCTTGCAAGTTTTTAAGACCCCAGTTGCTACTCATCAAAGTAGGATGTAGAACAATGTTTTTGTGTAGCATGTTATGCCAATCGAGCTTGATGCCCTCCACGATCATGGTCTTGAGCCCATAGGTCCAGCAACTCACTCCCTCGAGGTGTTTGGCTATGGCTAAGAAGTTATCATAACTTTGCCTCCATTAGCTGTAAAGGCAGACATTCTTTTCTAGCTAGGCTAACCTATTATTTAGCTTCAGGGGATATTTTTTTATTTACGATTTAAAGATTACCTTCAGGCAATAATTTCAGGGGTTCATCCAGTCTCCATGGCAGCAGAAAGTCTGGGTTCCATGAGAATTTAAAATTCTCCTCTACATTTTCCCCCTTTTGATCAGGAGTGTTCTGTAAAATCTTTGATCAAAACAGTCAGTAATGGTAGCTGGGCACCATCCAATTCTTCTGGTCTCACAGCAAAAGAGGCAGGTGTTCTTGGAGACAATTAGCCACACATTCCATTTTCTTCCCATATTCCTGACTCTCCTTCTACTTCTGTTGCTCCAAGCAAACAGAGACCAATTGTGCCTTGGATGGCTACTGAAGTTCAGTACTCCATAAACTCCCCCTTTCCCTCTGCCTCCTGTCCCTGGTAAACACTAATAAACTTCAGTCTCTCTATATTTATTCACCTGATTTTGTCTTTTTATGTAAGTGAAGTCATACAATATTTACAGTATTTGTCCTTTTTAGATTTCTTAAAAATAATATCTTATTGTGTTCTCAGTGAAAGTTTTGTCACTACAGATCAGTTTGTGCTTTCTTGATTACATAAGTGGAATCCTCTGCTATTTCAGCATTTGTTCTTTTTGTTTGGCTTCTTTCACTTAGCATAATTATTTTGAGATTCTTCCCTATTGTTACATGTATTCATTCCTTTTTAGTGCTGAGTAATATTCCATTGTATTCAAATGGGATTTTTTAAGTGGTTACTGAGATTTAAAACACTTCCTCAGTATGATGATAACCATAAGCCCAGTATTTAATTTCAAATGGTTGGTTTAAGCTGCTCATCTCAGCCACATACGATTATCCAGTGTCTTAAATAGACTAAACCTGCCACTCTAGGGTCAAAATATCACAGTAGTTTTAAGGGAAAACTATTGGAATTTCTTAAGGCCAAATTGTGTTACCAAATTTTCCCATCAGAAAAAAAAATACAAGTGATGTATTTATTGTTGGACATAACTGAAAACCACATCTTAACATTGCAACTGAACATCAAGAAAATCTCTTTGATCCAAATACAGCAAAACCTGGAACAAGTATCCATTTGCTATTATCCACAAACCTCAGCACTCAATCATTCCCCTTTGGAATGCTCATTAACTTAGTACCTGACAAAACACTAAAAGTACTCTGAAACTTCTTCATACTTTGTGGGTTCATGTTTTATCAGGAAGTATCATACACAGTCGTCCAAATGAGGTTCCATTTAATTGCAATAAAGAGAGAGTCAGGAGGGAAAAAACTGCTGGATGTGGAATTTAACTCTTGGGGACCAATGATTCATGTTCCATTATTGAGACAGGCATGGACCATTTTGGTGAAAATATTTTCAAACGTCCTTCTTTAAACTGTTTGGAAAATATCAAATATGCTGTTTCCTTATTTTTTTTTTTTTTAAGCATAACTTCGTATTTTTTAATTACTGAAAGTTGATGTTTCTCCTAAGTGTGGAACCCCTACTAAGGCCCCTGCAGACGTCTACTGTCTGAGTCAGCTCTTGGCGCTGGGCCTGGTGGAAAGATGTTTGATTTGAGTAAGTATTTTAATATCTTATTGCATTTTGCCCTTATTGTTCTCTAAAACTGAGGGGGAAACAAAAATTTTGCTGAGTTGAGTGATATAATTGAGACGAAGTTGGAAATTGTTATATTTGCTGAAGTCAGTAAGGTTTTAGCATCAAGCATTGCTTGTGAAAACTCATTGCCGTTCAGTCAATTTCAACTCACAGTGACCCTACAGAACAGAGTAGAACTGCCTCATAGGGTTTCCAAGGCTGTAAATCTTTATGGAAGCATATTGCTACAAGTTTCTTCCATGGAGTGGCTGACCTTTCTTGGTTAGCAGCCTAGCACTTTAGTGAGCACTTTAACAACTCCTTGGAAGGAAGGTTGGGTAATCTGCTTCGGGAGTGATACTGCCTCAGAAACCCAAGGAGGGGCCACTATGAGTCAGATCTGACTCAACGGCAGTGGGTTTTTAACCACTGTGCTATCAGGGCTTCTTTTGCTTATGAAATGGAGTCCAAAATTAATGATAATGTATAAAATGTGATAGTCAAGATTGTGCTTAAAAGATGAAATGTTGTGAAAATGAGGGAAATAAAGAGACAGATCTTTGAATTTTTGGATTAAGGTGAATCGTCAAAAAATTATTTTGTGACTCTTCACCCAGAGAGAAGTTCACAGATCCACAGAACTGATGACAGGGATGTTGGCTGCTACAGACCTATGGCACAAGAGGGAGAAGACTATTGCTCCATTTGGCCTTGACAGTTTTTGCAAGGAAATATATAAATCAGTCCCAATGTCAGCAACTACAACCTCTGACTCAGTTCTCTGCAAAAGCACCATCAATGCCTCTCCAGTATGAAAATTCATTTCTTCTGTTCATGAAATAGCATTTGAAGTAAAATTTTTGTTTAGAAAATTATTTTGTATTGTCCATACTTGATATTAAGGAGCTGTGGTGGTGCAGTGCCTAAGGCATTTGACCATTAACCAGAAGGTTGGCAGTTCAAACCCACCAGCTGCTCTGCCAAAGGAAGATGGGGCAATCTACCTCCCTAAAGATTCACCACCTTGGAAACCATGAAGGTCACCATGAGTTGGAATTGACTTAATGGCAGTGGGTTTGGTTTGGTTTTATACCTGATATTAGGAGCTCTGGTCGCATACTGGTCTAAGCATTTGGCCAAAAGATCTTTAACCAAAAGATCGGTGGTTTGAATCCACCGGCCATTCCACAGGAGAAAGATGAGGCAGTCTGCTTCTATAAAGATTTACAGCCTTAGAAAATCTATGGACCAGTTCTACTCTGTCCTGAGGGATTGCTATGAGTCAGAATTGACTGGATGGCAGCGGATTATACTTGATGTTTAGGTGCAGTGGCTGTTCAATGGTAGAATTTTTGCCTTTTATGTGGAAGACCAAGGTTTGGTTCTCCATTAATGCACCTCATGAGCAGCACCGAGTCATCTATCAGTGGACACTTGGGTGTTGCTATGGTGCCGGACAGGTTTCAGCAGAGCTTCCAGACTCAGATGGACTAGGAAGAGAGTCCTGGTGGTCTACTTGCAAAAGTCATCCAGTGGAATTATGGATCATGATGGCCTGATCCCATTCTGCAGGAGGAAATGATGGTAACTAACATATTTGATGTTTAGTCTACATATTAAATACACACACATACACACACACACATATCTTAGTTAGATATTTTATCACATATTTTATACATTGGACCCTTTTTCCATGTTTTTGAGAAACATCTTTTTGTTTATGCTGAATTGTAGAATATTTCAAGCACACAGAAAATTGGAGAATAAATAGCAGCCACCCCTTTACCTGTCCCCTTTATTTTAACAAATGTTAAAATATTAAATATGATACTTAACAAATGTTAAAATTTCCTTCCCCATCCCACCAGAGGCAACTATTTTCTGATTTCCATCTTCATAGATCAAGGAGCTCTGGTGGCATAGTGGATAGCCATTTGACTGTTAACCAGAAGGTCAGTGGTTCAAACCCACCAGCTGCTCCACGGAAGATAAGATGGGGCCATCTACTTCCGTAAAGATTTACAGCCTCGGAAACCCAGTGGGAGTCGCTATGGGTTGGAATCGACTTGATGGCCGTGAGTTTTTTTGATTTATCTTCATAGATTAGTTCTGCTTGTTCTTGAACTGCATTAGAAAGGAATCCTAGGATTAAGATAAAGTTGGTGAAATTCATCCATCTTGTTGCACATTTCTGTAGTCTGTTCTTTTGTATTGATGAGTAGCAATCTATAATATGACTTCACCACAGTTTGGTTATCCAGTCTCCTCTTGATGAGGATCTGCTTTTTAGACAACACCTTGATGCAGGTGCCTCACCCACTGACATCTAAGGCAATGGTCTACCCCTTCCAGCTGACATCCACTTCATGGGGGCTTCTTCAGCTGTCTGTTCTGTTTTACCTCTTCCACTGTGAAAGCCCAGTTCTTGAGGACCCATGGAGCTACAGGTACTCCCTGGGTACCAGCTGGGTGACCAGGACTAGAAAAAGATGGTCTTCTGGCATAACCAATTCCTGGAGAAGGAAGCCAAGCCCCTATAGGTGTATGAAGGATTTTTCCCAAGGCCTCTTGCCCCTACTTCTATTTTATGATTAACCAAGGTCCTCTTCCCCACTGTGCCTCTCCCCCTCCACATCAGGAGCCCTGAGTCATTAGTTTAACTACCCCTCAGGACACTGAGCGCCAGTCAGTGCTCCATGCCCAGCTCTTCACTTCCCCTCAATGTGCCACTCAGTGATGATCTCTCAAGCTGTGCTCCTCCTGGGAGGTGAGTAGGGGTCCTCAGGGCTGGGGAGAAGTTGGGAAGGGGGTCCTCCATCTGGTAGGGTGGGCTAGAGGGTACTGGGTGAGTTCACACAGAAATTAGGAGGGCCTGAAGGCAGAGGCAGGACCTAGTCTCCAGGATCTGGCATGGGAAGAGGAATTTCCTGGAATCTGGGACAGGGCATGACCTGAATAAAGGTGAGTGAAGATGGACTCATGGGTTATGCCCAGGTGGAGGGTGAGCTGCATCTCCAGATGCTACATTCATTGAGACCTCCCTTCCTCTCACACATGTGGAGCCCTGGTGTGAGTGCTGTGGAAGTGAGAGGAGTCTGTCCCAGCATCCTCAGGGAAGAGAAGACAACAAAGCTACTAAAAAAACCAAACTCACTGCCCTTGAGTCAATTCTGACTCATAGAGAACCCCATTGGGCTTCCAAGGTGGTGTATCTCTACCGAAGTAGATTGCCCCATCTTCCTTCTGAGGAATGGCTGGTGGCTTTGAACCATCAACCTCCTGGTTAACAGTCAAATGCCTTAGGCACTGTGCCTCCAGAGTCCTTTACTGAAAGTACTAGGGAGGGGATAAGGTTGTATTCCATCTTCTTGGGGCTTGATTTCATGTAGATGGTCCCACTCCTTCCAAGAGCATAGTCCAGAAGTTGAAAGCTGTTGCAGGACCACATTAAAGCATTGTTGTTGTTGTTACGTGCCATAGAGTTGGACCTGACTCATAGCGACCCCTCCTTGGGTTTCCGAGGCAGTATCACTATGGAAGTAGATTGCCCAACCTTCCTTCCAAGGAGTGGCTGGTGGGTTTGAACCGCCAGCCTTCTGGTTAGCAGTCAAGTGCCTTAGGCACTATGTCACCAGAGCTCCCACATTAAAGCATTATGAGTCATTTAAAAGTCAGATTACACACAAAAGTCCAGATTTCCAATTTGTTTTGAGAAATGGGACTCCGGTACCTCTGGGTACTGCAGCCTCATAGTGGCTTGGTCCTTTAGAAGGGACACACCTCTGCAGTTCCTACAATTCCCTGGTGCTCACACCCACCCACATTGACACTCATTGATGTCAACTGCCTGGGCCCTGGGCCCCTTGAGTCTGAGACCCTTGGTGTCCTGCTACTTGTCAGGCTTTCAGGCTCAGATGCAGAAGCACTTGAAAGGAGGAAGGCGTAGAACATGAGGCTCCCTTGCATGTGGCCATAGCAGGGTTCCAGTCCCCTAAACATCTGAGCTCTTTCCAGAATCCCAGGCTTCAGGAATCTGAACCTTCTCTGCCATTGCCTTGCTTGATACTTGCCCTACTAGAGCTTCCTCAGTCTCAGCATTGGAGTCGACTACTCAATCTAGAGGTAGCAGAAAATTCTAGGAGGAATGAGGAGGAAGGATAGATGCATGGGAGCAGGACAGTCAGGAAAAACTCTTGAAATGTGGGGTCTTTCACAGAGGCTTTCTTTCACTAAATTTAGCCACCACAGAGGATAATGACCTCAGCTGAGGATCTGGAGAACAGGCTGGAATCCTGGCTGGGCCAGTGACTTGCTGTGTGGTTCTGGGTCAGTTAACAAGCATTAATTAGACACCTGCTAAGTGCCAGGCACCTCGACAGGCATCGTAGGACAAGATAGGCACAGTCTTTGCCCCTTGAAAGGCTGGCCCCAAGTGGGATAGACATGAGAAATACATAACTACAAATAATTAATCAAAGAATACTAAGTCTGTTTCCCAACGTGAATCTTGGAGTCTCTGTCTATAGAAGGAGAAGCTGAAGTAGGAGAGTCTTTATATAAGGAAGTTCTGGTGGCATAGTGCCTAGGGCATTTGACTGTTAACCAGAAGGCTGGCGGTTCAAATCCACCAGCCACTCCTTGGAAGGAAGATTGGGCAATCTACTTCCGTAGCGGCACCATCTAGGAAACCCAAGGAGGGGTCGCTGTGATCATATATTCCTATTTGTCTGGGGCAATTCCAATGGATGAGTGGTGCCCCCTTTCACTCTCAGAAGGTCTCAGTTTAGATAATAAATTGTGTGCTTAGCATTCCTGATTAAACCTACCAGGCTCCTGGCCTAATTTCTAATCATAGGTTTCCTTTGAAGTGTGTAAAGGAGGCATTTCCCTGGATTGTTGCTTTTTGCATTGTGGTTTGATTGTTTTTAAGGGATGGAAGAGGACAGGGAACCAAACAGATGGCAAATCAGAAAACAAGTTGGAAGGCAGGGACTCTGATAGGGAAACAAGGCTGGAGTAGGGTGGGGCATCAAGACCCCAAGAAATCAGGAGGCCACAGGGGGAGGGACTTCTCTGACCTCCTCTCTGATATTCTTCAGTCCTGGCTTCATATCATGGGTTCAACCTAGACGTGGAGGAGCCCACAGTTTTCCAAGAGGACGAAGCCAGCTTTGGGCACAGCATGGCTCAATATGGTACTCGGTAAGAACTGTTCCCTTCCCCATCCTGCAGGCACATGGACTTCCGTGGGTGGGGTCTCACACATTCAGAGGCCTCCCAGAGGAAGGGCAGGATGTGGGAGAAGCCCTTTTATGACTCCTCTGAGGCCGCTAACACCACCACAAATTATTCATGATCCCAAGAAGGACATACAACTCTGGGCAAGAGGCTGCCTGGGTAGGGAGGCCTTTAATCTTCCCTCCAGGTAGTGCCAACTTCATGGCATGTGACCAGCGCAGTTGCAGAGTCCTGTGATCCAGTGGTGTCACTAGGGGTGTGGGGGGTGGACTGTATTGGGTGACACTATCAGAGGGAGTGACACTAAAATGACCGTTTATAAAATTTTTGTGCCATGTTCTAGCAGCAATGTAATATATTTCATAAAAATATTTCTTTAGTGAGTTGTAACAACAAAAACACTTTTTGTAAGCCAGCTTCCATGTATTCATCTACCTACAAGGCTAAAACTCTATGCTCGTTTACTTTTTGAACCTGCTAATGGGCTCAGATGAGAGCTGTCATTACTACCAAATTACAATGATGGCTTTGAGTTGCGTGGTTTCGAATCCCAGGGTTTGGTCTGCAAGTGCTATTGTTTCTGTTGTTGCCAGTGTTCTCATGGTCATTGATTTTGTCAATTTTCCTGGTATTCTAGCTACAGTACTGTGGTAAGTAGTATTTGTGAAACTATATCAATAACTTTTTTTGAAAATGAAGTAAAAGTCAAAGGAAAATGAAAAAAGGCTTTTGCTCAGTTACAAATAATATAACATGATGATGTACAGAGTGTAGAAAGATTTTACAAAACAATTTTGTTGTTAGTACTCATATAATCTAAGAAATATTACATTTAAGCAATCTACAACTATACCTATCACTTATTATTCTATGATTGAAATTGATAATAAACATTACTAACGAGCTCTGGTAGCATAGTGCCTAAGACACTTGACTGCTAACCAGAAGGCTGGCGGTTCAAACCTACCAGCCCCTCCTTGGAAGGAAGATGGGGCAATCTACTTCCATAGTGATACTGCCTCAGAAACCCAAGGAGGGGTCGCTATGAGTCGGGGCCGACTCAATGGCACATAACAAAAACAACAAGGATTCCGTATGGTTTGGTATGAGAGAAGGTCTACGGGGGTGGTGACACCATTGTTCCCCAAAAAATGCCAGGGTCCAGCTCTGGAGCAGCGCCACCAATAGTCCACAGCCGAGTTTAAGGAGAAGAAGAGAGTTTCATTGGGAGGTGTACCAACAACAGACAGACAGGGTCTCAGTGACTCCAAAAGTATCAGCTTTGCTTAAGCTTACAATCAGGGCTTCTTATACCAAAGGACAAAGAGACACAGGACGTATGTAGGATTAATTAACAATTTTCCAAAAGTTAGCTAGGACAACAGGTAATTAAGAAAAGAACGTTTCCTGTGAGTCCCTGGAAGTCAGGTAGCCCTGAAGAGGCTCCATTGGTGTTTGTCAGAGCCCCAGTGGTAGGTCCTAACATCAGGCCCAGGAGCCTTCATTGACATAGATGGCTCTGCCTTAGATCACAGGATGTAGCAGAAACTGATAACTGTAACTTAGAGGGAGAACAAGTTCATTGAAACACAAGGTTGAAGCCAGGTTTTAAAGAAATGGCATCTCAACTGAAAATGTGGAATTTTATTCTAATATGGAGTCAGGCCTAACAAAGCAAAAATCTTTATCCTCACACCATGAGTTACCGTGCTGGGTGACACCAACCCAGTGAGCCGCTGACGCATTCAGAAGGAGGGGCCTGCACTGGGAGCTTAGTGTTCTGCAAACATCTTCTTGGAATTCTTAATGAGTTTTGTTTTTTGTTTTTTTGTTTTTTAATTTTTATTGTGATTTGGGTGAAAGTTTACAGAGTAAATTCACTTTCCATACAGCAGTTCACATACACTTTGTCTCATGACATTGACTGCAATTTCCCACAATGCAATAGCTCCCCTCCCACTTCCTCCACATAGTTACTTCTTCCCTGTGTCTTGCCCTCCCATGCACTCCTGCCCTCCCCCCAGCTGTCTCTCTGTGCATACACAGCCCTTCTATTCTCCCATGATTGATCTCTCTAAGGAGTATATCCACCAAATGTAAATGTTCAGCTTATATGCCTGTCTTTTGTTTGGCTGGAAGCCACAGGATTTGGTTCAATTCCAGACCTGAAGGGCAGCTGGGGGCCATAGTCTCAGTGGTTCCATCAGGCTCTGTCAAACCAGCAAACCTAGTCCCTATTTTTTTTTTTTTTTTTTATCATTTGAGTTTTATTCTACATTGTTCTCCCATTCTACCCAGCTGACAGTGGTAGCCAGGATTTGGTTCAATTCCAGACCTGAAGGGCAGCTGGGGGCCATAGTCTCAGTGGTTCCATCAGGCTCTGTCAAACCAGCAAACCTAGTCCCTATTTTTTTTTTTTTTTTTATCATTTTGAGTTTTATTCTACATTGTTCTCCCATTCTACCCAGCTGACAGTGGTAGCCAGGCACCATCTAGTTCTTCTGGTCTCATAGTTGTATAGGCTGAGGATCGCATGATGTACCAGTTGCTTGGACTAATTATTTCCATGCATCTTTAGTTTCCTTCATTGTCCTTCGCTTTAGATGAGGAGAGACCCACCGTTGCATCTAGATGGCCACTTGCAAGCTTCTAAGATCCCAGTCGCTACTCACCAAGTAAGATGTGGGACAATGTTTTTGTTTAGTATATTATGCCAATTGAGCTCAATGTCCCCTGTGACTATGGTCCCGAGCCCACAGGTCCAACTACTTACTCCCAGTAGGTAACTGACTGTGGCCAAGAGATGACTACAACCTTGTCCCTTGTCAGCTCTATTA
The DNA here is from genome assembly GCF_000298275.1 of Orycteropus afer afer. Classification (NCBI taxonomy): domain Eukaryota; kingdom Metazoa; phylum Chordata; class Mammalia; order Tubulidentata; family Orycteropodidae; genus Orycteropus; species Orycteropus afer. The sequence continues at coordinate 170,833 of NW_006922129.1, forward strand.
TATACCTGGTAATCCTTACAGAACATACAAATACACTTGTAGAAACATTGTCTTCCAACCCTATACTTGGTCATGGGAACACTCTCCCCTGCACAGACATACCTAATAGTTCAGCCTGTTCACCCATCTATCCACCCGTATACCAATGTTTGCCTTCACTGACAACGCAGTACTGTATGTGCAAAGGGTTCATCTTTGTTGTCTGTACCTCTCATGCATCTCTCTATGTTTTACTCTTCCTCAGTGCCACCGTGTTGATCACTCACAAAATTCGTAATGATTTTATAAAGATAAAATTATCCATGATAGGACAATGGAGATGTACTGGGGGCTTGGAGCCCTGGCTCACGCCCACCTCTGCCTCCCCACCTCTCACAGCCTCCCAGGACGGGTTTTTGGCCGCCAGCTCCACCTCCCACACCACCCCCTTCCCCTCGCCCAGTGACGATTGCTACTCTCTGCCACTGGTCAGGAGCTGAGGAAGTTTAGGGTCTGGTGCACACTGCGCCCTCCAGTCCTTTTGAGTATCTCTGTGCCTGAGGGAGTACAACAGGAAGTAGCAAACAAAACAAAACAGGACAGTTGAGAGAAAGACTGAGGAGGAAAGAAAGAAAATTTTGCATACCTCTTGACCAAACTGAAGCAAACTCACTGCCATGAAATTGATTCCGACTCACAGTGAGTCCCTTTGATCTTTTTCAAGGCTGTAAATCTTAACAGAAGCACATCGCCTCATCTTTCTTCCATGGAGAGGCTGGTGGGTTCAAACCACCGACCTTCTGGTTAGCAGCCAAATTCCTTAACCACTACACCACCAGAGCTTCGCATTTTCATTTTGCTTCCTCCCACACATGCTCATGTCCCAGAGACACATACCCAAGGTGCATGTCACAGTGGGATGCTGGCATAACCAATCCTGGGAGGTACAGGAAGGAACAGATCAAACCCAGGAGGGGAAGTTCCATGCAGGCTTCATATATAACCCATTGCTGTGGAGTAGATTCCGATTCACCATGACCCTGTAAGACAGAGTAGAATTGCCCCCACAGGGTTTTCTAGGCTGTAATCTTTACAGATTGCCAGGTCTTTGGAGCAGTTGGGTGGGTTGAACTCCCCATCATTCAATTAGCAGCCAAGGTCTTAATCGTTGCACCACCAGATCTCCTTATGTCATAGTGACCCCTCCTCGGGTATCTGAGGCGGTATCTCTATGGAAGTAGATTGCCCAACCTTCCTTCTGAGGAGTGCCTGGTGGGTTTGAACCACCATCATTCTAGTTAGAAGTCAAATGCCTTAGGCACTACACCACCAGAGCTCCCAATACCCACCATAGTGACCCTATAGGGCAGAGTAGAACTGCCCCAATAGGATTTCCAAGGCTGTAAATCTTTACAGAAACAGACTGCCTCATCTTTCTCCTATGGAGGGACTGGTGGGTTTGAACCACCAACCTTCTGGTTAGCAGCTGAATGCTTCACCCATTTTGCCACCAGACTTCCACAGAAGGAAGGTTTCAGTTGGCCCAGAAGGAGGTGAGGTCTAGATGTTTATCAACTTCACTTCCTCAGCCAGGGGAGAAGACTGGGCAGGTGCCTGGAGGCAAGTGCCAGTCTCCAGGGCTTTGTTGTTTCTTTGTTTTGAAATATAACACAGAGATGGAAGCACACAAATGTGAAAGGCACAACTCAACGTTTTTAAATGTGTTTATCTGGTAACCACCACCTAGATCGAGGTGAAGAGCATTTCCTTCCTCCACTCCCTAGGGTTCCTTTGAGCTGTCTCTTGATCAACAATAGCCAACAAATCTAAACATAGCCACTGTTCTGCCTTCCATCACCATGGTTTCATTTTCAGGCCCCATTTTTAAAAGAAAACCACTTGTTGACCGTTGTTCAACAATATCTAGCATTTATAATAAAGCAAACAATACGTAGCAGGATACCATTCTGGTTACTGCAAAGTTATTGTCTCTCCTGGCTTCTGTTGGACCAGTAACCCAACTACTGAAAATATTGAACCTACAGTAAGGAACAGTCAGGGTGGAGAAAAAAACATGCAGGCCAATAGTTTAGACTAAAAGTTTGTTCACTGTTGTGTTTGCCTAGAGCTGCTCTAACAGAAAAATACCACAAATGGGATGGCTTGAACAAACAGGAGTTTATTCTCTGACAATTTTGGAGGTTTTAAGTCTGAGTTCGAAGTGCCAGGCTCTCGGGGCTGGGTGAAAGCCCCTCAACCTTGGGCTTCAGCTCTGCCTCCTGCTCCTGGCCCACTGACGCTGGAGGCTTTTCTTCACTCAGTCAACTGCTGGCTGCCAAGGCTGACAAGCCCAAGGCTGACAAGTAAAAAGGCACAGTCCCAATGTTATCAAACCACATGGCAGGACACTAATTCAAGTCCAGATGAAGACCCAAGATCAGCAGGGCATGGCAGGCTGTTGAACAACGAACGACTTGGCTACATGCAGGGTTCAAGCATGCCAAAAAGCTAGAGACCATTCCCAAAGCTGCTTCCTATATATGGGACGCAGATCACGTCCCTAAGTCAGCTACTCAGATCTCAGCATGGAGTTGCTAGCCAGTCTCATCATGGGGAATAACTACCATCAGCTGCCCAGCCACTCAACTAGGCCAAGTCAAGCTGATACACAAACTTAACTACCACAGTCACTCATTTATGCTCCAAAAGCTCATTGCCGTCAAGTCAGATCCGACTCATAGTGACCCCTCCTTGGGTTTCCAAGGCGGTAGGTATCACTACGGAAGTAGATCGCCCAACCTCCCTTCTGAGGAGTGGCTGGTGGGTTTGAACCACCAGCCTTCTGGTTAGCAGTCAAAAGCCTTAGGCACTACACCACCAGCGCTCCCACATTGCTAACCATCTGATTAGGTTTTCTTCAGCAATGTCTAGACATTCTATTAATCATGACAGAGATTTCAACTTTGCACAAAGAAATAGCTGTCTAGAATGAAGCCTGAAATGCCCATATAACTGAGCTCTGAAGCTAATTAAAACACCCCAGCATTTGTTTAGTTTTCTCATTGGGAGGGGGAGTTGGTACAGATACATTTTTCCAAAAATTAAAAAAAAAAAAAAGTTCCTGAGAGTTTTATAAATAACCCATAGCATTTATATGACTGGATGCAGTCATAGACTCTGTCATGGCTGCTTTACATTGTCTAATTTAAATTGCTTATGTTATAGCTCTGGTAGCATAGTGCCTAAGGCACTTGACTGCTAACCAGAAGGCTGGCAGTTCAAACCCACCAGCCACTCCCCGGAAGGAAGGTTGGGCAATCCTACTTCCGTAGTGATACTGCCTCAGAAACCCAAGGAGGGGTCGCTATGAGTCGGGGCCGACTCGACGGCAAATAACAACAACAACAACATGTTATAGCTAAGGAACTCTGGTGGCATAGTGGGTGAGGCATTTGCTAATCAGAAGGTCAGTGGTTCAAATCCACCAGCTGCTCCAAGGGAGAAAGATGGGGCAATCTACTCCCGTACAGATTTATAGCCTTGGTGTATGAAAAATGAATTTGCTCTGTAAACTTTCACCCAAATCACAATATAAAATTTTTTTAAAAAAGTTCTACAGCCTTAGAAATCCAATGGGGGTCACTATAAGTTGGAATTTACTTGATGGCAGTGTTTTTTTTTGTTTGTTTGTTTTATCTTATATCTAAATTGTCCAATTGATTACTGTGGTAATTAAGGTTATACATCAACTTGGCTGGGCCTGATTTTCAATGGCTGGGCAGCTGGATGTAGTATTTCCTATGATGAGATTGGCAATCCACTCCATGGTAGAATTTACTGTGAGCAGCTGAGTAGCTGCCTTAGGGATGTGGCCTGCTTCCTGTGTATAATGAAAAGCTTTGGGAATGGTCTTCACTTTTTGTCACGCGTGGACCCTGCGAATAGCCGAGTCGTTATTCAGCAGCCTCCCATGTTGTCTGACAGTCTTGGGACTCCTGATGGGACTTGAATCAATGCCCTGCTGTGTGGTTTGGCAGTATCGGGACTGTGCCATTTTATTTGTCAACCTTGGCCTTGTTAGACTCAGCAGCCAGTAGCTACCTAAGTGAAGAGATGCCTCTAGCTCCAGTGGGCCGGGAGCAAGAGGAAGAGCTGAAGCCCAAGGTCAAGGGACTTTCACCCACTCCTAGACCTGGTGCTTTGAACTCGGACTTCTAGCCTCCAAAACCGTAAGAGAATAAACTCCTGTTTGTTAAAGCCACCCATTTGTGGTATTTTCTGTTAGAGAGGCATGAAGTAACCAGAATAATTATAGAATCATTTACTTGTTTTGAGAGCTGAATATTTTCAATTTAACTTGAGGGGATCTATTTGTTGGTTGCTCCAAATGATGGCATTCCAAAAACAACATGGACTTACCCATGGTTGTGAAATTCCATTTTGTTATAAATAGTTTATTTTTGGGTGAATGTTTTCAAAAATTTATGTATGTATTTGTTCTAGTTACCTAGTGTCGCTCTGACAAGAAATATACCACAAATGGGATGGCCTTAACAAACAGTTTATTCTAACAATTGGGAGGCTTTAAGCCCAAGTTCAAAGTGCCAGGCTCTAGGGGCTGGGTGAAAGCCCCTCAACCTTGGGGTTCAGCTCTGCCTCCTGCTCCCAGCCCACAGAAGGTAGAGTCGTTTTTTCACTCAGACAGCTGCTGTATGCTGAGGCTGCCAAGCCCAAGGTTGACAAGTAAAAAGGTACAGTCCTGATATTATCAAATCACACAGCAGGCCATAATTCAAGTCCATTGTAAGTCCAAGAGTCAGCAGAGCATGGCAGGCTGCTGAACAACGACACGGCTACATGCAGGGTTCAAGGTGCCATAAGCTAGAGACCATTTCCGAGGCTTCTCCTTATATACAGGAAGCAGACCACATACCAAAGGCAGCTACTCAGCTGCTTGTGGTAGATCCCACAATGGAGCTGATTACCAATCTCATCATGGAGAATAACTACCACCAGCTGCTCAGCCATTCACCCAGGCCCAGCCAAGTTGACACACAAACATAACCACCACAGTATTTATGTATGTATGTTGTTGTTGTTGTTGTGTGCCATTGAGTCGGACCTGACTCATAGCGACCGACTCTCCTTGGGTTTCCGAGGCGGTATCACTACAGAACTAGATTGCCCAACCTTCCTTCCGAGTATTTATGTAAATATATAAATAAGCAAAAAAAGTCCAGGATGGTCCTTAATTATATATAGATTAAACTCAGAACCCAGTTTTTCACAAGCCTTTTAAATGGCACATGGAAAGAACTTCCCTCCCAAGTCTCACTTCCTCATCTCATGACACTTCTTCTCCCTAAAGCACCCTACTCCCACCCCTCTGAGACTGTACATCATGGTTATGTCCCCAGACTTGTGGTGGGAGCCCCTTTGGAGGTGGTGGCAGCCAACCAAACAGGACGGTTGTATGACTGTGCATACCACACCCGCACATGCCAGCCCATTGCACTGTATGGTGAGTGACTTGTGCCAGGACCTGAACGCTCCCTTCTTAGCTTCCAGCCACGTGAAGGCTACCATGAGTGTGAATGGTGTGTCTGCCCTTTCAGTCCCCCCAGAGGCTTTGAACATGTCCCTGGGACTGTCCCTGACAGCCACCACCAACTCCTCCTGGCTGCTAGTGAGTTTCCCTGGGACACGGGAGGATCCTGAGGGGAAGGGCAGGAGCTGAAGGAAGCTGGGGCTGTGGGTAGAAGAGGAAGTGGTGCTCTGGGGGAATCTTTGCCCACAAAGGCCTCTGCCCCCAGGCCTGTGGCCCGACCTTGCACAGAGCCTGTGCAGAGAATCTGTATGCAAAAGGATCCTGCCTCCTGTTGGACTCCCACCTGCAGATCATCCGGACAGTCCCAGCTGCCCTGCCGGGTAGGTCCATTAGGGACAACAATTATGCATGGGGTACACACTGCACTGAGGAGTGGGTGGAGCATGAGGCCTGGGCCACAGTCCCCTGTGCTCATGGACCCTTCCTGAGAGCCTCAGCAAGCCCAAGATGGGGTGGAGACACATTCTGGCCCAGTGGGAAGGCAGTAAAGGGCAGGAGCCCTAAGCTGGTTGAGGCGTAAAGATTTTATAGGTCAAAGGAGGCCCCAGTATGCTGGCTGCTAGGAGCATGAGGGTTTTTCAGTTTCCAACAGCTTCAGGGATGCTTGGTATGCTTTCGGAAGGATGGTGAAGTCATGTGGTAGAGATGAGAAATCCTTGAGGGAGGTAGTTCTTCAGGATCACTCACTGCTGAACTGTCAAGACTCCTCAAACCAAACCAACCTTTTCCCCTTTCAGGGGAACAAACGATGAGGTGTGGACAGCATGATGCACAGTGTTGCCATTGCTAATGTCTTCCATATAGAACAGGGTCTGGGGACACTGTGGTCACATCTCTCTGAGAGTCAGTCCGCATGGTGTTAAAGAGCTGGTGTCCAAGTGCAAGCCCTCTGTGCCCTTGGGCAAATGACTTCCCTCCTTGCGTCTCAGTTTACTCATTGATAAAATGAAGTTTAATAATAGAGGTGGTTATGAGCTTTAAGGGATTTATTTATGTGAAGTTCTTAGAACTATAGCTGGCACCTAATATGTGATGGCTATTGTTGCTAATCTTCCAGCTAAAGACCATGTGTTTAGACTGAGGGAAAGATACAGATAAACTATCTCATCAGTGGTATCAGAAGGCCCACTCAGGGTGCTGACTGAGAACAATGCTTTGGACCAGAGAAGTGACAATGCCAGGCATGGTGGGCTTTTAACCAAAGTTGGAGAAGCAGCAGCCAAAGCACCTGTCAGTTTCCTGTGGCTACTGTAATAAATTGCCACACTCTTGATGGCTCAAAATGACAAGAACTTATTATTTCACAGTTCCAGAGGCCAGAAGTCTGAAACAAGTTTCACTGAGCTGAAATCAAGATGTCCGCAGGGCTGTATTCTTTCCAGGGGCTCTAGGCCAGAATCCTTGTTCCTTGCTTCTTCTAGATCTTGGCACTTGACAATTTTTGGCTTGTGTCTACATCTCTCTCTGCTCCCTCTTCACAGTGCCTTCTCCTCTGTATGTCTGTCTTTAATCTCTGCCTCACCCTTTAAGGATACCTGAACCACTTTGCTGATTTGCCTCCTCCATACTCTGACCTTCCTAGAGTATGTGTTCAACAAATATTTGTTGAATAAATGAATGAAGAGCCAACCTGGCCCCTGTACCCTACTTCCTCCTCCTCTTTTCCACACCTTAGGGAAAGAATGGAGCAACAGGGACTCCACTGAGGGGAGAAGGGACTGGGCCAACAGATCTGGCCCTCCTCTGTGGAGGAGGTCAGAAACCTGGTGGCAATGAAGATCCATGCCAAGAACTTAACTCTGTTGAGCAGGACGTGTTTCTCGGCTCCAGGAGATGAGTAGGACCCATGTGTTTCTCTCTGATTCCCCCCTCCCTCCTTGCAGAGTGTCCAAAGCAAGACATGGACATCGTTTTTTTGATCGATGGCTCCAGCAGCATCGACAAAAGTGACTTTGACCTCATGAAGGACTTTGTCAGAGCTGTGATGGGCCAGTTTACCGACACCAATGTCCTGGTGAAGATGGGACACATGAGGCCTGGAGAACAGGGTGGGATGGGAGAGGGCCTACCTGGGGGAGGCACAGCTGGGAGGGGAGCCTTGTATAGGCAGGGGTGAGAAATAGGGTGGAGGTGAGGTGGGATGGGAGTTGGGGGTTAAGGGTAAGGTAATAGTTCAATGGAGCTGTGCCATGATGAGGTAAGTATCCAGGTCTCAAGGAATCTTGTGCTCCTTAAGCTCTTGTGACACTTAATATTTGCCCACATCCTGAATGAAATAGAATGTTTTTGCTGTTTAAAAACATTGAAAAGATTTTTAAATAATTTTGCTTATGGAATTTGAGGGTGATTCAGACAAATAATTGATGATCCTTTAGGTCTTTTCCTGTGTAACTCATGACATCTTTAACTTATTATTTCATTTCCCGGCAATTAGTGTGCATTCGTAAATTCTTGAGAAGTGAGGAAATAGAAGTAACAAAATAATTTCATGTAATAAAATTTTTAAAATCTAAATTTTACATCTATTGTGGTGAACAGTGTTATGTCTTGAAGACAATGAAAGAAGAAGCATTATTTGACTTTGATTTTCCACTTTTCTTTGTGCTTTTGGGCCAACTAATTTGTTGTTGTTGTTGTTTCAGTATATATTATATATCAGAGTTTCAAAAACACATGGGAAATGTGTTTGTCTGTCCAAAATCACTGTAAAAGCAAAAGGCTTTAAAACCAAAAAAAGCTAATCTTTGTGCCCGTTGCCCTCCTCTCTGCCTCAACAGTTCTCCCTGATGCAGTACTCAGACCGCCTGGAGATCCACTTCACCTTCACCCAATTCCAGACCAGCCAGAACCCTCAGAGCCTGGTGGATCCCGTTGTCCAACTGAAGGGCTTGACGTTCACTGCCACTGGCATCCAGACTGCCGTGTAAGTGCCTCCTCAACTTACCTAAGGGTATGGCAGCCACCTTTACTCCCGAAGCTGGGCCAACAGTGATTTTCTCAGAGCCTAAGGGAGGCTCTGGGAAAAGGAGAGAAAAGGGGAGTTTGGGGCCAGCGGGCAGAGAGGCCTCTTTTCTGGAACATTCCTGGTGGTCTCACTCTCTGCCAGTTATCTCTGGTGAAGGCCTGAATCTCTGCTCTTGTGTTTCCCTGGAGAGGCTGGACCGTAGGAACATACATGGGGCAGCCAGAAGCATGGGGTTTGATATAGGCACATCTGGGTTCCCACTCTGGTTCCCTGCTTGCTACCTGAGTGACTCCAGGAGCTACTGACTCTAAGGTTTCAGTAAGCTAAAATGAGGTTAACCTCACAACTTGGTTATAAGGTTTAAATGAGCTCATTTGTGAGGTTCTTAGCCTAGAGCACATAGGAGCTGCTGGATGAATGGTTGGCATTTTATCCAAAGGATGCTGTCCCCCTCTTTACCTCCCTGGCAAAACCAGAACACCACACCTGTTGCTGTGGAGTCGATCCTGACTCATAGCGATGCTACAAGACAAGGCAGAACTGGTCCACAGGGTTTCCAAGGCTGTTATCTTTACGAAAGCAGACTGCCACATCTGTCTCCCACAGAGCTGCTGATGGGTTCAAACCGCTGACCTATTGGTTAGCAGCACAGTGGTTAACCACTGCACCATGAGGGCTCCTCATACCTCCCTGCTGGAAACTCACAAACTGTTTGCTAAGTATATTGTGCCTTTCTCTGCTCATCTTTATTCACACATTTCATGCAGTCACGATCAGAGCAGAACTATTTTCATCCTGTTTTTCTTCCACTTAGCACAGGGTCAAGGTCTTTCTAATTATTACCAATATGTCTTTCAAAAACGGCTGAATTGATTCTTAACATGGCTGATGGAATCTAAGAGCATGCAACCTCTCCAGATGAGCTCCTAGGGCTGCAAATAACTTCTTCCCAATCAATCACCTCTCAGTAGAATCATGTCCCTTTCTTCCCCAACAGGACCAAACTATTTCATAGTAAGAGTGGGGCCCGCAAAGGTGCCAAGAAGATCCTCATTGTCATCACAGATGGGCAGATATACAAAGACCCCCTGAAATATAGCGATGTCATCCCCCTGGTGGAGAGTGCAGACATCATCTGCTATGCCATTGGGGTGCGGCCTTTTTCTTACTGCTCCCTCACACTCAGCCTACCCTTCATCCAGGCAGAAAAGCTTGTGGTCTTCTCCTCAACTGCTTCTCTGTAGGTGGGAGATGCCTTCCAGGAACCCGCTGCCAAGGAAGAGCTGAACACCATTGGCTCAGCACCCCCGCAAGACCACGTGTTCATGGTGGACAACTTCGCAGCACTTGGCAGCATCCAAAAGGAGCTTCAGGAGAAGATCTTTGCAGTTGAGGGTAAATAAGGAACTGAGCTTGGGTCTTGGAAGTGAATTGGCCTCTATCTAATTGTCGTCTGTGACAGTCTATCCCTATTCACAGCTCACCCTAAATTTCTTCCAGAACCCAAGCCCTAGACTACATTCTTCTCCCTCTGTTCTGAGTCCTCATGGTCTCATGGTGTCTAGGAGCCTAAGTGCCCTATTTCCCTACAGGAACCCAGATGAGGACAATTAGCTCCTTCCAGCACGAGATGTCTCAAGAAGGCTTCAGTTCAGTCCTCACAATGGTGAGTGAAGCATGTTCTTGAGAAACAAATCTCAGTCACCCACTCTGGGCCAGGTCCTGGACTGGGGAAGCTGGGACCCAAAAGTAAACAAGAAAGCAAACCCTGTCTAGCGGGAAGAGACATACAGCAGGCAATGGGTTAGGTGTGGGAGGTACATTGAAGAACTGCTATTGTATATGTTATAAATTACCCATAATGAAAGTTGGAAAGGCAATAAATTATGCAGAGAAGGAAGCACCGACCACTCCCTGGGGAGCTGAGGAAGACTCCACAGAAGAGATTGACTGGAAGTTGCCTCTTTTGGAGAGTAGAGTTGATCACCAGAAAGAGAGGAAGGGAGAGAGGCGTTCCATGCCAAATACTTGATGTGTTTTAGAACAAACGGTAACTCCATGGGTTTGATTAGGAAGGGTCCTAGATACCATCCTAAGGGGGTTGGTGACAGGAAGCCATCTTAGTTTTCTAGCAGGGCTGTTGCCACACATTTGGGTTTGAGGAAACATAACTCTGGGGAATTGGAAGATGAAACAGAGAAGAGCAAGATGGGAGGCAGGAAGAAAGTGAGTGAGAGGTGATAGGGGCTGAACAGGACAGTGTCGGCAAGGTTGGACTGAGATGTGAGAAGCCATGGTCATGTAAGCACTGAGGCTGCTGATAAGGACTGGGGACAGAGGAGAAGAAGAAATTCAAATAATGAGTGGAATTGGTGGCAGACATTTATTTGGAATAGTCTGTTTACTTGTTCCAGCCTGCTCAGCTCTGGAATCCTTTCCTCCTAGGACGGACCAGTTCTTGGGGCTGTGGGGAGCTTCAGCTGGTCTGGAGGTGCCTTCCTGTACCCTCTAAATATGATCCCCACCTTCATCAACATGTCTCAGGAGAATGTGGACATGAGGGACTCTTACCTGGGTGAGAAAAGGCTGGGGCTACTGGGGACAGGACGGGAAGGTGAGATGTCTGGGAAGGGCAGGATCCTGGGAGAAAAGGAAGACTACCAAAGACCTGGCCCCTTCAGGTTATGCCACTGAGTTGGCCTTTCAGAAGGGGGTGCAGAGCCTCGTTCTGGGTGCCCCCCGCCACCAGCACACTGGCAAGGTTGTCATCTTCACCCAGGCGTCAATGCAATGGATACTGCAGGCTGAAGTCATGGGGACCCAGGTTGGCTATTGGGGAAGCTGGGGTGGAATGTGAGGGTGGGCAGAGGCATTTGGAGCTCTTGATGGGAAGATCTAGGTGCCTGGGGAGAGGTGGGACCTGGGAGCATTTCTGGGAGGGTAGGCAAGGTGACTTTAGGCTCTGCCTTCTAGATTGGCTCCTACTTTGGGGCCTCCCTCTGCTCCATGGATGTGGACAAAGATGGCAGCACTGACCTGGTTCTCATTGGGGCCCCCCATTACTATGAGAAGACGCGGGGGGGCCAAGTGTCTGTCTGTCCCTTGCCTCAGGGGGTGAGTGACTGATAGAGCCTGGGCCGAGTGGGTCCTGGGTGGAGGGGTTGCCCCAGTTGGAACCCGACACTGGTTTTGTTTTGCAGCAGGCTAAGTGGCATTGTCAGACTGTTCTCTATGGGGAGCAGGGCTATCCTTGGGGCCGCTTTGGAGCAGCCATGACAGTGGTGGGGGACATGGACGGGGACAAGCTGACAGATGTGGCCATTGGGGCTCCAGGGGAGCAGGAGAACCAAGGCGCAGTCTACTTATTTCATGGAGCATCAGGACGAGGCGTCAGCCCCACCCACAGCCAGGTGAGCCCCCTGTCTTCTGCTTCTTCCAGTTCCACCTTTCCCCCCACTCAACCTTCAGTCATCGCCCTTTGCAGCTATCACTCCCCTCTTCTAGTGGTTTAGGTCCCTGAATTCCACCAAGCCCAACTAAGCACAAACCATCTCTCTTTTCTCCTTTGGTTCAAAACAGACTTTAGTTTGGAAGTCTCTTAGCAGTTAAGAAAGTGGGCTTTGGAGTCAAACATAGGTCAAATCCTTTGACGGGCCATCATCAAGCTATATGGCCTTAGGTAAGTGACTAACTTACCTTTGTGAGCCTTAGTTTTCTGTGAAACATGGGAATGATAAAAACCACCTCCACAGGCTTCTTGTAGATAACACAAGGAGTAAGCAAGCACTCTATTCATCAGATATTTATAAATGAACATAAGAAACTACAAATAAATGAATTATATTCCTATTGTTCCTCTTTTACTTCATAGTAAACCTGAACCCTCATAATAGGTTGGACCAAAAGAACTCTCTTCTGGGGTTCTTGATGTTCTTAATGGTCTCACTCTATTCCATCTCACTTACATTCCATTTCTATTCCATCATCTCTCCTTTCCAGCTTCTCCATTCCAATCCCTTTCACTGAAATCTCCTTTCTAAATCTCTTCCTGGAACCTTTCCAATCACTGTCCCTTGACTCCCACTTCTTTCCCTCTATGACCAGCGGATCACAGCCTCCCAGCTCTCTCCCAGGCTCCAGTATTTTGGGCAGTCACTGAGCGGCGGTCAGGATCTCACCAAGGACGGACTGGTAGACTTGGCTGTGGGGGCCCAGGGACACTTGCTGCTGCTTAGGTAACAACTCCCCCGACCTTGCCCTTGCTCACTGTGTGTCTGATTCCTCCAATGCTGCGCCATCCCCTCCGGACACTTTTCTTTCCAGAGGCCAGTGCCCTGTCCTCAGCCCCTGCTTACATCCCTTAGGAGTCGGCCTGTGCTGAAAGTAAGGGGAGCTATAAGATTCACCCCCGCAGAGGTAGCTAAAGTTGTGCACCAGTGCTGGGAGGAGGTGCCCACCACCCTGGAAGCTGGGAATGCCACAGTCTGTCTTACTATCCACAAAAGCTCCCTTGACCAGCTGGGTGAGTACCCTCCAAGTAGATCCAGTCCCCCACCCCACTAAAGGCCCTCAGTCCTATCTATACAAGTTAGATGGGCCTGAGAATCCAAATCTCACTCCAAATCCACCAAGGTGCCTGTGTCAGAAGCCTGGGTTCCTTCTCTCCTCCTCTTCCCACCCTCATGCCTGTTAATTCTATCTCCAGGATAGCTCTGGAGTCTACCCATTTCTTGCTACCAGCCCAGCCACCTTTAGGCCAGCACTTCTCTTTCCTAGCTAGAGCCAAGTAACAACAGTTTGAGCTGCTCCCCACATCTATTCTTGCATCCACAACCTATTCACAATGAGAAACTAGAGTTCCTCTAAAATTCTGGTTCCCTCACTGCTTAACATCCCTCAGTTGCACCCCTCACATTTATAAAGACCAAAATCCTTCCCTACGATGCCCTCTCTTATTTGGCCCCAATGTGCCACTCCAGCCTCACATTATTGCACTGCTTCTTACTCAATACATTCCAACCACGCTTATATTTCTGCTTTGTAAATGTGCCAGCTTCCTTCTCCCTTCTGGTCTTAGCTACTGTTCCACAGTCTGGGACTTTCTCCTCTGTACTCTTCACCTGACTTCTGTTCATCATCCAGGCCTTAGCTTGAACATTGGCCCCTCCAAGAAGGCATCTTTGGTCCTCTGTGTTAGAATACACTCCCCACTACTACCACCAGAGTATCCCACACTTGCACACATATCTTTGTGATGTCATAGCCTACATACTCATTTTCTTTACCAGACTGTGAGGCTCATGAGGACAGGGACTTACATTTATTTTCTTCTCTACTTTTATCAATAGTCCCTGCTATGGTTCATGGTCCATAGATGTTGTTTTTATGTGCCATCAAGTCGGACCCTCCTTGGGTTTCCAAGGCAAAATACTACGGAAGTAGATTGCCCAATCTTCCTTCTGAGGAGTGGCTGGTGGGCTTGAACCGCCAGCCTTCTGGTTAGCAGTCAAGTGTCATAGGCACAAATAGTTATTGCATGAAAAAATAAATGAAAAACAGAGCCTCCTAGTTTCTCTCTGCCTTTCTGTCTTCTGCTCTCCATTCAGGTGATGTCCAAAGCTTCATCAGGTACGACCTGGCATTGGACCCAGGTCGTCTGATTTCTCGTGCCATCTTTGATGAGACCAAGAACAGGACTTTAACTCGAGGAAAAATCCTGGGGCTAGGAGATCACTGTGAAACTGTGAAGCTGCTTTTATCAGTAAGAACTTTGGGTTCTGGGAAGGGAGAGAGAGGAAGAGCCAAAGACTAGCCTCTAGCCTCTAGCTTCCCTACTATGTGCTGAGTGAGCTGGGAAGGGTGGAAAACTGGGCTATAGAGGTTGGATAGGTGAAGCCAGCGAATCTGGCTTCTTGTCTTAGATGTGGGTCTGTGTGGACAGCAGGGAATGGATCCAATGGAGGAAAAGCCCCAGTGGACAGATAGTAGGACAGACAGATAGTGGGTTATTGAAAGCCCATTCTCCCTAGGACTGTATAGAGGACTCTCTGAGCCCCATCATCTTGCGCCTCAACTTCTCCCTGGTGGGACAGCCCATTGCTTCATCTCAGAATCTTCGTCCCGTGCTGGCTGTGGGCTCACAGGACCACTTTGCTGCTTCTGTGAGTCTTCCAATGAAGTCCCAGGGATGCATTGACTGGTATTATGTCTCCATGTGCTTAAGTACCTACAGTGGCCCCTAACTGCCCACCCAACCATATTAAGTCCCAAACACCTCTATCCAGGTTCTAAGGCCCTGTCTAGCTTGGACCCTTACACATCCCAACTGATTTTTCACCTTACCCTGATATAAATCCACTTGTTCTCATTATGCAGAATCTTCCCAACTTTTCTCATTCTTACTCTGTGTACTTGCTCATATTGTATTTCATTTGGAAAAATGCTATCTTCTTCTCTCTACCCCAAAGATCCTTCCTAATCCCCAAAGTTGCAATCATATCTGCTTCTCTTTTGAAAACCATACTTGGTATCTGCCATGTTTTTCTGGCTCCCCATTCTGCCATGGTGGTATCACCTTAGGAGCTCTATGGTGGTGTGGTTAAAGCATTGGGCTGCTAACCAAAAGATCAGCAGTTTGAACCCACCAGCCACTCCATGAGAGAAAGATGAGGCAATTGGAATCCATAAAGACTTACAGCCTTGGAAACTCTATAGAGGCAGTTCTACTCTATCCTATAGAGTCACTATGAGTTGGAATCAGTGCAATGGCAGTGGGTTTGGTTTGATTTCTTTGTTTGTTTTTATTTGAAATTACTGGAATCATAGCAGTTTGCATCTACATCGGTAGCTCTTTTAGGATTGTCATTTCTTTGAGAGCAAAAATTGTGTCTAATTCACCTGTAGTTCCCACCTGCCCCAACCCTTTACCCAATGAGAACCTGTCCCATTCTTGGCACTTAATAATATTTGTTGAATAATTATTTCAGGATGAGTTGGCTTGACTCCTCAACTAGACTTTATGCTCCTTGAAGCCAAGGATCTTGACTGCCCTTTCTTTTATAATCCACAACCACTCACTCCTTGCCAATGTCTAGCACAGTGCTGGGTGCTCAACAAGTGCTCAGTAATGCTCAGTGTTGATGAGTACCTCTGATGAGAGGATTGAAGCAAGATTAAGACACGGAATGGGAAGAGAATATACTGTTTTGCTGTAGCTCCCCTTTGAGAAGAACTGTGGACAAGAGCACCTCTGTGAAGGAGACCTGAGTGTCAACCTCAGCTTCTCAGGGTAAGCTCTATCTCCTTTCATGTCCAGACACTCAAGCCTCTGGATCTCCCATCTTCATAGGATAAGGCACATCTCCCCTTCAGCTCTTCTTGTAACAAAGAAATGATTTTGATGGAAATGTTATCAGCCCATAGCTCATGAGTTCCCACAATCCACCCCGATCCAATTCCAACCCGTTTCCAATGGAGTTACACTCCCAACCTTGTCCTTCCCCTTTCAGCCTGCAGACTCTAATGGTGGGGAGCTCCCTAGAGCTCAATGTGATAGTGACTGTGAGGAATGACGGTGAGGATTCCTACAGAACTGTGATCAACTTCTACTACCCACCAGGGCTGTCCTTTCGGCGGGTGTTAGGGACCCAGGTAAACAGCTTCTCTAGGATCTTGTTGGCTGGGGCCTCTCCCCTATCCTGGCTTATAGTAAGTTCCTTTTAATTCTTCTTCTATGATGATGTATGTATGTATGTATATATGTGTGTGTGTGTGTGTGTGTGTGTGTATGCCTAAACATATGTACACTGTAATGAATAATGTGCAATTAGCATCCAACTTTAAAACATAAAACCCTGCCAGCACCCCCAGAAGTTCTCTTACCATGTGCCCTTCTCCATCATAACCTCACTTTTCCCAAAGGTAATCACTATTTTGACTGCGATTATCACTTCCTTGTACTTCATTATAGTTTTACCACTGATGAATATATCACTGAATAATACTGTTCAGTTTTGCCAGGAACTTTATAAGAATGGAAAGATGTTATATGTCCTCATTTGTGTTTCACCTCTTTCCTTCACTATTACATTTGTTAGGTTTACCCATGTTGTTGCATGTCTCCAAAACTCCTGTAGAACATTGTCATTGCTCTATATAATTCATTTGTATGACTAGATCACAATTTATTGTTCTACTCTACAATTTATGGCCATTTGAGTTATTTCCTAATTTTGGCCATGACCATTCTTTTTTACTTAACTTTATTTATTTTGTTATTGCTGTTGAGGATGTACACAGCAAAACATATGCCAATTCAGCAATTTCTACAAGTACAATTTGGTGACACGGATGACATTCTTTGAGTTGTGCAACCATTCTCACCCTCTTTTTCTGATTTATTCTTTCCCACCTCATGAGCATAAACTCACTGCTCCTTAAAGTCCCTATCTGATCTCTTGAGTTGCTGTTGTTCCACACAGATCATTCTTAAGACAGTATAAAGCTCAAGGCAGACATTTTTTACTACTAGTTCAGCTAAACTATTGTTTGATTTTAAGAAGACTTCAGGGAATATTTTTGGTTTAAGATTTAAAGATTTTGTCAGGGTAATAAGTTTCAGGCGTTCATCCAACCTTCATGGCTCTTGGAATCCATGAGAATTTGAAATTCTGTTCTGCCTTTTTCCCTTTTTCGTCAGGATTCTTCTATAGAATCTTTGATCAAAATGTTCAGTAATGGTAGCTGGGCATCATCCAGCCCTTCTGGTCACATGGCAAAAGAGGCAGTAGTTCACGGAGACAATTAATACACATTCCATACCTTCCTTGTGGTAGTTATGTTTGTGTGTCAGCTTGGCTGGGCCTGGTTGAGTGGCTGGGCAGCTGGTGGTAGTTATTCCCCATGATGAGACTGGCAATCAGCTCCATGGTGGGATCTACCACAAGCAGCTGAGTAGCTGCCTTTGGGATGTGGTCTGCTTCCTGTACATAAGGAGAAGCCTTGGGTATGGTCTCTAGCTTATGGCACGCTTAGACTCTGCATGTAGCCGTGTCATTGCTCAGCAGCCTGCTATGCTCTGCAACCTTGAGGACTTACAATGGACTTAAGTTAAGGGCCTGCCATGTGGTTTGGTAACATCTGGACTTTTTTACCTTTTTACTTGTCAACCTTGGCTTCTCAGCCTCAGCAGCCAGCAGCTATCTGAGTGAAGAAATACCTCTAGCTACAGTGGGCTGGGAGCAGGAGGCAGAGCTGGACTTTCATCCAGCCCCTAGAGCCTGGCACTTTGAACTTGGACTTAAAGCCTTCAAATTGTAAGAATAAACTCCTGTTTGTTAAGGCCATCCCATTTGTGGTATATTCTTGTCAGAGCGGCACTAGGGAACCAGAACACCCCTCTTACTCTCCTTTTTCCTCTGTTGCTCCAGGTGAATAGACAGCAGTTATTGTGCCTTGGATGGCTACTTGCAAGCTTTTAACGCCCCAGATGCTATGCAATGAACTAGGAGGTAGAACAGAAGCACTAAATATGTTATTAGTTAACAACTAGTTAACCTATCCAATTAACTAGGATGGCCCATGAAACCAAGGAACCAAATCCCATGAGGATTTGTTGTACATAAGAAGCCTCAGCAGTTACTCTTTTTTGTTGTTATGGTGGTGGTAAATATAACTATCACCCTTTTGTCAATTCAACTTTTTACAGGTGTACAACTTACAGAAATTACAACAATTGGCTGTATTCTGAATCAGTGCGATTTTTCCATTACTGTTAACTCTCCTTTCCTCATTCTTCCCATCCCTGGTAACCACTAATAAATCTTGTTTTCTATGTACTTGCCTTTTCTTGTCTTTTAATATAAGTGAGGTCATAGAATATGTGTCCTTTTGTGATTGACTTATTTCACTCGGCATAATGCCTCAAGCTCCATCCCTATTGTAACATGGATGAAGACTTTGTTATTTCTGTTGGCAGAGTATAATTTTTTTTTAATAAAATGGATGTCTTAATTTCATGGTGGTTGATTTTATCAGTCTTTTCCTTTGTGTTTAGTACTTTTTAAAATAAAACTTCCCTACCCTGAGGTCACGAAGATATTACCCTATATTATTTTCTAAATGTTTAATAGTTTTGCTTTCTCACATTTAAGTATTTAATCCTCTTGCAATTTATTTGAATGTAACAGGGGAGGTAGAGATATAATGTATTCTTTTTCTTTATGTGTGTGTGAATGGGCCAATTTTTCTAACACTGTTTATTAAAAAGTCTGCCTTCCCCTAATGCTTTGCAGTGCCACAAGTGCTGTATATGAAGTCGATACATGCAGGTGGGTAACTTTGAAAAATTCATTCTCCTTCCCTAGAGCCAACCTGATCAGCGCCCTCTGCGCCTGGGATGTGAGGCAGTGCCCCCTGGGAGTGAGGAGCTGAGAAGCACCAGCTGCAGCGTCAACCACCCCATCTTCCGAGGAGGCAGGGAGGTCAGTCTTCCTTCCAAACCCTCATCACTGTTCTCCCACGTCCTGACCCATTCCCCTTCCCTCACTCCCACATGATGTTCCTCATCCACATCTCTTCTTCCTTCTTCCCTCAGGGAAACTTCATAGTCACATTCGATGTCTCTCCCAAGGCCACCCTGGGAGACAAGCTGCTTCTGATGGCTAACGTGAGCAGGTGAGCCCAGGTCAAGCAGAGGGATTGTGTGTCCTTACCCTCCTAGTCTCACATCCCAGTTGGAGATGCTTCTCCTGAATTCCCTCCCAATCAGGGTCCCCTCTCTTTCTCCAGTGAGAATAACAAACCTGCAACCAACAAGACTACCTTCTGGCTGGAGCTCCCAGTGAAATATGCAGTCTACACGACAGTCAGCAGGTGCTTCATCTCTAACCCCACCTTTGGACCGCTGACCTTCCTTCCAGTCTGGTATCTCCCTCTGCAGCCCACCCTCCTCTTTTGAGAGTGGGCACCTAAGCTAGTCTTTCTAATTCTTCACATGGGAAAACTTGGGTGGGTGACTAACCATGTATTTCATACAATTCTTGCTTCTTCCTAATGTGTCCCTCAGCATGAAGGAAGCCTACTAGTAGGGCACACACACCTTGATACCACTGTGCACTCCCCCCGTCCCTCCATATCCAGGCTTATTTTAACATGAAGCCAGTCCTCTCCTTTTTGCGAAATGTGAACATGCCTGAAGCAAAGCTACTGGGTTGAGACTGTGGCATTGCTCAGTGCTCTGAAGTGGGGAGCTTGTATCCAACCAGGATGTGGTCTCTTACCACAAAGAGCAAAGGAAAGGTTAGGTTTCTATAGAAGTCAAAGAAGAATAGAGGTGTGAAAAACTGTTGGGAAGAGCCCAAGGCCTAGTTGGGCCACAAGAAAGGCAAGAGTAGGGCTGCTACTCTGGGTTCTGAAGGTGGGTTGAGGAGCAGAGACAAGCCAAGCTGAAAGCAGATTAAGGACCCCTATACACTGGGCTGAGTGGAAAAAACTCCTGAGGTTTAGAAGGTTGGGCAGAAGCTTGCAATATTGCAACGGGACAGAGCCTGCTGCTGGGGCTGCTAATGCTATTGTGTGAATTTTTAGGTGAATTAGGGAGGAGGACTCATGGTAGTGTCATTGCCCTTCCAAACCCCATGTGTGAGTTTCCTTTTCTATCCATATAAAATGCTAGAATTTATAATATGAACTTATATATATACTTATGATGTAGTAGGTATTGTTTTAAATACTTTACATATATTCATTCATTTCATCCTCCCACCAACTCTATGAGGTAGTTATTTTTATCTTCCTTTTTACCCATAAAGAAATCAAGGGGTTCAATAACACGGCCCTGTAATCTAGCTGCTAAGGGATAGAACCTGGAGTCAAATCCAGGCAGCTGGATCTGGAGCCCGTGCCCACAGACATACACTACACACCTCTCAGAGGATTGGGGAAAGCTGGGTGGTTTACTCTGATTTCAAAAGAGGTTTAGAACTGAAAGATTTTAAGATGAGAAAATTGAAGCAGAGAGGGAAACAGAGTTGGGAGCAGAGAGGAAGGCTAGCATACTAAAAGCCCACTGCCATTGAGTTGGATCCGACTCATAGTGACCCCTCCTTGGGTTTCCCAGGAGGTGTCTCTACAGAAGCAGATTGCCCAACCTTCCTTCCGAGGAGTGGCTGGTGAGTTTGAACTGCCAGCCTTCTGGTTAGCAGTCAGATGCCTTAAGCACTATGTCACCAGAGCTCCCAGCATACTAAAGGGGGAAGAAAAAAAGATAAACTCTAATATTAGTGGAGGACTTATTGTGTGCTAGGTACTTCTGCAACCCTCATCCCCACTCTCTTAATGGCAGGCACCATTAACAGTATCCTCATTTTAAAGAATAAGGAAGACCAAAGAAGAATTGATGCATTTGAATTGTAGTGTTGGCAATGAATGTTGAAAACGCCATGGACTGCCAGAAGAACAAACAAATCTGTCTTGGAAGAAGTTACAGCCTGAATGCTTCTCAGAAGCGAGAATGTCCAGACTTCACTCACATACTTTGGTCAATTTGTCAGAAGGGATCCATTCCTGTACAGGGATATCATGCTTGGTAAAGTAGACAGTCAGAGATGGAAAGCAAGATCCTCAACAAAAGGAATTGACACACTAGCTGCAATGAAGGGCTCAGATAGAGCAAGGATTATGAGGCTACCACAGGACTAGGCAGTGTTTTGTTCTGTGATACACAGGGCGCTATGAGTCAGAACCAACTTGATGGCACTTAACAACAACAACAACATTTTAAAGAGGATGAACCTACAAGAATCCAGAAACGTTAAGTAATTTGCCTCAAGTTACTGAGGTAGGAAGTAGTACACATGAGATCTGGACCCAGGCTGTCTGGCTCCAAAGCCTATGTTCTTAATCATCTAGCTGATAGCCACATCTGTGGGAAAACTGTTGAGCCTTGAAATGTCTGTGTGGCTGGCCTGGCTTCTGTATGCTAGGTGCTGGTAAACACAGAGCTCCCTCTGCTTGTCTGCTTGATTCCACTGAGATACTAGATGCTAAGCTCTGGGAGGACAAGGATACTTCCTGTTAACTGTTGAATCTCCAGGGCCGACCACACAGCCTGGAATGTTGTTTCCTGAATGAATGAATGAAGGCATGGAAGGATGGAAGGATGGGTGGATGGTACCCACCAGAAGCCTGGCACATTTATGTCCACACCATGAGCTTTGGGTCATCTGCTAGGCCCCAAAAAGGCCTGTAGCAGCACAGGCTAGGCCACAAATGGGAACAGTCTGAGGATTTTTTCACCAACAGGCCCTCTCTCTCCAGGCAGGAAGAATCCACCAAGTACTTCAACTTTTCAACTTCTGATAAGAAGAATAGGAAAGAGGCCAAACATGGATATCAGGTGAGGGGCTAGGGAACATCTGTTTGTCCTTCCATGGTGCTGATAAAGTTGGAAGCTGGTGGAAAAGACTAGATATGAGCCAAGGTATGGAGTCAAGAAAGACATAGGGTTTAGGGATCCTCCAGGGATCACAATAATATTCTGTCTTAATTTTCTGCAGGTAAACAACCTGAGTCAGAGAGATTTGGCCATCAGCATTAATTTCTGGGTTCCCATCATGCTGAACGGTGCAGCTGTGTGGGATGTGGCTGAGGTGGCCCCTTCAAAGGTGCCTGGCCCTTTCTCACTATTAGGGTCTGATCCCACAACACCTCACACCCTTTACCACTGAAATGTTTATCATTCTGTGGCTAAAAGTGTTTCTTTCTTTCTCTAGAGTCTCACCTGTATGTCAGAATTGGAACCTCCCCAACGTTCTGACTTCCTGACCAGGATTCCAAGGAGTCTTGTGTTGGTGAGAAAGACCCTAGACTCCCACAGCAGGACCAGCTGCACATTTCAGGGAAAACATACTCTAGATTAGAGTTATATATACATCCTATAATTGTTCATCTATTCCCCACCCCAAATCTGACAAACTTTATTTTCTCTTGTGATTCCTCCCCTTCTCAATTTCATTCCTCCTCTGTCCCTAGGACTGCTCCATTGCTGTCTGTCTGAGGTTCCACTGTGACATCCCCTCCTTCAGCATCCAGGAGGAACTTGACTTCGACCTGAAGGGCAACCTCAGCTTTGGCTGGGTCAGCCAGGTGTGTAGAGCCCAACAGCAGAGCCCCTTCCTAAATTCAGGTGGAACCTGATATGTCTCTGCCGACCCAAGAGCCAGGATGTTCCTTGACCTCTGAGCCTTCCCCAGAGCCAATTCCCCAGGTTTCAGCTCTACCTCTTTTGCAGATGCTACAGAAGAAGGTATTGATCATAAGTGTGGCTGAAATTACATTTAACAGATCCATGTATTCCCAGCTTCCAGGACAGGAGGCATTTTTGAGAGCCCAGGTATTGATTGCATGACAGATAGTGGCCAGGCTGGTGAAAGGGGTCCTGGTGCTAAATCTATGATGTTAGGTTGGAGGTTTGCAGGCCTGGAGGAAAGAAAGATGAAGGTCTATGAGTCTATGAGCAGGGAAGTTGTCTGTAAGCCTACAAATGCTTCTGCATCTTACCCCTTGGAGCAGGGCCTGGGGAAGGAGGGGAAGGAACTGCAAATTGGGGAACCTGGGAGGAGTCTGGGACAGCAAGAAGGCTGATGCTTTCTGATGCGGTCACTTCCAAAAGATGGAGACAGTACTGGAAGAGTATGAAGTCTACAATCCTATCCCCATCATAATGGGCAGCTCTGTGGGAGGAGTTCTGCTGCTGGTTCTCATCACAGCTACACTGTACAAGGTATTTTTTCATCCCAGCATCCAACCTGAGCCCTCACACAGATAGGACAGTAGAGTGGAAAGAACCCAGACTCTGGAGTCAGGCAGGACTGGGTGCACAGTTTGGCTTTATTGCTTAGTTCACTGTTTAATGTTAGGCAGTTTGCTCAAACTGAGCCTCTTTCTTCATTTTTGAAGTGATAATCATGCCTATATCACACAGTGGATAAAGTGAGGCAAAAAATGAAGCCAGGGTATGTGCCCAAGCTTGCCTGACTTCAGTCTACGCTTTTCTGCTATAGATTATATATATAATCTGTATACTACTGTGCTTAGCATACACACACTAGATAACATGAGATAGCTGTTGTTCCCATAAATAAACGTTCTGGCACACAGATAAAAGTTACCTTAGCTCTCTTCTCTTTTTATCACTTAGCTTCTTCCTACTTCCAACTTTCGTCCCTTGATCTTACCCACTTTTTCTGATTTACTTCCCCTCATAGCTTGGCTTCTTCAAACGTCAATACAAAGAAATGCTGGATGACAAGGCTGAAGACACTACTACATTCAGTGGGGAGGGTTTCAGCCATGAGACCCCAAATTTGTCTCTATCTTAATAATCCACTTTCCTGTTTATCTTTATCCCCATGGGCTGGTCTTGCCTGAAAATCTATTTTCACAAGAATAACTTCTACATAGATATGGACTGGCCTCATCAACCTACTGGGTGCTAGGCCACCTTCCCAACCAATGGAAAAGATCTTTACATTTTCACATATATGTCAATCTTCCTCAGGGATGACTTTCCTTGTACAGAAGCAGACATGAGGCCAGGATGGTTTTTTTTTTTTTTTTCATATGTGTAAGAATTATTCCATTAAATGAGAACATTTATGATACATTTTCTTTGTGTGGAAGTGCTCTGATCAAGGGATTTGAGTGCTGTTGTAGGAACAGTTGATGGAACCAACCACATTCTCTCACCTTCTCAGGTGACTGAGGCCTGAGAAATGGTACTATGACTGGTGTCAGGGGAGAGAGTCAAAGCTTTATATGTGTATGTGTTGATGATGGATTTCAGCACAAGTTTGAGGCTCCTTGATCATAGCAAGTGAGCAGACTGTCCTGGGAAGTAAATGAAATATCCAGAGATATGGGGTCTCTAGAAGCCAAGAGGGCCAGCTTCCAGAAAACAGCATCTGACTTCCCAATGGAAGATCCATTAAAGGTGGTCACAGAGAATGACCAAAATAGTCCAAATTCAGAATTAGGTTATAAGCCCTCACAGATGGGACCACAGAACCTATGTTTGAAATTAGGGTCATCTCCAAATAACCAGGATTCACAGATCTGCCAGTTCAGGCAGTCTGCGTCTGGCAAAGTAGTACTTGGAGGTCTACAGACCTGGGTCCGGTGAGACCTCTGATGACTGGCCTGAATTTGAACAAGTCATTTGACCACTGAGAATGTTTCCTCCTCCGGAGAAAGGAACCAGAAATTTTATCTTGCTCCCCGAGTTACTGTGAGCATTCAGTGTATGCCAAAGCCCGTTATGTTCTAGAGCCCTCATTGTTCATAGGCAAGGAAAAGGAAGGCAGAATTTCCAATCTATTCATCCCCCAGCACCCCCCAAATCTGGGACATAATGGGAGAAGTTACTGCACCTGTACGCACGTGGAGCACAGACCACTTTGTGAGCATGCGCCAAACGGGAGCCCCGCCCAACGACCCTACTCATGCCCAGTCCTCCTGTCCCCTCCGAGCCGGCACACGTGAAGCTTTTACTCTTTTATTGCACCTGGAGGGCATCCGCCTGGACCTCAGAGGGTTTCGTAGCCGGTGGGGAGAGGGTTGACACGGGGGTTGTGGAAGAGAGTGTGGTTGCCGTCACCCCAGGAGTAGGGCTGTGGAAAGTGAGAAAGCCAAGTATCAGGGCCACCCCTTGGCCTTCCGTGCTGCAGGCCCTTCACCCACCCGCTCGTTCCCACGCTGAGGCCTCGGGCCGCCGCAGTACCTTGGTGCGAATGCGGAGGTGGTGGTAGGGGATGAACTCAGGGCGGTGGTGGTGGCCTGCGTGGAGCCAGGAGTTGAGGGTGCAGAGGGCCACGCTCGGGAGCGCCAGCACGAGGGACAGGAGACGCCAGGTACGGGCTGGGCCCAGGGAAAGGCGGTGCGAGATGAGAGAAGCCAGAAGGGGAAAAAAAAAAAAAAAAAAAGGTACGGGCTGGGCCCAGGGAAAGGCGGTGCGAGATGAGAGAAGCCAGAAGGGGAAAAAAAAAAAAAAAAACGGGAGGAGTTGGCTGATGGAGGTTGTTGTCAGCCCTGGAGGCCCCGGAGGCCGGTGGACAAGGGCAAGAAGCCACGGAGTCAGGGCCCAGCCCCACTTACCTCCTGCCCCTCCGTGTTCTGCCTTGGCTGCAGTCGCCAAACCCCGGCTCAAGGACCTCAGAGGCAGAGCCATTGCTGTGAGAGAAGCTGGGAACAACCGCACTGCCCTTTCACTCTCCTTCACTGGGGCCTGGGTTCCCCTCCCCTCTTAGGGGCCAATCACCTGTTGAGCCTGGCACATGGATAGCTATTTTTAGGGGGTTTCTATATTTACAACGGGGCCTGCCTAGTGTGAAGTCCTTTTCTCCAGACAACTGCTGTATTTAAGCTCTTATTTTGGCAGGGGGGCTTTTAAAATACAATATGCCGTTCTTCTTTATAGTGACAGGCAACTGTTTTGTTCATTACTCCTCTGTTTTCCAGTGCCTGGCACACAGTAGGTCGTTAATAAATATTTGTCTAGTGAATTGTCTTTTTGTGTCTGTTTTTTAATCTGTGAAATGTATAATCATTCTTACCTTCAGCGATTTTTGTGACAATAGGAAATGTAGTTCAGTCTTATGTCTTATGTTTTTTGCCAAGATCAGAAATCACTCCAGTTTTAAAAGATAAACAATTAAGAATCTTAGGTAGCTCACAGTATCTGTCTCTGGTACAGGCAGAGAGGCCTAGAATCTTCCCAGCCAGAAACAAGCCGTTTTGTGGGCCAGCTGCAGTGAGACACCACCACAGCTTACACTGCTGGACACCGGAGGCCCCAAGTGTCATCACTGCTGCCCTGGAAAGCCAGATTCATCCAGCCCTACACTCTTGTGAAAATAGGTTCTTCATAAAGCTCGTATCCTCTCTTCTGAATCAAAGAATCATGTGCTTGCCCATGTTGGCAACACCAACATCAATGAATAAACCTGTCGTGGGAGAAGTGCAGCAGGAATGCTGCTTGGAAGGAAGGATGGGCAGACTTCATCTCACCTGCTTTGGTCATGTTGTCAGAAGGGACCATTTCCTGGAAAACGATATCATACTTGGTAAAGTACAGGGTCAGCAAAAAAGGGGAAAACCCTCCAGGAGATGGATTGACACAGTGACTGCAGTGATGGGCTCAAACAGCAATTGTGAGGATGGTGCATGACTGGGCAGTGTTTCATTCTGTCATACATCAGGTCGCAATGAGACAGAGTCAATGTCACGGCACCTAACAACAACGATGACAAGTCAAGACACCTGCAAGAAAGGCTGGGAGATGAGTTCTGGTTACTGCCTTTGGGTGGCAGAAATTCTGTTGTGGGGAAAGCTGCCAAATATAAGAAAAGTATACAAAAGATGCTGGACAGCCATAAATCTGACAAGTGTCTACTGCAAAGTATGTTATTTTAATCTGAAAAAAATCTTACCACTTGGAGGAGAAAGAAGAAAGCCCAGGCAGGCTTGTTGTGGTTAAGGTCATGTGTCAACTTGGCTGGGCTGTGGTTTTGAGTGGGTTGGCAGCTGGATGTAGTTATTCCCTATGATGAAATTGTAATCACCTCCATGGTGTAATCTGTGAGCAGCTAAGTAGTTGAAGGGGAGTTGCCTTTGGGGTGTAGCCTGCTTCAAGGATATATGGAGAAGCTTTGAGAATGGTCTCTAGCTTTGGCACATTTGGATCCTGCATTTGGCCAAGTCTTCATCTCCGGTTCCTAAACTTGAACCAGTGGGCTGCTGTGTTGCCTCCCAATCTTGGAATTGTTCCTGGACTTGAACTAGTGGGGTGCTGTGTTGCCTGCTGATCTTGGGATTGTGCCATTTTACCTGCTGACCTCAGGTTTGTCAGCCTCAGCATCCGGCAGCTGCCTGAGTTAGGAGATGCCTCCAGCTCCAGTGGTCCTGGAATAAGAGACAGAGCTGAAGGCCAAGGTCA
>NW_006922129.1:198990-206520 GCF_000298275.1 Orycteropus afer afer
TTAAAACATGTCACACAATGTCATGGACATGAATGCTCATAATACTGTTACTCATGATAGAAAAAATGGAAACTACCCAAATGTCCAACTGATGAATGGATAAATGTGGAATGAAATATTTCCAATAAAAAGAAATGAAGTACTAACACATGCTACAACATGGATGAACCTTGAAAACATTGTGCTAAATGAAAGAAACCAGTCACGAAGAACCATAAATTATATGATTCCATTTATATGAAGTGTACAGAATAGGCTAATCTATAGAGACAAAAAGTACAATTAGTGGTTGCCTAGGTTTGGAGAGCTTTGGAGATTGTGAATTTATAGCTGAAGATGCTGAGTTTCTTTCTGAGATAATGAAAAATTTCTTGATTGTAGTGATGATTGCACACTAAAAAGCCAGTGAACTGGACACTTGAAAAGTGTAAAGTGTATGGTATGTGAGTTAAATGTCAATAAAATACTACAGCTTCTCTCGGATCACTCACTCTTGGAGTAGCCAGAAGCACATGTGATGAGGAAATGAGGCTTTTGTAAGCAAGGAATTGAGGTTTTCTGACAGCAGCCATCTTGGATCCTCCAAGTCCAGTCAAGCCTTCAGATGACTGCAGATGACTTCAAGATGGGCTGACGTTTCAGCTGCACCCTCATGAGAGACCCTGAGCCAGACTCATCCAGCTAAGGTGCCCCTGGATTCCTGACTCTCAAAAATGTGATAATAAACGTTTGTTGTTTTAAGCTGCTAAGATCTGAGGTAATTTGCTGCACAGCAATGGATAGCTAATACAGTAACTACATAATAGTAGTTCCCAGTGTGAAAAGCTTCCTAAGACTCTGAGGTTCCTTCAAGCTTTAAAATCCTATAATTCTGTTACATCTGCTTCCCCAGAGGGGAGAGTTCTTGGCTATTTGAGACACTGGCCTGACTACTTGGGTGGGAGAAATAGTTTTTCTTAAGCCAAGTATCCGTGGGGAGCTGAGACTGGGTGCCAAGGATCTTTGTGCCAGGGCTAGAAGAGAGATGATCTCTGAAACAGAAGAGCACAACAACAGATACAGGGTGTGGCTCTTCACCCTGAGTGGAGAATGAAGTTGCCCACCTTGTGACGCTGAAGAACATTAACAGGGAAGGCAGGAGACCCAAGGAATTCCCAGCTTAGTGGGAAGTTCAGAGCTTTTGGGCGGGGGGCAGTGATGTAGTGGTTTCCTAGGGCTGCTGTAATAAATGATCACAAACAAAATGGCTTAAAACAACAGAAATTTATTCTCTCACAGTTCTGGAGGTCCAAAGTCAAGGTATTGTCATGGCCATGGATTCTGGAGGCTCTATGCAACAATCCTTCCCTGCTAGATTCTCATGGCTGCCAGCATTCCTTGGCTTGCTGTCAGATCACTCCAATTCCTGTCACCATCTTTATATCACCTTCTCTTCTCTATCTTCTATTCTGACTCTTAGAAGGATGCTTGCCATTAGATTTAGGGCCTACCCAGGTAATTCAGGATGATCTTATCTGAACATTGCATCTGCAAAGACCCTTTTCCCAAATAAGGAACATTCACAGGTTCTGGGAATTAGACATGAACATTTCTTTCTGGGGAGTATCATTCAGCCCACTACAGGTGGCAAACAGACCTGGTTCAAATCCCAGCTCTCATATTTTTTATAGCTTGGTGACTCTGGGAAAGTCACTTTCTCTCTCTCAGACTTAGTTTCTCACTTGTAAAAGGGTGACAATGGAACCTACCTGGTGGGGAGAGTGTCAGAAGTAGATGAGAGGATAAAGTGCCAAACACATAGAAAGTGCCCAGCACTGTCCTGAATCCCTCCGGAGCCTGAATATTCTATTCCATTCCTTTGTCCCTCATGCTTCATTGCCAAGTCTATCACTTCACGCAAAAGATCTTATCTTTCCAATGAGTTTTTAATCTCTAGAGGGCAAAACCGATCTTTATTTCATATTTTACCTTCTTATGTCCAGGAGCTCTGGTGGCATAGTGCCTAAGTCATTTGACTGCTTGCCAGAAGGTTGGCGGTTCAAACCCACCAGCCACTCCCCGGAGGAAATTGGGCAATCTACTTCCATAGTGATACCGCCTCGGAAACCCAAGGAGGTGTTGCTATCAGTCAGATCCAACTCAATGGCAGTAAGTTTTGTTTGTTTGTTTTTTTGGTACGTACCCAAAACTATAATGGTGAGAGACACCATCACTGAGAACCCAGATGTGCTGGATACTTTATGCACATTATCTTATTATTCACTGTAGGCACTATCTTACCAACGTATTGGTGAGTTCACTGAGTTTTAAATAAGTGAGCATACTTTGTGAGTTCCAGTGTCAGGGCAAGAAACCAAAAGTATTTTAAGCTGGGAAATAGTTAATGACACAACTTAAGGCTAGGCTTAATAGGTAAGGATGTCTCCATTAACACTACCAAATTGACCCACTAGAGGAACTTTCTACACTCATGGGATTGGGAATCAGGAAGTCCCCTTGGCACTACTGAGTCAACACACACACAGCTGTAGCCCAGGCCACCTGTGTGCAGTTGTGCAGGTTGTCTGTTGCACAGAGCTGCCTGGATGAGGGGTGAGTGAGGACTGACATCAAGCCCATGCACTACTGCCAAGCCATGTACCCTGGAGTGAGACTGCAGTTACCAGTAGCAAAGGGCAGCCTTTCATTTGTGCAGGGGTATTTTTTAATCTCTAAACCGTGCACCTGCAGAGAGAGTACCTTTTTCTTCTCAATGGTGTCAGCTAAACTAGAAGGAACTCACATGATACCTGCAAACAAGGAGTCAGAAAGCTGCTGTCATACCTGCAGACCAGGAATCGGGAAGCTGCCTTTGCACCTGCCTTGTGACACCCACAGGCTGGAGATGAGACACAGCAACATGGCCCCTCTATAGGAAACAGCCAATAGTAGCAAGGAAAAAATAATCCCTGTCCCATTCCCATCTTCTAAATCTCATGCAAATGGCAGAACCTGATATGCATTCAGAACCTTAGCCACAAGAGGATCTGGAGAATGGGGTTTTTAGTGCTCCAGTAGCTATCATGGCAGAGTGCCTAAGGCACTTGACTGCTAACCAGAAGGCTGGCAGTTGAAACCCACCAGCCACTCCTCAGAAGAAAGATTGGGCAATCTACTTCTGTAGAGATACTGCCTTGGAAACCCAAGGAGGGGTCGCTGTGAGTCAAGATCGACTTGACAGCCGTGAGTTTTTGTTTGTTTGTTGTATGCGTATGGTCTAGGGAGACTCGTTAGAAGGAGATGAGAATGGATGCTGAGTGCTGGTTGACACCCATCACAGTGGGAATGCCAAGATCTAGTGTGAATGAACCTGTGCTCACAGGCATGCACCCTACACAGAGTAGCAGTCTAAACTCATCAAGGGTTAGGTGTGGAAGGGGCCTCACCAGCCATCTCATCGTATCTGCTCATTTTACTGATGAAGAAACTGAGGCCCAGAGAGAGGAAGGGGTTTGGAAGGGGTAAAGGGTGGCATAATGAGGTTGACACACGTGGTCCAGAAGTCTTCAGGCAACTTCTTGGTGGCCAAAGAGTTTGTGAAGGATCAGGGTGATTGATTTGTGCAGAGTGCTGATGAAGCTCAAAGTTTTCAGGTCGGAAACACTGTCACATCTTACTTGTGAGAATCTCCAGGCCTGTCACCAATTGCTTAGGAAACGTGACCTACCACTGGTTCAGAGCAGCCATGCCAATAGGTGTGAAGAGAAAGCCTCTGGAAGCAGTTCTCTGTGTTCTGCCCTTGTCTGACTTCTTCCACAGCCCTCACCTTCTCACCCTTGCTAAGGTTGTCTACTGAATTCTGAGGTCTTTAGTCCAGGAAATCGCTACCATGCTGCCTCACTCTGAAATCTGACACCAGACAGAGCTCCAGAGGAACAAGACTGTGGCTCTGTCTGGTGAGGAAAGTGTGGAGGGTACTTGCAACAGAGGTTGACAGTTCACAGGACATGTGCTTGGTCCGTAACAGGTCACAGGACTGTGGTAGGCAGTCTCTAAGGTGGCCCCAAAGATTCCTGCCTCCCAATGGTCATGCCCTTGTATAATCTCCTCTGCTTCAGTGTGGGCTGGAGTTAGTGACTGGCTTTTAGCTGATAGAATGTGGCAGGGGCGATGGGATGTCACTTTCAAGATTAGGTTACAAACGATTATGGCTTCCACGTGGGTGTCCTCTCTCTCTCTGCCATACTGAGTTGCCCTAAGGCTTTCCTCAGGACTCATGTGGCAAAGAGCTGATGTCTCCAACCAACAGCCAGGGAGGTCCTGAGGGCTGCCAAAGCTGTGATAGTGAGTTCAGTGGGTCCCCCTCCACCCCAGTGGAGCCTTGATATGCCTGATGACACCTTGATTGCAGCCAGAGGCACCCAGCTAAACCTAAATTCCTGACTCACTGAACGTTCAAGATAATAAATAGGGGTTGTTCCAAGCCACTCAGTGGAAATGAGTCAAGGGCCATTTTATTGCTGCCATTGATGGTTTCCTGATGGCCAGTAGAGCAGAGGAAACAAGGGTTTTTGTCTGTGGGTGTATGTGTATGTGTGTGTGGCAGTATTGCAGCAGTAGATAACTAATATGAAAGAAAAGAGTCTATCTTTTCTATGCGGTTGAACTGTGTTTCTTGTTCCGGTCTTGAGGAAAGGTCTCACGTGTTTCAGTTTATGACAGCGTTGGAACCAAAGTTGGCAAGGAGGTTGGCTCTCTGGAGCTAGGTTAGACTGGGATTCTCAGAGCTGTGTGGGCCACAGAGGCTGTCCTTTCCCATGCACCTCCTAATCTTTCTCCCAGGCCTGATGCCCTTCCCAATCCCTAGACAACCCCCCACCTCCATCTTTCTGAAGTGACCCTAGACTCTAGCCCTCATTCTGTCCAATAGGCTGAAATAACTATGTTCAGAAGAGTGGGTACCAAGTTTCCCAAGTCTGGCCCTCAGTTTGCACCTGAATGAATTCACTCTAGACTCTCCTCACTGGCTCTAGACCTCCCATTTCCAAACTTGCCCACATAGCCCCAGAAGTGGCAGCTGTAAAGAGGGGTACAGGACAACCCCATCTTCACATGATACATCAAAAACCTAAGCTCCTGGCCGTCTTTGGAGAGCTGAGTTTTTGCAGAAAAGGTTTGCCTATCTGAGGTCTAAATTCAATTGCATTGTCATTATTTGGTATATTGACTTCCATTCCTCTTAAATGGAATAAAAAATGGGGTCCAAGATATTGGGCCTCTTACCAGCTCGAAGGAAGACCACCTCTGCTGAGAAGTCTGCCTTGTGTCTTCTGGGAGTCCCTCTCTCCTCTGTGTTCCCCAAGGCCCAATTCATACCACCATGATTTCACTTGTCACTTCCCTTAGAATCAAGTAGACTGTGAGCTCCTTGAGGGCAAGGACCATAACTTATTCCTTACACTGAAGAAGTTTTGAGAGCTGAGACTACATGTGTCTTGTTCACTGCTTTATTTCCAGAACCAAGCATAAGATAAAGCACGTGGCAAGCATTCAATAAAGAATTATGAATGAATAAATACTTAGTATAACATAAGTTAAAAAAAAAAAATCAGTATCCCTAGGTGTGGGCAGTTGGTTTATCATAGAAGAGTATTTGTTTTTAAGAAACACAATTCCCAATATTCTCATTTCTTGGGACTGAGAGTTGAGAGAAGTAGACCATGACATGGGATGTAACCTTTTTAGATGGTTCCAGGACATCAGTTTTACTGCCACAGTTTAATACAGTGGCTATGTTTTGGTGTGTAGGTCCCAAGTTACCATATTCTTTAAGTCTTCAGATTTATTTTTCTACAATTTTTTAAACTTACAGAAAAGTTGCAAGTTCAGTACAAAGAATACCCAGTGGTCCAATGCCCTGTGGAACCAGTCTCTTACCTCCCCTGCCCTCTCTTTCCCTTCTGGATGCCTGTTAATGCTGTGAGGCTCCAACAGCCTGTGCCGTGCCAGGCCACCTTCTCATATGGATGTCTCACCCACCCTGCAGGGCTCTGACACATTGCTCTGGTCCTACTGTGTCTCATCTCCCTCCTCTACCAGGAGATGCCTGTCTTCCTCTGTCCCCCACAAAGGCTTTAAGACCTAATTTTTCAGAAAGGGAAGGAGGAGTGAAAGGTGAAGAGCATCTTTGAAGCATATTTCTTTCCTATTTTCTTTCTTGCTTATCCCTTTAGTCTTGCTATTTCTAGTAAATCACTGGCTTAGACACCAGTTTCATGAGTTCGTTCATGATACAAGGCTGGAAGCCCTAGGTTCTGAGGGAGGCCATCCCTGTGAGTTGAGTGCATGAGCTTTGGTGCAGGGGTTTGGAGATACATTTTGCAGCTCCCAGAGTTCCTCATTCCTTAACTCCTGGAGCTCAGCTGGATTCTGTATGGGGAAAGTTGGCAAGCCTGGGAGAGGTCACACGTGGCCAACAGAACATTGGTTCCCATCTGTCGTGTCACTCAGAGAACTTAGGATCAGTCTGAGAGTCCGTAGCTAGCTGACACTTGTGGAGAGAGGTAGATGAGCTGTGTGGTGGAATCCCTGTAGTCCAGAAGAGAAGCAGCCTGGGATTCTCCAGCAGCAGGTATCCGGGGCTGGGGATGCTGAAGCCCTAATCCTGGCTTCTTCTGGCCAACCCCAAGAGGAAAACATTGTACACATCTGGGTCAGAATTCTTGGAGACGATGACTGGAGTTCCTTCTCCATCATGATGAATGAAACTTCTCCATCCCCAACTTCCTCACAACCATAGCCCCAAATGGAGCCTGTCTCCTCTTTCCTCTCTTCCAGCTCTTAAGTAGCTGCAGCAGAAGGGGTGAGCAGGTCAAGGGAGATGAGAGGAAGCATGTCCATGACCTGGAATAATGTGTGTGTGGTGGGCGGAGAACCAGAGCGCAAACCAAACCATAGAAGGAGGGAAGGAGAGAGGCTCCATGGGTATTTCTCAGGAATCAGAGAGTCTTAACCCAGGACCTAGCTTAGACATTTCCAGAGACCTTCACTTCCTGGAATCAAAACCAGTCAGGAGGTAGGGTGGAGAGGAGAGTGTCCTGTTATGCTCGAGGGGATTGTCGCACTCTTGGATCTTTTGTCCCTTCTCCCCAGCACTGGGCAAGACATCCACAAGCCCTGCTGTTAAACCTCAACAGCCCCACACACACTGGTAGATAGAGCCAGGGAATCCCTCAGCTCTCCATTTTGTAGACTTTGGATCTGGCCAGCCAGCCACCACCACCCCACTCCCAAATAGCCCCCTAGTCCCTGTTCTAAGCCCCTTAGAAGTTAATAGTCCTGGAACCTTAAGTCCTGCAGCTGGTCTAGGAGAGGGGAGGGGGGAGCAAAAGGTGGGCAAGTTTGTCCTGAGCTGGCCTACCCTCCCCAGCCCTTCCTAGAATAGTCTATCCTGCTTTGGGTCCACCCAAAGGTGTGGACCCTAAGGATAGGGATCTCATAGATCCCAGGGGAATGCTTGTCATCCAGGGAGTGTATGGACCTTCCTCAAGG
>NW_006922129.1:207085-208365 GCF_000298275.1 Orycteropus afer afer
GTGGCCCTGGGTTACCCTTCAGGCCTAGAAATGGACTCAATTCCATGCATTGGCTCTGACCCCAACAGTAGAAACGCCTATGTGCAGAACACCTACCCCAGGGCAATGCACCCACTTACTCTAGGGAGATGCACCCCTTAGATCAATCAGCCACGAGACACCAGAGGGGCAGCATTCACATAGAGGGAAAGCTGGACAGACAGGAGTGTGTAGTTAAGAAGGGCACAGGGAGGGAGTAGTCACAGGGACGGGAAGGGAAAAGAGAGTATTTTATGGTTGGGGACGGTAATTGGGGCATGAAAGCAAATGTGCATGAACTGTTGAATGTGAAACAAATTTGCTTTGCAAATTTGCACACAATTTTAAAAAAGGAAAAGAAAACTCTATTGGAATCAATTTCATGTACAGAATTAGGCAGGGGCAGGACCAGCCCAGTGGAAACAATATTACTGGTCCTCACCTCCTAACAGTCCCCTTTAGTGTTTTACCTAACACTTCCACATTTGTTTGCTTCCACATTTCTTTGATTCCAATAGCCCTATGAGGAATGTCTAAGTTAGACTGTCTCTTTGAAACCCACAGAGGCAGGGCCCCGGTCCTCAGCATGTGGTACACAGGGGCTTGCCTTGCCTAGCTGGGCCAGTCCTCTCAGCCTACACACACACACACCCTTTGATAGGAAAAGCAGCTTCAGAATTAGGGGATGACATAATCTAGGGATGGGGATTGGGGAGGGCAAGGTAGGCTCAGTGCAGGTCAGTCACTGGGAAGGGGAAGGAAAATAGCAGGGTAGGGGTCAGGATGGGGTGAGAGGAGAGGAAAGTTGGGACACGGGCTCCACCACATGGAGGGTTAGTGTCTTAACCCCATTGCCTCCAGCCTAGTATTGAGGAGTGGGGGCTCCACCCCGTATATCTGTGCAAAAAGGGCACAGAGGCGGCATCTTCTGACCTCCTCCAGCTTCACAAGAGGAGGAAAGAATCAGCATCAGCAGCCCAAGGCTTTGTCCTGTAAGGTCAGACATGCTGCCACCCGCCAGCCTTTTACCAATTCTGACACCAACCGTCCCTCCCACGGCACTCTCTACTTCTCTGCTGGGTTTGATGATTCATTGGAATGGCCACACAGAACTCACAGACAGTACTCACAATTACAGGGTTTATAAGGGAAGTAATAAATACAATTCAGGTTCAGGAACGGTCTCAGGATACAATTCTTCGATCAGGACAGTCTCTCCTCTGCTTTGCCCTCGGCTCACCTCTCCGGCCCTTGGCCTCTCA
>NW_006922129.1:208880-214948 GCF_000298275.1 Orycteropus afer afer
GCAATCTGGACCACCACTCCCTCCCCTCACCAGGCTGGCTCACACTCATCTGTTAAGGGGCAACCCAAGGACCCACTTTAGGCAGCTTTCTCTAACCCCAGGCTGGACTCCCACAGCCACCCTCCCTCCATCTCAGTCTCTCCCCTACCAGCCCTGCCCATTCAGATCAGCAATTGGGTCTCAATTCTCAGTGACCCTAAGTGCTGGGAGGCCTGGACCCAGAAAAGGCCTCAAGACTCATGAATGCCAAAGTTGCTCCTTCCTTTACATCAGAGTTGGGAAGGCAGTCTAAATGCCTTACCCTCTGGAAGCATGCCTCTCTCACAAACACCCACAGGGATAGGGGTGGCTAAAGGAACCGGAGAGAAACAACCCTTGTCAACTGAAGGACACAGAGCCTCAGGGCAAGTATTTCTAAGCATATCCTTTCTGGTGAGTAGAGACTCTGCACCAGGGATGCTAAAATGTTTGGAGTCCAGTGTCCCAATGACCTCTTAGAAGTCCAAGGCACATTCTCCTGAATGTTGGTTCAATTGTAGAAACACACACACACACACACACACAGGGTGGGTCAAACAAATGTGTCTGCAACCTTTGCTTAAGGACCCATCACATGCTTGGACAGTGAGGCTGCCTGTCCTCCCAGCTCAGGGCACAGTGAATGCTGAGTAAACACCTGTTGGATTAAACCCGCCTCTCATGCTTCTAAGATCTGGCCTGCCTCTCTGCTCTGGGGTGGGCCAGTTTCTGTGATTCTGGAGGAGATGCCTCCTTGACCAGTGTGAGCAAGTAGCTTCCATTTCTCTGGAAGGGATACTGAAGACAAATCCTCCTTCCACCCTCCCCTCCCCCAAGGACCCACCATCCCTTACACAGATTTTGCAAAGTACATTTCTAACACTTGATATTCAGTGCAGCTCTGCAGAGGAGGCAGGGCAGGGATTCTCCTCCAATGAAGAAACTTGGCCCAAAGGCTCCTAGTAAGCAGTACAATCAGGACCCAATCACAATGGCGTATTGAGCACCTATTCTGTGCTGGGCTTAGGGCTCAACTCCAAAACCAGGCCCTGTGTTCCTTGG
Organism: Orycteropus afer afer; assembly: GCF_000298275.1. Classification (NCBI taxonomy): domain Eukaryota; kingdom Metazoa; phylum Chordata; class Mammalia; order Tubulidentata; family Orycteropodidae; genus Orycteropus; species Orycteropus afer. The sequence goes on from NW_006922129.1 coordinate 209,961, forward strand.
TGGAACATGGCAAGAAGCCTTTCCTCCATCACTGATTTCCCTGCCTGCAGGTATTTGTTCCTTCTCAGCTTGAATAGACAAGCACTGTCCATTGGGTTGCCACCTCCATGAAGCCTCCCAGATCACTCCAGGGGAGGCACCTGTCTGCCAGCACTGCTGTCTCTGTTGTTATTGGTCCTGAGCTCATCTCCTCCATAAGACACCAAGCTACCCCAGGAGCAGAGCTGTCTTACTCATTTCTGCAACCTTAGGCAGGAGGTGGTGTGTAAGCTGCCGTGATGCTTGCTGACTGACAGCAGCAGTGACGGGGCTCTAGATCTAAAGCTGGAAGAGAGGACAACTGAAGTTGAGAGTGGCTCCTTTGGCACAGGTGACCCCACAGAATCTTCATACAATCTTGTGAGGTAGTTTTATCATCCTGGTTTTACAGATGAAGAAACTGAAGCTCAGAAGAGGTAGATGTGTCCGGGGTCACACAGCAAGGAAGAGCAAGCCTAGACACTGTGCTAGAAACTGAGGGCAAGGTTCTATCACACTCCTTCCCTCTAGTCCCTACTCCACGTGGGAGTCTTTTACAAGCCTGTAAAAGGTGGCAAAATTTCCGAGTAGGGGCCAGATGCAGTGGTGAAATGACTGTCCCAGGGACACAGGAAGCGACGGAGAGGAGAGGGGAGGGCCTCACAGACTGGACCCACTGTTCTAGGCACAGCTTATGCAGTCCTTTGAGAAGCCTCTCTCTGGCCCCCTATACTTTTTTTTTTTTTCCGCCCCCTATACTCTTATGTTTTACCAGCAGAAATTCATTCTTTTGGGCACACACACACCCAGCCTAGACAAAAAGGGCCATGTTCAGTCCCCAATGTCCTGGCACAAGTGAATCTCCATCATTGCAGCAGACGAAAAGCCTAGGGAACCTGTAAGAGGATAAAGAAGGGAAAGGGGTAGGTGACAAACCTTAGGCCTTTGCCCCTGCCCAGAAATGCCATAAACCACCTCTTAAGCTCAACAGTTACATCCCTGGTCCTTTGTTTTGGCTCTGGGCCTTATCAACCCTAATATTTTTGTTCTGTGAAGACAGTTCACATGTGAAGAGAGGTCTTCCAAAGGAAACCACATACCCCAGAGCCCACACAGTGATCCAAGTTTAAATTCTCTGGTCCCTCTGTCAAATCACAGTCTTCCTTGTCCCTTCGGAGATGAGGGACAGCCCTTCCCATTGCATTTCTCAGGGGCTTGCCCAGCCTCTGGTCCCTCTCCTCTGGGATGAGGCAGTTACAGCTCCTGGTATGATTATCATTCCCAGGCCTGTGAAGAGAACCTTGTCAGCAGCTGTTGGAGGTGTCCTACAGGTAGAGGGAGCTGGGCCAGTGCTGGACAGCTCCTGCCAGTGAAAACTCTTCCTCCTGCTGACGGACTCACAGAACAGATCCAAACCCTCATCTGGGGGCACTCTTTGAAGGCAGTGATCACAGCTCTCGTGTTCTCATTTCTCCAGCTTCGGGGCCCATGACTCAACCAAGAAGGCCTAAGAAAGAATGCAGAGGCTCTCTTCACTCCCATTGTCAAGTCACAAATCAACAGGAGCAGAAAGGTTTGCTCAGAGGACACTGATCCCCTTAGGCTTTCCAATGACTGGGCCAAGTCAGAGCTGAAGTTTGGACTGAAGCTGAAGCCAGGGATATTTGCAAGATCTGCCACTCTGATGCATTTGCTGGTGCTGGTGCTGGGCCTGGGTTGGAGCTGCAGGCAAAGGCCTTGCCACACTGCGGGCAGACACGGGGTTGCACACTGTTGTGGGCCACCTGGTGGATGAGCAGGTAAGAGCTCTGGCCGAAGCTCTTGCTGCACTTGCTGCAAGTGGAAGGCTTCTGGCCCCATGAGTATTGTCGGTGCTGCAGCAGATTTGAGTGGTCCACATATCTCTTGCTGCAATTGGGGTCCTTAGATGGCTTCTTGCCAGTATGTGACCATTAGTGTTTAAGGAGTTTGGAACTGTGGTAGGAGCTTTTGCCACATTCTAGACGGGCATAAGGTCGCTCACATGAGTGTACGCACTCGTGCACTGGGTGTGCTCACTAATCTGAGGCTGCGCCCAGGACACTTGACGGGCCACTTCCCACTGTGGGTCCACTGATGCCGTAGGCAACCTGAGCTGTCAGTGAAGTTCTTGCCACGCTCTCAGCAACTGTAGGGCTTCTCACCAGTGAATGAACACACTGGTGCATGAGCAAATAAGAGCTTCACCCAAAGTTGTCACCACACCAGGCACAGCAGTAGGGCTTCTCATTGGTCTGGGAACACTGGGGTTCCAACAGGTTTAACCTCAGGCTGCAGCTTTTGCCACAGCCCCCACTTCAGTAGGGCTTCTGGCTGGTGTGCGTGTCGTGGTACTGGTCCGGGCTGACATTGAAAGTCTTGCCATGCTCAGCACAGCTATAGGATTTCTCACCCGTGTGCAGTCGTTGTTTACCCAGGTCACAGAAGAGGCCAAAGGCCCCGCTACACTCTGGGCACTGTGAGGCCAGTGGCCTGAGTGGGAGCAACGGTGTTGGCAGACTGGAGGTGAGGCTGAAGCAGCAGCCACAGTCCGGGCAGAAATACGGTTTCTCGCCAGTGTGTACCCAGGAAAACCAAACCAAAGTCACTGCCCATCAAGTCAATTCGGACTCATAGAGACCCTCATTGGGTTTCCAAGACTAAATCTTTACTGAAGCAGACTGCCTCATCTCTCGTCCGCTGGTCAGCCGGCCAGTTCCAACCACCGACTTTTTGGTTACCAACAAAGTGTCTTAACCACTACACCATTAGAGCTGGTGGTGCTTAGTCAGATCTGGACCACGTCGGAAGTTTCTGCCACACTCTGGACAGCAGTAAGGCTCGTCATGTGTGTGCCTACTTTGGTGGTGGATAAAGTCAGGGAGGAAAGCTGCGGTCAACCCACTTGAAACCTTGGGAAGCGTAGAACAAGAGGCCTTGGCAGGGGCTTCTTCCCAGGGCCAGACCCTGACCTACATCGCCATTGCAGGCCCAGCGGAATGTCCCGGGCGGCCGGCTATCCCAGCCACACCAGGAAGGGCTACTAAAGCCAACAACCCCGCAATCCAGGGGAGACTTCAGAAATCCCGGGGATTCTGATGTCCTGTTCTCCGGCCGCCCTGCTCCGCCCGGGATCTCAACACCTCTGGAGCCGCCAACTCCATTGCGAGTGAGAGCGCCCGGATCCCTGGACACCAGCCACTCGCTCCACAAATAAACGGACCAGAGAGGGAGACACTCAAAATCCAGGGGTTAAGTACCGGAAACGGAAATGTCCACAAGACCTTGCCGCTCTAGGAAGAGGCGGCAAATGGTCTCGATAGGTTAACCCCCTCATTCACCTGGCCCAGCAAGAGTTCCCTATATACGGCTGCTGTCCGCAACTTGACACTGTTGGCCTAACTTGAAGTTCTCAGAATCCTTCACCCTGGACATGTGGGCCCGGGTACCGCTTCGGGGCGGCGGAAGTAAGCCTGCAAGAGGGAAGACGGTGGCTGGGACACGCCAGAGGCACCTAGCTCTGCCCATTCAGAGTCCTCTGGAACAGCCGGGAGTTCCTCATTCGTCCTAAACCAGGTGTCTTAAGCTTGGTATGAACTACATATCCCACCACACTCTGGACTCGCACAATGAGCAAATAGGAGACGTGATTTCTGCGACGATGCAAGAATCAGAGTTCTGGGATCGAGAACTACAACTCCCGACGTGCTTGATAACCGCGGCGGCGCTATTTAAAAAGCGTCAGAGAGGCGGTGCTTGGCCACGCCCCTCTCTTGCAGTTCCGCTCCCCTCAGACCCGGGGCGAGGGGGCGGAGCCTCGGCCTGAGCCAAGATGGCGGCTGCAAAGCCAACCCCCACGGACTCGCTCTCGTTCTGCCTCGCGCAGCTCACAGCGGCGGCCGGGGACGGTCTGGGTGGGGGAAAGGATATGGCTACCAACGAGACACCCCTGGGGCGTGCGCTCTTAGCCCTCCGCACGCGCCACGTCAAGGCAGCAGGGGGAATCGAACGCTTCCGGGCACGCGGCGGGCTCCGCCCACTTCTTGCGCTGCTACGGCGAGCGGCTGCGGCGGACCCCGCCCCACCCCAGGCAAGCCCTGGCTCCGCCCCTCCAGCGGTTTCTGCTGGTCCCGCCCCCCCAGTGGGCTCCACCCCCTCTGCTGCGACCTCATCGACTTCTTCGCCGCCAGCGCGCCTGCGCAAGACGCTGGACTTGGCCCTCAGCATCCTAGCCAACTGCTGTACGGAAGGGGCGTGCCGGGCTGAAGTGCGCAGACTCGGAGGCATTCTACCATTGGGTAAGTGCTCCACTCCCACTTGCCAAAAGATTTCACCAGCGCCTCCCTCCTAGTCTGGGCATGGGCGGAGTCTTGAGTTCTTTGTGTGACAGCGTGAGCGTGCTTTATGACGTCGCAGCGCCCCCAACCCACGCTGTCACGTCCTCTGGCGTCATGGTCAACCCCCAAACACCCTCCCCCCGCCACCTCTCCGCGACGGGATAATTACAGCATTATTTGGTGGGCTCCTCTCTGGTAGCACAGTGACCAGAGCATCTGACTGCTCAGCAGAGGCTGGTGGTTCAAACCCACCAGCCACTCCGCGGAAGCAAAACTGGGCAATATACTTCCGTAAAGATTTACCGCCTTGGAAAACCAGTGGGAGTCGCTGTGAGTCGGAATCGATTCGATGACTCCGGGCTAGCGGAGACCAGAGGTGACTTTTCCAGATGAGCCCTGTTCTGTGATGTTCATAAGCAGATACTGAATGCCTACTGTGTGCACGGCCCTGTGTTGGGATTTGAGACCCTATTTGATGAGCTGGAGGCTAGGAAATGTACCGTATTTTCACGTATAACGCGTCCACGCGAATTACGGGCACTAGGAAACTGGTGAGCAAGGGGGTGGGTTGTGTTGCCTCCTCCTGGCCCACGAAGCTAGCCCCTGTGAGGCTAG
>NW_006922129.1:216120-222832 GCF_000298275.1 Orycteropus afer afer
CAGCCACTCCTCGGAAGGAAGGTTGGGCAATCTACTTCTGTAATGATACCGCCTCGGAAACTCAAGGAGGGGTCGCTATGAGTTGGGTCCGACTCGACGGCACACAACAACAACAACAACAGACCCAGCCCAAGTGTTGGTGCCCTCTGGAGGCCTTCCCTGCCCCTCAGGCCACATTCTTGAGGTGACTGAGAAAAAAACAGCCGGCCACGCTCTCCTTGCAGTGACCATTCTTCAGTGTGTGAAGACAGACAGCATCCAGAACCGAACAGCCCGTGCTCTGGGGAACTTAGCCATGGAGCCTGAGAGCTGTAGGGACATCCACTCTGCTGGTGAGAAGCCTGGGAGGCGGGGCTTAGGCTCAGACCTGGGGCGAGAGAGGGGCTCGCGTGTCCCGGCCGCGCTCACCCTCTGACTTCCCCTGGCCCCTCCAGGTGCTGTCCCCCTGCTCCTGGAGAGCCTGGCGGCCTGCCAGGACTCACAGTGCCTCCAGAGTGTGGTACGTGCCCTCCGCAACCTTGCAGACTCCCCCCAGCACCGCTTGGCCCTGGCGCAGCAGGGAGCAGTGCGCCCGCTGGCCGAGCTGCTGGCCGCCACCCCAGACCCGGCCCTGACTTCAGCCCTGGTCCGCGCCCTCCTGGAACTGAGCCGAGGCTGCTCCCGGGCCTGTGCTGAGCAGCTGAGTCTGGGCGGGGGGCTGGGTCCCCTCGTCAGCCTCGCCTCGCACCCTAAGCGGGCTGTGCGGGAGGCGACCATCCTGACCCTCGCCAACCTGTGTGCCCAGGGCCTGATTCGGCCCGCCCTGGGCAATGCCGGCGGCGTGGAGGTGCTGCTAGGAGAGCTCCGGAGGCGCCGGGACCCCAGCGGGGCCAGCCCGGCCTCCCAGCAGCCGCTGGTGCGGGCCGTCTGCTTGCTCTGCAGGGAGGCCATCAACCGCGCCCGGCTGCGGGACGCTGGTGGTCTGGAGCTGCTCATGGGCCTGCTTCGCGACTCTCACGCCAGGGCCTGGCACCCTCGCGTGGTGGCCGCGCTCGTGGGCTTCCTCTACGACACCGGGGCCCTGGGCCGCCTGCAGGCGCTGGGGCTGGTGCCCCTCCTGGCCGGCCAGCTCTGTGATGAGGCTGGCGAGGAGGAGGAAGAGAGCAGAGAAGCCGCTTCCTGGGACTTCCCTGAGGAACGGACCCCCGAGCGGGCCGAGGCCGGGAGCTTCCGAAGCCTCAGGTGAGCCTAGGGCTTGGGAGGGTGACGGTGCTGTGGGGGGTGACTGCTCCCAGTTCCGCCTAGGAAGGTGGTTACCGACAGTGTCGTCTTTTCATAGAATTCATTGGGTTTTCCGTGACGGTTTATGACTCTTAACTCAACTCCTGATTCCGTGTTCCCCCTGACATGACGGCTTTCCCGTCCCCATTAAACACATCCCCTCCCCCTGGATTCTTTTTGTTCTTGGCCCGACCCCAGGCCCTCTGAACATCGGGCCCCGGACAGATTCACTGGTTAAAATGGTGGGCTCTAGAATCGAAGTTCGGATTCAGGCGCCACCACCTACGAGCTGCAGCATTGTGGGAAAGTTAACTGACTTCTCTGAGCCCCCACTTCCTCACCTGCAAAATGGAGGCTAATAACATACCTATCCCATAGGGCTGTTGTAAGGATGCAGTGAGGGTACTTTGCACCTTGCCTATCACTAAGCAGTGCTCAGTAAACGTCACCCTTCTGTAAACCCTCAGATGCCATCTCCTACTGCTGTCCCCAGTGGCCCAACACAGGTCTTCAGCTACTTTTTTTTTTTTTTTAATTGTGATTTGGGTGAAAGTTTACAGAGCAAATTCATTTTCCATCCAGCAGTGCACACATTTTGTTTCATGACATTGACTGCCATTCCCCACAATGTCACTGGTCACTTCCCATTTCCTCCCCGTAGTTACCTCTTCCCTGTGTCCTTTTTTCCCGTGTGTGCCCCCTGAGCTACCTCCATGTGCAAACACTGCCCTTCTGTTCTCCCACGATTGATCGTTCTAAGGAGTGTGTCTATTTGATGTAAATATTCACCCACACGCATTTCTGTTCCTCTGGTGACTTTGAACGTGGCAGGTTGACAGCCCCCTCAGACCTCTTTACTTGCTGTTCCCTCAGCCCCCATATTGCCTTGATCCTTCTCACTGGGAGCTGTCACCACCACCCTCTTCAAAACCTCAGCGTTCCCCTCCGCTAGTTGTTTCTATTCCTCTTTGTTTTTCTCCACAGCGCTGTACGCCATCCAGCTGATTATATGATCTACTGACTTAGTCTGTTGTCTCTTTCCCTTCACTGGGGCGTGACTCCTTGTACACTCCAGACGGTGTTCTCCCCAGCGCCTAGAGCAGGGCTTGGCACGTAGTGATGTCATTGGGGTTTCGTTTTCCCACCTCTCTTCCTCCCCGACCCCCCCCCCCTGGGCCCACCTCTTAGTCCTTGGCTTCACCTCCTTCTGGAGGGCCCCAGACCCAGTCTCCTCTTTCCTCCCATTCCTCCCCGGCTGCAGGTTGTGGCTCATTTCTGAAGGCTATGCTGCCGGCCCTGGAGACATCTCTCCCGACTGGTCCCCGGAGCACTGCCTGCCACCAGAGCCCTCTGAGCCATCCAGCCCTGTCCCAGGCCCGACCTCGCTGCAGACACCACGCACCCTGGGCACCCCTCGACGCAGCCCTGCCGCCACCCCAGAGGAGCCTTGGGGTCGCGAGGGGCCGGCACTGCTGCTGCTGTCCCGCTTCTCCCAGGCTCCCGACCCGAGCGCGGCACTCGTGACAGGCCCGGCGCTGCACGGCCTGCTGGCCTACGTGACGGGTGCACCCGGCCCGCCGAACCCCCGCGCGCTGCGCATCCTGGCGCGCCTCACCTGCAACCCCGCTTGCCTCGAGGCCTTCGTGCGGAGCTACGGTGCGGCGCTGCTGCGCACCTGGCTGGTGCTCGGCATTGCTCCTGACGACTGGCCCACGCCGCGTGCCCGGCCTGCCCGCAACAGCCAGCACCAGGAACTGGGTATGTCCTTGCTCTAGCTCCCCCACACGGGAGGCCCCATGCACCCGCAGCCTGGCCTTGCCATTCACAGACACTCTGAACCGCCTTCCCTGGCCCACCATCCAACAGCGCCGGCCACTGCGGGTGGGGGAAGGCTGCGTACTCCTCCTGCTCCATGGCCCAGGATGGAGAGTCCTACCCCATCCTCTGCCCCAGCCTTGTGGTCCGAAGCCCTCACCGCAGGCTTGGACCCCGTCACTGGAACCCTGCCTTTGTGCATTGCTTTATCCACTCGTATCCTGACTACCCTTTCCACAGGCACATTGTGACTTGTGAACTCAGGCACGGGCACTGTGCTGCCCCACTAGTCCCCTCCCAGCGCTGCCAGGGACTTGCCTGTCACCTCTGCCCCAACCGCAGACCATTTCAGGCCTCGGCCCAGACCTGTCCCCTGACCACCCCACGTTCTGCTCTTGGCCTTGACCTCCAATTCCGGCACCCTAACCACCCCTCCAGAACCTCCAGAGCTCTCTCTTCTGTGCCCTAATTGTTTGCCTGAAATGTTGCCCTCCTTTCTTTCAAGGGGCTGGAGTCCTATCTCGCCCATCCGACCCAGCCCTGCCCTGGCCTGGCACCCACCCTGGCCCACTCTGCCCGCCCGCCCGTCCTGCCCAGCCCTGCCCTGGCCCGGCACCCACCCTGGCCCGCTCCGCCCGCCCGCCCGTCCTGCCCAGCCCTGCCCTGGCCCCGGCCCCGGCACCCACCCTGGCCCGCTCTGCCCACCCTGCAGGTGAAATGCTGCTGCAGAACCTGACCGTGCAGGCCGAGTCTCCCTTCGGCGTGGGCGCCCTCACCCACCTGCTGCTCTCTGGGAGCCCTGAGGACCGCGTGGCCTGCGCACTGACCCTGCCCTTCATCTGCCGGTGAGGAGACGGGTTTGCCTCCCGAGGGGCCGGGTAGCCCATCACCAGGCCCCAGTCCCACCCCGTTTCCAGTCCTGAAAGGCTCTTCTCCCTGTAGGAAGCCCGCTCTGTGGCGCCGGCTGCTTCTGGACCAGGGTGGCCTCCGTCTCCTCCTCACAGCGCTGACTCGGCCGGCCCCACACCCACTCTTCCTCCTCTTTGCCGCCGACTCCCTTTCCTGCCTCCAAGGCCTGGTGTCTCCCACTGTGAGCCCAGCCCTCCCACTGGCAATCCCCTTGGGCCTAGACCTGCCCTCCCCCTGCCTCTACGAACCTCTGCTGGGCCCAGCCCCTGTCCTCGCCCCTGACTTGCACTTCCTACTGGATTCGGGCCTACGGCTCCCTGCCCAGCGGGCTCCCTCAGCCGCCGCCTCCCCGTTCTTCCGGGCCCTGCTAGCTGGCAGCTTTGCCGAAGCCCAGATGGACCTGGTGCCACTTCGAAACCTGTCCCCCAGTGCAGCCTGGCCTGTCCTGCATCACTTGCATGGCTGCCAGGGCTGTGGGGCTGCCCTGAGGCCTGTGCCACCGCCAGGCCAGCCCTTGCTTGGCTCAGAGGCTGAGGAGGCCCTAGAGGCTGCTGGCCGTTTCCTGCTGCCCAGGCTGGAGGAGGAGCTGGAAGAGGCTGTGGGCCGCATCCACCTGGGGCCCCAGGGCGGCCCAGAGTCAGTGAGTGAGGTGTTCCGCCTGGGCCGGCCCCGGCTGGCTTCCCGCTGTGCCCGCTGGACCCTGGGGCCTGGGCAGTGCCCACGGAAGCGGGCCCTGGCCCTGGTGGGGCTTGTGGAGGCAGCGGGTGAAGAGGTGGAGTCACTGACTGAGGCTTTACTGGCAGTGGTGATGGGGGTTGAGGCAGAGGGTAAGGGTCCCAGTCCAGACTGTTGATGTCCCCTGGGAGGGGACCTGTGACAGATGAGCTGTGTGGGGAGCCTCCCTCAGAGTGGTGACAGTGAACGATTCATAACATGGGAGGAGGCTGCATGGAAGGAGTCACCATCAAGGACCAATGAAGGGATGGAACCAGCCACCAGGATGTGAAGACCAACCCGGGAGTGAGAAGCAAAGCCAAGGCCTGGTCATGGGGCCCAAGAGATGGAGGGTGGCCTCGGGTCCAGGCACCTGGCCTGATCCAGCCTCTGGAGTTGCGATTAAAAGGCTCTGGAGTTGGATAGCCCCTTACATGGTGTCTCTGCTTGCTTATCTCTGGGAGTCCCTCCAGCATTAAGCAGAGTCTTGTCCTGGACTCTGTGGCTGTACACAGTGTACTCCTGACATACAGGAATTCAATGCTCATTAGTTCCTGGAGCCCTAGAATAGGGTAGAATTCCCAGGCTTCTCCCTAGAATATGGTTTTGGACCCCAGGAGAAGCCTGCTTCCTGCTCATGAGGCGTCATTGTTCAGACACAGCTACTAAGAGTAAATAGCCCTTGCTCAGGGCCGAGATGGTCATGCTGAGGAGATGCTGGGAGTGGGGAGATGGGTCTGAGGCTTTGGCATTACCGTTCCCTGACTGTTCTTGATCCATCTTGGGGTCTTCAGTCTCCAGGTCTGTCTTCATCTCTTGGGCCACGTGTCCTCCTGGCACCTGCCTGAGGGGAGACCTCCTGTGTTCCTGGTGTCTCTGAGGCCCAGTCTTGGTCATGCCCAGAGACAGCCAACGCTCTGGGCAACTACTCAGATGAGGGAGGTCTCCAAGGTAGGATCTCCCATCACCTGGTTCCCAGATCCCCCACTTGGGTGGCAGTCTCTGACCTGGAGAGTTCCAGGATCACGGCTGCCAGGCTTTGCCTCTGGGGAGCTAAGTTTGCCATTTGCTGTCTTTATGCTTCTGTGCGTATTTGTCCAGGTCTCTGGTTTTCAGGCTGTGCGTTAGAACCACCCAGAGCTTTCAAAAACTACAAATGCTCTTAACAAAAAGGCAACCCAGTCATAAAATGGACAAAGGACTTCAATAGACATTTCACCAAAGAAGACATTCAGATGAATGTCTGGATGTCCGAACACATGACAAGATATGCAACATCATTAGCCATCAGAGAGATGCAAATAAAACCACAATGACATACCATTCCATTCCCTCTAGGCTGGCTAAGATAAACAACTCCAGCAAAAAAATAAATGTTAGCAAGGATGTGGGAAAACTGAAACTTAGCCATTGCTGGTAGGAATGTAAAATGGACAGCCATTGTGGAAAATAGTGTGGCAGTTCCTCAGAAAACTAAAAATAGAACTACCATATGAGCCAGCAATTCCATTCTTGGGTATGTACCCAAAAGACTTGAAAGCAGAGACTCAAACAGACACTTGGACACTAATGTTCATTGCAGCACTGTTCACAATAGCCAAAAGGTGGAAACGAGCTAAATGACCATCAACGGATGAATGGATAAGACGTGCTACGTGTATACAGTGGAATACTATGTAGTCAGCAATAAAAGATGAATCTTGATACCTGCTACAATAATATGGGTGGAGCTTGAAGACATGCTGAGTGAAATAAGGCAATAACAGAGGGACAAGTACTATACGAGTTCCATATAAAAAGAACAGGCAAATGTATAGCAGCCAAATTTCTTTGTGGTTACTAGGGGCAGGAATGAGGGGTTTCTGCTACTGAGGTCTGGTTTATAGCAAACTTGCATTTAGAGTAGTGCATAGCCGATTAATGGAACTGCTGTCTATAAGTTGTACACCTGTAAAAAGCTGAATTGGCAAAACTGTGATAGATATATTTATGACAGCCACTCAAAAGCTACTGA
>NW_006922129.1:223197-224331 GCF_000298275.1 Orycteropus afer afer
GTTCATTGGATAGTGCCTGGGGTCATAAAAGCCTGCAAGTGGCCAGCCAAGGCACACCTGGTCTCTACCTACCTGGAGTAACAGAAGCAGGGCCAGGAACAGGAGGAGGACATGGAATGTGTGGCTGATTGTCTCCATGACTAACTGCCTCCTTTACCAGGAGACCAGAACTGGATGGCGCACAGCCACCATTACTGAACATTCTGGTCACAGATTTCATAGCAGAATCCTGATCCAAAGGGGGGAAGGGCAGAACAGAATTTCAAATTCCCATGCATCCCAGACTTTCTGGAGCCATGGGAGCTGGGTGAACTGTTGCCCTGAGATAACTGTTAAACCAAAACTATGCCCTGAAGTCATCTTAAAGCCAAACAGTAGCTTGACCAGTAAAGAAGTCGGCCTCCAGCTCTGTCCTCTGTTAAGACCTTTCTGTGCTGTAGGTTGTTAGGGGCCACTGGGTTGGTTCCCACGGCAACCCCTGTGGACAACAGGACCAAACGCTGCCGGGCCCTGCGCCATCCGCACAGTTCTTGCTGTGGCTGAGGCCGTTGTCGCAGACGCCGTCAGTGCACCTTGTTGGGGGCCTTCCTCTTTTGTGCTGACCCTCCACCTGGCCAAGCATGACGCCCTTCTCCGGGGACTGCTCCCTCCTCACAGTGACCAAAGGACAAGGCGGAGTCCCACCTTGCATCTGAGGCGCATTCTGGCTGTGCTCCTTCCAAGACACATTTGTTCGTCCTTCTGGCAGTCCGTGGTCTTCTCAGTACTCTTCACCAACACCGTAATTCAAATACATGAATTCTTCAGTCTTCCTTATTCAGTGTCCAGCTTTTGCATGCATTTGAGGCAATTGAAAATACCATGGTTTGGGTCAGACACACTTTTTAATACTTTAAAGAGGCCTTTTGCAGCAGATTGGCCCAACGCAATATGTCATTGTATTTCTTGACTGCTGTTTCCATGAGCACTTAGCTGTGGGTCAACTGTTATCCATAAAGTTTTCAGTGGCCAATTTTTTCTTCAGAAGCAGACCCCCTCGTCACTCTCCTAGTATGTCTTGACTGGAAGCGCCACTGAAGCCTGCCCACCATGCATGATTGTTTCAGTTCCCTAGTGCTGCTCTGGGAGCTCTGG
>NW_006922129.1:225936-232924 GCF_000298275.1 Orycteropus afer afer
GCCAGCCTTCTGGTTAGCAGCCAAGTGCCTTAGGCACTACGCTACCAGAGTTCCCAACCTATCACTAGGGTGTCTCATTTCCACTTTGATTTCTCAGGGGTTCAGTCCAGGGAGACCCTCTTATGGCTGGTATCTGTGTCTTGCTTTCTTTTCCATGTTGACTATCTGGGGACAGGGCTGGAACAGCTCTGGGTCGTCACCATATTGGGGAAGGGCTTTGCCTTGAAGATGGCCTGGGACTTGGGTCTGAGTTTCAGTTTACCTGTACGTCAATTTCCAAGTCTTGGTGGGAAGGTCTTGGCTTAGAGTCTACGAGTGGGCTCTGAGGAGACGTCTTTGTGTCTATCATGTGTGTCTTTTGGAATCTGTGTTTTATGTGGCAGTCTGTTAGGGTCTCTGAGGGAGTTCTCCGAACCTGGGTTCTGACTGTTCCTTCCAACATCACTCCTGCCAGCAGCCTAAACGTTCTCTCCGGGACAAATTTCTCAGGAATGATCTGGGTGACAGAAGGCTCTGCCTGGGTCTCATATGCTAACTTTGGGGGTGTCTGTCCGGGGTCTCACTGTCTATGAGTTTCACTGGGCAGGAGCTCCGGGGGCTTGGTCTGGAAATGGCTTCTCTGACTTCTCAGACTCCCGCCGGTCGCCCGGGGATCCCAGCAGCTGAGGCCAAGGCTGGGGTGTGGCCGCCTCTGTGGCAGGACGCCGGCCGGGCCTGGGTGGGCTGCGGCCTTCCCTCCCTTGCACGCCCCACCTCGGGCTCCCCCGTCCATGCCCCCCCACGCACACACTTCATCCCCATCCCAGCGGGTCCCCGCTTCCTTACATGGTCACAGCCGGGCCTCCAGCTCCCGGACGTCCCCCTGCCCCCGCCCCCACCGGACACGGCCCCCGCCCTGCTCGCCCCGCGCCGCCGGCCCACGCCCCGCCATGGAGGACCTGGGTGAGTGGGGCCGGGGTCCCCGAGTTCTCAGCCCCTCGCCCGCCGCCACCTAGGAGCCCCCTCGCACGCCCCCTATCTCTCCATCCTCGCCCCCCTTCTCACTCCTGCCCGGGTCTCTGCCAGCGCCTTTTCCGACTCCACGTCTCCCTTCCTGGCCTCTCCTTTCCTGCCTTTCCCGAGCTGCTTTCCTCTCTCCGCTCCTCCATCCTTGGCTGCAGGGGGTCGGGCACGGAGGTGCAGCGTCCCGTGGGCGCCTCTGCTGAAGGTCTCTGCGAAGGGAGGGTTCACAGGGTTCGGAGACTGCAAAGTGGAGGGACGGGAGGCAGACTGTAAGTACGTCGGGTTCTGCAGGGCTTGGGGAAGGGAAGAGTTAAGGGCTCTTAAGAATTCAAGTCCTGGAGACAAGAAAGAGAATAAAGGAATGCCAAGATGCTTGAGAGAGCTTAAGGGTTTCACATGTTGATGGACTTCTAGGTTCTGGAAGGGAAATGGTTCAAAGAACTGAGCTCTGGGAGGAGAAGAGGTCTTGGGGCTGGAAAGAGGACGGGGCATACTGCCTTCCTTGTCTGCTGGGACTCGGGCTGGAAGGCTGAGCCCTGGGCAGAAGAGAGAGGGTTCCCAGACCCTCCAGTAGAGGGCGCCCTTCAGTCAGGGTAATGGGCACTGGCATTGTGGAGAAGGAACCAATCAGGACTGAGGTCCGGGAGGACTCGCCAATGAAGAGGATAGAGTGGGAGCCAGAGGCCCGGAGGTGGGCCAGGGCTGGGAGGGGCCCTGATTAGGTAGCGGGAGAAAGTAGTGGGTGTGGCAGGGAGAGCGTCCAATTAGAGAGCTAGGTACCAGGCATACAGCCAATTGAGCAATTTGGGGTGGAGCCAAACTTGGCTGGAGAAAGCCAAATTTGACCGCATCAAGGAAGATGGGAAGGAGAAAGGAATTAGTCTGCTGGGTTTGTGCTCGACTCCCAGGATGAGCCAGTCAGGGTGTTCCGGTCATAAGCATTCCTTGTTGGCCTCCCACTTCTCTGCCTTGCTCTCACCCTGTTTTCTTCTGATTCTTGACCTCTGCTCGGAATCCTGACTTCTGTCTTTCTCAAATATTGCCCAATGGAAACGCTTACCAACTCTGATCCCTTAAGGCCCTGTGTCAGCCATCGGATGACTTTCAGTGCAGCCTCTAACTGCAGATGGCCCCCTAGCCTTGACCCCTCAACCTCTCCCTGCAGATGCTCTGCTTTCCGACCTGGAGACCACTACCTCACACATGCCAAGGTCAGGGGCTTCAAAAGAGCGGTCCCCAGAGCTGCTCACGCCTCCTCTGCCCTATGACCACCAGACACAGGTGAGGTCAAATGCTAAGAGCTGGGCCAGCCAGGTTTGGCCAAGGCTCGGGGAATCAGGGCAAATTGCAGGCCTGGCATCCCACACGGGCCTCTCATGTCTCTGTAGACAGAGTCTGGGGAGTCCACAGGAGCATCTGGTGAGAAGGACCATCTGTACAGGTGAGGGGCCAGGGAGCTGGGGGTGGGGGACCTACTGGAGGCTCAGCTGAAGGGGCTTGGATTTCCCCACTCCTGACCCCAGGCTCCCACCCTGTTTCCCAGTACGGTGTGCAAGCCTCGATCCCCAAAGGCTGCGGCCTCTGCGGCCCCTCCGTTCTCCTCTTCCAGTGGTGTCTTGGGCACTGGGCTCTGTGAACTAGACCGATTGCTCCAGGAACTGAATGCCACCCAATTCAACATCACAGGTAATAGGGTTATTGAGACAGGCCTGCATGGGAGGAGGGTAGGCAGGGAAGGACTAAAGATCATAAACACCCCCGACACACTGCTGTCGAGTCGGACCCGACTCATAGCGACCCCTCCTTGGGTTTCCGAAGCAGTATCACTACAGAAGTAGATTGCCCATCCTTCCTTCCAAGGAGTGGCTGGTGGGTGTGAACTGCCAGCCTTCTGGTTAGCAGTCAAATGCCTTAGGCACTACGCTACCAGAGCTCCTAAACACCCCAGAGTAGCTGCTAAATCACTGACTAGGAGAGTGGGTTCAGCACGGCCCCATGTCTAGGTACCCTTCTCTCCTCTCTGCAGATGAAATAATGTCTCAGTTCCCATCTAGCAAGGTGGCTGCAGGGGAGCAGAAGGAGGACCAATCTGAGGACAAGAGAAGGCCCAGCATGTGAGTCTGGCCTAGTTGCCAGGGGCCCTGGATGCCTGCGTCACTGGAGGGAGCATCTGGGAGGTTCTGAGCTGACATAAGCTGTGTCTTCCCAGCCCCCACAGCCCATCCCCTGTCCCCACAAAGCCTTCCGCCACCTCAGCCACCCTGGAGCTGGACAGACTGATGGCCTCACTTTCTGACTTTCGTGTCCAGAACCATGTGAGTCAGGCACACGGGTGGGTGGGTGTCGATTTGGGCTCCTCCAATCCATTCTAGGCCCTTCCGTATCGCCTCTCTTGCTGATTCAACTCTCACGTCCTCCCTCACACAGCTTCCAGCCTCTGGGCCAACACAGCCTCCAGTGCCAAGCTCCGTGAATGAGGGCTCCCCGTCCCCACCAGGGCCAACTAGTAAGGGCAGCCTGGACACCATGCTGGGGCTGCTGCAGTCGGACCTCAGCCGCCGTGGTGTTCCCACCCAGGCCAAGGGCCTCTGTGGCTCCTGCCATAAACCCATCGCTGGGCAGGTAAGCGGAGCCCCACAAAAGGGAGGCAGGTATCCACAGACCCGTCTTTACTGAGAGCTAGACTTTGTTCCAACTCATAGCAACCACTTTTGGGTTTCCAAGGCAGTAAATCGTTACGGAAGTAGATTGCCCAGTCTTCCTTCCATAGAGTGGCTGGTGGGTATGAACAGCCAACCTTCTGGTTAACAGTGAAATGCCTTAAGTGCTACAGAGTTTGGGCTATTCCCTTTTAATGAATAACCCTGTGAAGTGAGTACTGTTGTTGTTCGTATTTTACGAATAAGGAGCCTGAGGGTTTGAGGCACACAGCAAGTATGTGGCTGGGTGAGCATTTCAACCCAACTGCCACTTATTGTGCCGGGCACCGTGCTAGCCACTTTGAAAAAACAAAACCCTGTCTCCTTTATTCTTCACAAAAGCTTTGTTGGCTCCAGTCCGGCATCCATAAGACAGTCCCATCTCCAGCAGAGTCTAATCTGGCAGCACTGGTTCTTGGCTTGACTGAGTAGATGTGATTGACAGCAGCTCTGCCTAATGGTTGACCAAGATCCTTCTGCTAGATAATTGCCCATCCCAGAATTCTTAGCGTGAGCAAAGGTGGACAACATGAGACTTAGGTATATTTTGTTACACAGTGTTCTATTGCTGCATCTGTATCAAGATGAATACATTAATATTATATACTAAAACATTTTCTTCTGGTTCATTTTTCATTCTGGGTTTAAGAGAAATTAGAACATTTTCTTTGGCCCCTAAATAGTATTCTGTCTCCTGACTCTGCGGTGCAAGATGTCACTTCTGGAGCAAAGTCAAAGACCTGGGTTGACTCTCTTTCACTTAGTCTGCATGAGCCTGAAAGAGTTTGTTCTCACTGTTTCTTCATCTCATTGCTCAGAGATTGGCCTGGGACAAGACCAGGTCAACACCTCGTTGGGCATGTGGCAGCCCCAAGCCCACTGACCTGTGCCTCATCCCAACCTGCAGGTGGTGACGGCGCTGGGTCGCACCTGGCACCCTGAGCACTTTGTTTGCGGCGGCTGTTCCACGGCGCTAGGGGGCAGCAGCTTCTTTGAAAAGGACGGAGCTCCCTTTTGCCCCGAATGCTACTTTGAGCGCTTCTCACCAAGATGTGGCTTCTGCAATCAGCCCATCCAACACGTGAGCCCCACCTGGCCTCACAGGCCCCACCCCTGTTTCAAGGCCCCTGTGGGATTAACTTCATCAGGATTGGACCCGGCGGCCCATCAGGCCCCGCTTCGGTGATCTCCACCACGCACATCCGCCCTCTCCCCCCAGGTTTACGCTTTGGCCAATCCACCAACCCTTGGACTTCACCTTCTCTCCTTGACTCCCAAGATCCTTTGTTCTCCAGCCCCTCAGCGTCTACCTCAGCCCAGTCACCTGGGTGCCAGTTGGGGAGGGAGGAAAGAGGGACGGAGGGCCCACGCTGTGTGTCCTCTTTTCTTTCTGCAGAAAATGGTTACCGCCTTGGGCACCCACTGGCACCCGGAACATTTCTGCTGCTTCAGTTGCAGGGAGCCCTTCGGGGATGAGGGTGAGAGTTTGTCCCATTCCTTAAAAGCTGCGGGTCGTTGGACGTCCCGCACCGCCCCTCTAGTCAGCCAGATCTAGACCCAGACCTCTAGAATCCTGGCCCGCGAATTTTCTCCGTCTCTTCTGACCCCAAGTCCCGCCCATTCCCTCCCCTCCGGCTGTGCGCGCGCCCGAGACGCTGCTCCCGCCTACTGCTCACTGCAGGGTCTCTCTGGCCCCACAGTCTCAAATCTGGGGGGCCCCAGACCGGCTCCGCCTCCTTGTCTTTCATTCCCCTCTGTTCCGGCCCCTAGGTTTCCACGAGCGGGAGGGCCGCCCCTACTGCCGCCGGGACTTCCTGCAGCTGTTCGCCCCGCGCTGCCAGGGCTGCCAAGGCCCCATTCTGGATAACTACATCTCGGCGCTCAGCGCGCTCTGGCACCCGGACTGCTTCGTCTGCAGGGTGCGCTGCTGAGGGCGCCTGGGGGGCGGGGCCAACGAGAGGCGGGGCCAACGAGAGGCGGGACCACGAGCCCGGGGCGGGGCCCCAGCTCACTCCAGGCAGTGCCGTTGCATTTGCAAGGCTTCCCGGCCGCGGAGGGGCTGCGGGGTCACGGCGGGTTCTTCGTGGCTGGTTCTCCGGACTGCAGTTGGGTCGCTGACTTCCCCTTCCGCGACCGCCCTTCCCCAGGAATGCTTCGCGCCCTTCTCCGGAGGCAGCTTTTTCGAACACGAAGGTCGCCCCCTGTGTGAGAACCATTTCCACGCGCGGCGCGGTTCGCTGTGCGCCACGTGCGGCCTCCCGGTCACGGGGCGCTGCGTGTCGGCCCTAGGCCGCCGCTTCCACCCGGACCACTTCACCTGCACCTTCTGCCTGCGCCCGCTCACCAAGGGCTCCTTCCAGGAGCGCGCCGGCAAGCCCTACTGCCAGCCCTGCTTCCTCAAGCTCTTCGGCTGAGCGCTCACCAGGCCCTCCGGCCCGGGCAGCCACGCTCCCGGAGATCCCCCGCTTCGCGGGGCCACGTCCTCCTGACCCCAAGGCCCTGCTGAGCCGGGGGCTGCCCCTAAACCACCACCACCACCACACACCCCCAGTCTGAAGGCCCCACCCACTGGAGAGACCCCGCCCTAAGGTACCCTGCGGTTCTCTGCCAAGTTCAGCAAAGGTGTGCGGCCAATCCCAAGGCCATACACCCCAATAGTGGGTCGTTCACTGAAGATAGATTCCGCGTGCGCCGTTCACTCTACACCCACCCTTGAGGGAGGCCCCGACGGAGGGTGGGGGACCTTGCAATTCCGACGAATCAGAGGCCAGGACGGGACGCCCCTGTTCCCTCACCGTCTGTGCACCTTTTTCTACCTACATAAACACCTTCCACGCTTCGCCGGTGCTGTGTCTCCGACTGCGCGCTGGGGAGCCCTCGGCCGGGACGCCCCGCCCCTTGGGTGGCTCCATCCGGGGCGGGCTCTAGGCCACAGTCCTGGGCGGGAGCGGACCCTGCAGCCTCCGCCCTCCAGGCAGGCAGCGGTTCATGACCTTCATGTATCAGATGAGCCCGAGGCTGAGAGGGCGGAGACCTGCACGAGACTGTGCAGTTAGTGGCGGGACCAGGACAGCTCAAGCTAGGGCGCCGCCACCTTCCCTACCCACCCTGGCTCTTCAGCGTCCCATATCCTTTCTCTCCCCTTGTTTGTTGTTGCTGTCATTTGCCGTCGAGTCAGCCCCGACTCATAGCGACCCCTCCTTGGGTTTCCGAGGCAGTATCACTACGGAAGTATTATTGCCCAACCTTCCTTCCGAGGAGTGGCTGGTGGGTTTGAACCGCCAGCC
>NW_006922129.1:234009-236497 GCF_000298275.1 Orycteropus afer afer
GCCTGCAGATACCTAATTAGGTCCCCAGTGTGGTCAGGGCAGGGACTGACAGAAGTACCAGGGGCTGTGGCAGCTTGAAGGAGCCTCCTAAACCAGACGGAGAGTCAAAGTAAGCTTGTTGGAAGAGGTCCTGCCTGAGCTAAGTGCCAGCAGAGAAGGATGGAGCCAGAAGGTTCAGGTGTGGAGTTCAGGACCCATCTGAGTCCCCAAGCCCTAGGGTTCCTCCTGAGCCGCCCAGACATTCACTTTGGGCCCTCCGGTTCCCTGAGGAGGGTGCCTGGAGCCCTGGATCCAGACTACAGGGACCTCTGGGGCTGGAAACAATGGATCCACAGAGACCCTACCAGCGCATCGGGGGGAGCTTGTAGCCAAGGAAAGTGTGTTGGTAGGAGCCAGCCGCCCCCCATCTCCTCTCAGAGGCTCCTCTCCCTAGGTCTCCCTCGGCCTCCTCCTCTCCTTCCATCCTGGGGCATGTCATCCACCCTCTGCCTTGTAACTTCCTTCCTGTCTTGAGGATTCCCAAAAGGGCCATCCCCTCTCCTGAGTCCTTCATTCACCAAGTGTTTATTGAGCACTTACTATGCCTGGCTCCATGCTAGGTGCTAGGGCAACAATGGGGAACCAAGTAGGTGTGCTCCTTGCCCTCATGGGGGGACAGCCTAGTGGGGGAAACAGATGACAAGCAATGCACAGATGACAAGTGTGGTAAAGGGACGGCTCTTCCCTGACTGCAGGTGAAGTTGCTCTTCTCCCTTATTTCCACATGACGGTACCTCTCTAATCGCTTCTTTGCATTTATCACTGTTGTAAGTAGGTGTGGGTTTGTTGCTTATTTATGTCCATTTCTGACGCTGGAATGCAAGCTCCCTGAAAGCAGAGAAGGGGTCTGCTTTGCTGACTCTTGTCCCTCAGGTGTCTGGAAGGGTGTGGTAAGTGCTCAATGAATGTTTGTTGAATGAAAGAAGGAGTGAGAAAGAAAGGAAAGGGAGGGTAAGAAGATAGAGAACTAAGTTAGAGAAGGTGAAGAAGGGCTCCCTTTAACCTGGTCATCAGGGAAGGCCTCTGTGAAAATGCGATGGTTAAGCTGATTCCACTGGGCAGATCTGGCGCAAAAGACCTCTTTCAAGTACCGAAGAGCAAAGATGTCTCTTTGAAGACTAAGGTGCACCTCACCCAAGTTATGGTATTTTCAATCACCTCATATGCTTGTGAGAGCTGGACAATGAATAAGGAAGACCGAAGAAGAGTTGATGCTTTTGAGCTGTGGGGTTGGAGAAGAATGCTAAGAGTACCATGGACTGCTAAAAGGACTAACAGATCTGTCTTGGAAGAAGTGCAGCCGGAATGCTCCTTGGAAGCGAGAATGGCCAGACTTCGTCTCACTTACATTGGTCCTGTTGTCAGAAGGGATCACCCCCTGGAGAAGGATACCACGCTGGGTAAAGTGGAGGGTCAGTGGAAGAGGGGAAGGCCCTCAACGAGATGGACTGACACAGTGGCTACAACTCTGGGCTCAGGCACAGCAAGGATTGTGAGGCCGGCACAGGACCGGGCAGCGTCTTGTTCTGTTGCACCCAGGGTCGCTATGAGTCGGATCCGACTCGACGATACCTAACAACAACAAAAGCGGAGAGTTTAAGGCTGAGAAGGAGCTGGTCAGGCAAAGAGCCTGGGGAGAGCGTTCCAGGCAGAGGGAACAGCATGTGCAAAGCTAGGAGGTGGGAAAATACTGGGATAGTCTAAGAAAGGAAAGAAGGCCGGTATAAGAGATAAAGTCAAAGCAGAGACGGGCCACATCACAAAGGGCTTTTCAGGCCACAGTGAACATACAGATTTTACTTTAAGCACCTATGAACCAAATGTATGCCCCCACATTGGCCCCTGGATTTTTCTTCGGCCCTCCAAACCCATCACCCACTGAAGCAGACACTGTGGGGGCCTTGCCCATATTCAATTGACTCACCTAGGAAATCCGTTGCAGACAGTGTCCAGGCTCCCCAGTGGCTCCCCAAATTTGCCTGAGGGCATTCTCTAAGGGAGGGCATGTGTATGGAGCAGGCCTGAAGTGTGTGCGTGGAGGGGAGGTTCTGCAACCTTCAACCAGTGAGACAGGACTTGGCAAATAAATAACCCAGCTCCCCGGCCCCTTGAGGGTCAGTTCTGAGGTGTGTCCTTCGGCGTCTCCTGGAGGTTCCCCACTGGGACTGAGTCCCCACTGCCCTTGATGATAACCTGCTGATCAAACCACACGTTACTGGCTTTTCTACCCCTTGTCTCACTTCCTCACTCCTTCAAAGTCTCCCCAGGATCATCTCCCAATAAAGTCCTTGCACCCAAATTCTAGTCTCGAGGTCTGCTTCAGAAAATCCAAGCTAAAACAGGGCTCATCATATTCCCCTAAAATACTTTGATGTGTTCCTGTGGTAGTTATGTTTGTGTGTCAACTTGGCTGGGCCTGGCTGAGTGGCTGGGCAGCTGGTGGTAGTTA
>NW_006922129.1:236804-245690 GCF_000298275.1 Orycteropus afer afer
GGCTGTCTGAGTGAAAAAACGCCTCTAGCTCCAGTGGGCCGGGAGCAGGAGGCAGAGCTGGACCCAAAGGTTGAGGGGCTTTCACCCAGCCCCTAGAGCCTGGCATTTTGAACTTGGACTTAAAGCCTCCAAATTGTAAGAATAACTCCTGTTTGTTTAAGCCATCCCATTTGTGAGTATATTTCTTGTCAGAGCAGCACTAGGGAACCAGAACAGTTCCCCATCTCAGGGATGACCCCAGCTGCCATAAACAGGCAGGAGTTCCCCTGACATGTCCCCCACATTCAAACATAACCAGTATGGAAAGGTTGAGGCACAGATGTTCACCAATCCCCCCTCCCGCACACCTGGCCCTGTGCTAGGCAAAGAGACTTCAGGGATGAATCGGACCAGTCCCTGCTCTTGTGGTATCACCACACCCTGTTGGGGAGACAGACCTGGACCCATACAAGGAGCACACAGTGTGCTCAGAACCGTATCTGAAAATTTCAGAGAAATCTTCCCAGAAGAGGTGACACAGACTGGATTTTGAAGGTTGAGTAGGAGTTGGCTATGTGGGCAAGGGCACTCTAAGCAGAAGACACAGGTTTGGAGGTGTGAAAATACATGGACTGGACAGAAAATCAGAAAGGAACTGTGGCTTCATTGTAGTTTTGGTATAGAGGAACAAGGAGAAGAGTGAGCAGAAGCCAGGGTGTGGTCCAAACCCCAAACCAAACTCACTGCCATTGAGTTGATTCTGACTCATAGCAGCCCCCATTGGGTTCCCAAGGCTGTAAATCTTAATGGAAGCAGGCCGCTTCATGTTTTCCTCCTGTGGCGCAGCTGGTGGGTTCAAACCACTGACCTTTTGGTTAGCAGCCGAATGCCTTAACCACGACACCAGCAGAGCTCCTCAGGGTATGGTAGTCCTCGACTATTAGACCGAGTGCTTGAACTTCCTCCTAAGGCTGGTGGGGAGCTCTGGAGGCTTCCGAGCAGGGGAGTGACACTGGTAGCTTTGAGTTTGAAGATGATCCCTTTGAATTCATCACAACCAGGGGGCTGATACAGTTGGGCTCCCTAGGTTGAGGCTGAGGGTGGGTGAAAGAGGTGATTTTGAGCCTGGGGGGCTGGGGAGGAGGTGGAGGCTCAGGCCTGGGAAGAAAGGGTCCAGCACCCCGGGAACAACTTTGGCCTTGATGAGACCTGATTCAGCTGAACAAAGCCGGGGAGGGGGACTTGCCGGCTCACTGCTCTTGAGGTAACCATTAATCCTTCCCCTGGGGGAATCCAGGAGCTGGTCCCTTGAGGGGCAGATCCTTGAAAGAATGGAGGCACAAGCAGAGACGAGCTCAGCACCAGGACTGGGGGACCAGAGGGCCCTAATTGACAACCCTGCTGACATTCTGGTCATTGCTGCATACTTCCTGCTGGTCATTGGTGTCGGCTTGTGGGTGAGGGAACTCAAGGGGTGCTGATGGCCTCTGAGGCCTGGGGGGAATGTCTCAGGAAGATCTCCTGGTGGGGGTGGGGGCAGGATGCCTGGATTTTGGGAAGAGGAACTGAGGTTTGGAAGGCAAGCTGGTGTCTACAGCACCCCAGGGAAGCCCAGGATTGAGCTGGTTGAGGGGGGTCAGTGGATTGCCATCAGGGTCAGCATTCAAGATGAGGCCTCTCTGTTCCCCTGTCCACATTTATGACTGACCACCAGCCCATATCCCAGGTCTCCAGGAAAGTCAAGGCAAATCCAACCAAAACTCAGGGTGATTGGGAGGAGGTGGGGTGCGGGGATATCAGGGGAGCAAAGCGTTGGTTACTTTTCAGTCAGAAACAAGACTGAGGAACATGTTGGGGAGGCTAATGATGTCCCAGGATGGGCCCTGAGCCCAGCTCTTCCTCCCTCTCGGTCCCCAGTCCATGTGCAGAACCAACAGAGGCACCGTTGGAGGCTACTTCCTGGCGGGGCGAAGCATGATGTGGTGGCCGGTAGGCAGAGCTGAGCTGTGCAGCAGGGAGGGGAGGCCGAGGGAGGCAGCCTGACTCACCCCACCTCTGGCCACCCAGGTTGGGGCCTCTCTCTTCGCCAGCAACATTGGCAGCGGCCACTTTGTGGGCCTGGCAGGGACCGGTGCAGCAAGTGGCTTGGCTGTGGCTGGATTTGAGTGGAATGTGAGACCCCCTTTTTGTCAGTAACTCTGCCCCCAGTCAGAACCCATGGGAGGGCCATACCGGGGGCAGCTTCAGGCAGCGGGATGTGAGTGAGACTGGCATTGGGGCTTTCCATTGCGGGCTGGGGTTGGACTGGGGTGTGTGTGTCACAGTGTCCAGCCCAGGTGGGAGATGTACAAGATGACTATGTTCAGGGGAAGGGTAGATCCTGCCCCTGACTTGCTGTGTGACCCTGGAAGAGCCACTCCCCTGCGGACCTTGATTCTCTCCTCTCTAAAGCAGGGTGAGTGGCCTAAAAGATAGCGCAGCATTTCTTATATCTGATGCTCTTTGAAGCTGTGGCCTGTGAGGACCCCTGGGCCTAATCAAAGGCCCTTACTCTGAAGAGGAAATGAAGCTCTGGGACTGAGGAGCATCTTGGAGGCTTGGGGACATCAGTGCTTTGAGCTCAGGGCTTCCTGGAGGAGGAGGCCTCTGAACTGAGCCTTGAAGGACAGAAGTCTTGGGAGGGTTCAGAGGAAAAGGGATACAAGACTAGGGGCCGGTTGAGGAGTCTGTTCTCAGGGGCAGGAGTGTAAGACAGAAACCGTCCTGGGGGGGTACTGGCTAAGGGTCATGGAGACAAGGAGGGCTCTGGTTTAGGGCCCAGGAAGGGGTCAGGACCCTATCCCTGAATGTCCAGGACTGAGGACCATCGCCTGCAGTTGCGCCCTTCGGGCCCCAGGCGCGTTGGGCCTTTCCTCTTGTCTCGGAGTAGCAAGTTCACGAAGGTCTCTCAGACCCTTCAGATGGGGAGCGCGAGGGGGCGCTCATAGCAGGGACCCAAGCCCCGCGCCACCCCAGCGGCCGCGCTGTGCCCGCAGGCGCTGTTCGTGGTGCTGCTCCTGGGCTGGCTCTTCGCGCCCGTGTACCTGACCGCGGGCGTCATCACGATGCCGCAGTACCTGCGCAAGCGCTTCGGCGGCCACCGCATCCGCCTCTACCTGTCAGTGCTCTCGCTTTTTCTGTACATTTTCACCAAGATCTCGGTGAGCATGCGTGGCGGGAGGGGCGGGACTCTGGAGATGGGCGGGGCCACCGAGAGGCGGTCTTTAGAGAGAATTGACGGAGTCTTCGTGGAGCGATAGCTAAGCACTTGGCTGCCAATGAAAGGTTGGCGGCTCGAACCCACTGGCCGCTCTGAGGGAGAAAAGACCTGGCTCTCTGCTTCCGTAAAGATTTCAGCCTCGGAATCCCTAGGGGGCAGCTACACTCTGTCCTTCAGTGTCGTTGTGAGTCGCTCTCACCCGAGGGCGCACAACAACCGAGCCTTGGAGAGGGCGGGGCTCAGGCACTGTATGGAGGCGGGGCCTGGAGGGAACGGGTCACTGGGGTCACGGCCACAGGAGTGGGACCTGGGAAAGCCAGGACGTCGCAAAATGAGGGAGACTTTGAGAGCATGGTCATATAGGGATGGACCTGGGTCCCTGCCCTGGCCCCTGGGTCCTGCCTTGAGCGCTGACTCCCTCCCCCAAGGTGGACATGTTCTCCGGAGCCGTGTTCATCCAGCAGGCGCTGGGCTGGAATATCTACGCCTCAGTCATCGCGCTCTTGGGCATCACCATGATCTACACGGTGACAGGTGGCCGCGGGAGGGGTTTAGGGAAGGGAACGGGGCTGGGAGACGCGCTTGGAGCCCTGGAGATGTGGGCAGGTTTGGGGGGCTCGTCAGAGGAAAGCTGGGAGGCGAAGTTCTAAAATGTGACGTGGTCCAAGTAGGAGGGGGGCTTAAACCTTTGGAAAGAAAAACCGCCTCCTCTTGTCCGGCTTGAATTCGACTGGAAGTTTGGGCACTGAGTGCGTGGTGCGCTTCGGAGTAGGGCCCGAGGAGAGAAGATCCCGCAGCTTCTAAACTCCCAGGAGGGCAGCGGACTTAGCCAGACATTGGGATCTCCAGCCAAACCCAGGGAGGTCCAAGGGTTCCATGGTGGAGCCTGAGAGCAGGCATTGGACAAGAGTGGGCGTGGCCTGGTGCCAGTGGCGGGTTTGAGGGGTGCGGCCTGGGGATGGGACAGAACTGAGAACTGGACCCTCCTCTTAAATAAACAAGACAACCAGGGCCCAGAGGGCAGCATGCAGTGGGGGTGTTGCACGTGGGTGCCTGGCCATGGGGGCGCCATTGGAACCTAAAATTCAGCCCATCTCTGCTCACCAGGCCTCTTGGTGCCTGGGCACGTCAGTCCAGAGAATGGGCCACCGTTTTGGTATTTGTTCTTCAGGAAGAGGCACCTTTTTCAAATTTGCGCAGACACGGTATGATGAGGAGCTGGGCTCTCCCCACTGACCCAGGCCCGTTGCAGGAGGGCTGGCAGCGCTGATGTATACGGATACCGTGCAGACCTTCGTCATTCTCGGGGGAGCCTTCATCCTTATGGGCTACGGTAGGGGGCGCAGCCAGTTTATTTTTGGAGGGGGGCAGGGGGGAGCCAGAGGTCGAGGGTCGCAGAGCTCTCAGTCCTGGAGCAGGGACGTCGTGCGTCTCTTAAGTTCCGGGGAGGGCCTTGGCGTGGGCGTTGGAGCCTCTGACTGCGTCGCTCTCACAGCTTTCCACGAAGTGGGCGGTTATTCGGGGCTCTTCGACAAATACTTGGAGGCAGTGACGTCGCTGACAGTGTCCGAGGACCCTGCGTTGGGCAACATCTCCAGCTCCTGCTATCGACCCCGGCCTGACTCCTACCACTTGCTTCGGGACCCAGTGACGGGGGACCTGCCGTGGCCTGCGCTGCTTTTGGGGCTCACCATCGTCTCGGGCTGGTACTGGTGCAGTGACCAGGTGCGAGGCCAGAGCCCGGGCCCCGGGCGGGGCTGCGGCACAGCCAGAACCTCTGAATGGAGCTGAGATGGTTGGAACCTGAGCGCTTCCGGCGTGGCTAGTTGGAGGGTGTGCTCTGAGCAGGCAGGACCTAGGCCCGGGGAAGCAGCTATCGGCGGGGCTAAGCGAGCTGGAATCGAATCCAAGGGGGCAGGGTCTGAGGATGGAGGTGGACTGGGGCCCCAGCTGAGCCAGAGGCGCGGCCCGAATAGGTAGCGCGAGTTGAGGCAAAGCGTTTAAGTGTGGGCCCTGGACATAAGGTGGTTGAGCGCACCCCCTCGCTCGCAGGTCATAGTGCAGCGCTGCCTGGCCGGGAAGAACCTGACCCACATCAAGGCGGGCTGTATCCTGTGCGGCTATCTGAAGCTGATGCCCATGTTTCTCATGGTCATGCCAGGCATGATCAGCCGCATCCTTTACCCGGGTAATGCCCACATCCCCGTCCCGACCCCTGTGCGCCACCCAGCCTCTTTTCCGTGCAATGATCCAAGTGCCTGTCTCCCATTTCCGTTGCCGCCCTAACCTAAGAGAATCCGGTCGCCTGGCCCCGCCTTCCACCAAGGGTCCCATCTCCTCTCTCAGAGCCTTCATAGTCCCCACTTCTGGGATCCTAGTCCCCCACTCAATCCCCCTTAGCCGCGTCGTGGCCTCTTTCCCGCAGACGAGGTGGCGTGTGTGGTGCCCGAGGTGTGTAAACGCGTGTGTGGCACCGAGGTGGGCTGCTCCAACATCGCCTACCCGCGGCTCGTGGTGAAGCTCATGCCCAATGGTGAGTGCCGGTAGCCGGGCCCGGCCTACAGGCGCGGGGACGCGGTCGAGACTGTCGCCGGCAGGGGGCGCCCCTCGCCGAGCCCGCGCCGCCAGGCTGTCCCGGGCCTCACGGCTCCCTCGGCCCGCAGGTCTGCGCGGGCTCATGCTGGCGGTCATGCTGGCGGCGCTCATGTCCTCGCTGGCCTCAATCTTCAACAGCAGCAGCACGCTTTTCACCATGGATATCTACACGCGCCTGCGGCCCCGCGCCGGCAACCGCGAGCTGCTGCTAGTTGGACGGTGCGACCTCGGCCCCCCTCCCCCGCCTTCCTGCCCCTGAAGCATCCCCGGAGAGGGGCAAGAAGCCCCCGCGGTGTCACGGGAAGTGGGGGAGCCGTGGGTGAAGGCTCCGCACGGCCGCCCCCTCGCAGGCTCTGGGTGGTGTTCATTGTGGCTGTGTCGGTGGCTTGGCTGCCCGTGGTGCAGGCGGCGCAGGGCGGGCAGCTCTTCGATTACATCCAGGCCGTCTCCAGCTACCTGGCGCCGCCCGTGTTCGCCGTCTTCGTGCTGGCGCTCTTTGTGCCCCGCGTCAACGAACAGGTGAGCGTGCGTGGGCGTCGCGAGGCCGCGCCAGGGCTCGCGCACCCCGACGAGGCTCTATACCCTGCAGGGCGCCTTCTGGGGACTGATCGGCGGCCTGCTGATGGGCCTGGCGCGCCTGATTCCCGAGTTTTCCTTCGGCTCGGGCAGCTGCGTGAGGCCCTCGCGGTGCCCGGCGCTCCTCTGCGGGGTGCACTACCTCTACTTCGCCATTGTGCTGTTCGTCGGCTCGGGCCTCCTCACCCTCGCGGTCTCCCTGTGCACGGCGCCCATCCCGCGCAAACACGTAAGCGCCTGCCTCCACCTAGGCCCCTCTCCTCCCTCCACACCCCCACAAGGCCCAGTGCGGCGGCGACCCGGTGAATTTCTCTTTGAAGCCTGGCTGGGAGTCCAGTTTGTTTTCTTTTCAGAGCCAAGACAACGTTTTATTTACTTCAAATATCATTTATTTAAGGTGTTTTTGGTAGAAAGGTGGGCTGAAGACGATTGTGGGAGACATCACAATCTTCTCTGGGGATTAAAAGTGCCCCAGAGCCAATTCCTGGCATGGTCTTTGGGACTCAAAACATAGGATTTGGTTCGTGGCTGAGACGGAGGGACCGAGTGCCATGTGGAAAGCCCACAAAGGGCCTGGTCTGGTGCTGCTGCTAGGCTGGCACCCAAGGGAAGGGCTGAGTGCCAGCAGGGCAAGCGCTGGGCCTGGAAGGACGGGCAGGCTCCCACAGGGGAGACCTCAGAGGCAGGAGGCAGGAACTGTGAGCAAACACCCACAGGAAGGAAAACTGTGTTATCAAGACCGTACCCTAGAGTCTCAAATACCACCATCCTGGGTGTAGACAGAGGACTTGGGGTGATGAAAGGGGAGGAGAACAGGGCCTGCATCTTTAAATACCTCACTGATGAGCTTGGCGTTAGCCTGGGGGCAAAGGGAAGCCAGGGAAGGTCAAGTTTAAATGGACTGACCGAGGCTAGGTGTGCTGGGGGCACAGAGGGAAGTCTGGGAGGGCTGCTTGGCCAGTGTGGACAAGAGTTAGAGACCCAACCCCCACCTGGTCCCTGCCCCTCCCCAGCTGCACCGCCTGGTTTTCAGTCTGCGGCACAGTAAGGAGGAGCGGGAGGACCTGGATATGGATGAGGAGCTGGCCGGCCCATCGTCACCCCCTGTACAGAACGGGCACCCAGAGCGCGCACTGGAGATGGAGGGTAAGGCACTGCCGGAGGCAGCGGGGCCGGGGTACCCGCGTTCCGTTCTGCTAACTAACTGCCCGGCCACCACCTCTCCCAGAGCCCCAGGCCCCGGCCCCAGGCCTGTTCCGGCGGTGCCTGCTTTGGTTCTGTGGAATGAGCAGGGGTGGGGTGGGGAGTTCCCCACCCCCTACCCAGGAGCCGCCCGCTGCAGCAGCCAGGTGGCTGGAGGACATCAGTGAGGACCCCAGCTGGGCCCGTGGAGTCAACCTCAACGCCCTGCTCATGATGGCTGTGGCCGTATTCCTCTGGGGCTTTTACGCTTGAGGCAACTGTGGTTGGGCACAGTGAGCCACCACCAACCAGGCCAGGAGCAGCTTCGCAAGGAGTTGGGGGAGCAGGGGGTGCGGGGACCCACCAGAAGAGGGTGGGGCAGGAGCAGGGGAAGGCCCTGGTTCCCCTTCTCTCAACCTTGTCTCGGCTCGGGGCCCAGTCTACCCGACTGGCTGTCGCTTCCCATAGGACCTTGGCCCACCAGCCACAGCGACTCCCCGAGACAAAAATAAAACTGCCTTCACATGTTGTGCTGTAGCCAAAGCGTCTGTGCTTGTGGGTCCTGGCCCCCGGCCTCATTCTGAGCCGCTCACAACACCTTCTTCTCTGGACACGGCAGCCATGTGGCCCTCCATTCATCCACCTCCAGCTGGTGCTTCTCAGTGTTCCAGCCAGCATCCCTCAGTCCTGGGGAGAGCATGTGGGGTGCTGTTGGGTCTGTGGGGGAAGAGACTCTGGCCTGACTCTGGGGAGGGGGACAAAGAGAGGCACAGGCCAGCTCGGGCTTCGTGCGCTACTTGGGCTCCTGCCGCTGCTGGGTGACCTCTGGCAAGCTCTCTACCTGCCCTGAGCTCATAAAATGAGGCTAAAACATCTGGTTGCAGGAAGGATTCACTGAGACAGTACACGGGTAAGAGCTGGCATGGAACAGGTGCTCATAAAAGATTATCTTCAATAAATGGGAGTATGCACCCCCCTGTCCCCCAAATTTCTCAGTGCCAACCCGGATTAGACAGAATGTCAACCCCGATGCAGCCCGAGAGACCAGCCTAACCTCCCCATCCTACAGACAGGGAAACTGAGGCCAGAGCTAAAGTCTCTGGTCACAGAGAACCCAGGGCCCCTGGGGAGAAGGCTGAGGGATATCACCTTTCAAGAACTTTGGGAACAGCTTGTCCAACACTTGGTGTGTCTTCTTGACAGTGACCCAGCTATCTTTCTCAGGACCTGGGAGGGAGGGTGGCAGAGACAGCAGCTCTCTGAGCTTCAAGTGGGAGAGAAGGTCCTCCCTCCCC
>NW_006922129.1:245985-257368 GCF_000298275.1 Orycteropus afer afer
CCCCTAGAGGGCTCAGCCTGACCTGCAAGGCCACCTCCTCACCCTTTCCTTTCAAACCTCACCTCCTGTTGATCCCCAATGCTCCGGCCAAACCAAAATGCTCAGTTTCCAAATTTAACTTCACTACGGCTCCCTGGGGTGGGTTGGTTTTGCATTTCTTTAAATGGTTAGTGAGAACAAGCCCTTTCAATACATGACTGTTAATGGTGGCCAGGCCCTCTTATCCAACTGTGTGTGCGGTCTGGCTTTATGCATGAGCTCACCCTACAGAACAATCTCAAAAGAGAGAATCCTGTGTCTGCCAGAGTAGACAGTACACTCATGGGACTTGCCTCCCCAAGTGGTGATGCAGGATGGGAGAGAAAAGTGGTTCCCCAGAGAGAACCAACGGCCATACTCTTACCTGAGTAAGGGTGGGTGCTGTGATATATGTGTAATTTTACATGATTGCCTTACTTGAGCCTCATAAAAACACTGCAAGCTAATTAGGCAGGTATTGTTGGCTCCACTTTACAGATGTGTAAAGTGAATTTCATTGGGGCACGCAGCTCAGTAAAGAAGCCATGATCTAAATGTCTCAAAGTCTCGACCCAGGATACACCAGGCAGCCTCCATAAACCAAGGCAGGCTTGTCTCGGGCTTGGGGCCCTGGAGCTGGAGGAATGAGCTAACTCCAGGAGGGTGAGTCTGAGCCTGAGAGATCATATGCACTCACTTCGTGACTGGTCCCAGTGAAGGAGGTAGGGTTCGTGGTGCCCCTCAACCAGCCGCTGCAGCTCAGAGGCACTGAGGGAAGAGGACAGAGTGAAGTGGGGGCAGGGGCGCAAAAGCAGACAGCCCTGCTGCCCTATTTCGTCCACCCTTCACCTACTGTCAGTACATCCCATGTCCTTCCTTCCTCTCGTCATTCATCCTCACCAGCAACCATCACCCGCCTACCCTTTCACCCAGCACAGACATCACTCCTCACTCCTCTCCAGCATCCCTGCCCCCTAAGTCTGTTCAGCAGAAATAAAGAACTCAAGAGAAGTGGGGCCTGGTCAGGGGAGGTAGTTAGTGTGTAACTGGAATTAAGGAGGCTGTGTAGGGAATGAGGGGGCAGCAGTGATGAGTGTGGGGTGGGGGACATTGCATCACTCACCTGGCAATCAGTCGGTGCAGGGGGACCCCCAGGGACAGAGACAGAGATGGCCAGAGACCTGTGGGGAGCTGGAGTCAGGACGCCCAGGCGGGGGGGCGGGGAGAGGCTGGGAGACACAGACCCAGACCATGGGGTTGGGTCACCTGTCCACAGTGGCTCCATCTGATTGGCTGCAGTGGGGCTGAGTACCTCTCCCCTCTGGAGGAAGTGCTTGAGGACCAGCCAGAGCCGCCCTTCGTTCAAGGTCTCCATGACGAGGGCTCGGACCGCCCGGTAGTTGGCGTAGATGTGGAGGGCAGTGAGGAGGAAGAAACACCCAAGGCTGAAGCTGGGGCAAGAGAGTGAGGCGGTCAACCAACGAGGCCAGAGGCCCAGCGGGGCATCTCCGTCACACCCTTGATCTCACCTCACCTAGGCCAATCTGCCACCAGAGGAAGCATCAAGAGGCTGACCAGGAGGCCTGCCAGGTTCACCAGCGTCTCCTGAAAAACGGCAGGGGAGTCGGTTGCTGGGGACGTCTCTTCCAGATCCAACTGAACGCCCTTCAGCGACCTTCACCACATTCTTCCCAGCCCCAGACCTCCCAGGGCTCCCGACTCTGATACGTGTGCCTAGTAAATTGTTAACGTTTCTGATGAGTAAGCTGTCATTTAAGAGATGCCAGCTGTTTTTCCACCAGGTAGACACAATACCCTTGGAACATGCCTCCTGATTTTGCAGGAGTCATCTGACTAGCCCCATGCTCGGGCACCTAAGTGAGGAACGACTTTCCTGTGGGGTTTACAAAAGGCCAATGACCCCTCAATCCCTCCATATGCAAGTGCCGGGGAAGAGCCAGCTAACCGTGCAAAGGGCTCTGAGGAACCACACAGGACACAAAAGAACAAGACTCAAATCTTTTCCCTTGAAACTCGATGTTACCAGAACCCATCTGATGGGAAATGACCCCAGGCCACCAGCTAACTCATCCTGAGGGCGGCTGAGCCTGGACTGGGGCCTCTGACTACTGGGGTCTGTAGGGGGAGTTCGTTCTGGCCGAGGGCCCTGAAGCTTGACGGCTGTTCTGACCCAGGCCTCCTGGCAAGGGGGTAGGCTACGGGGGCGACAGCCCACTGGGGGTGGGGAGCCTCGGGAGCTCAGGGGCACAGGCATTGCCTCTCCCCTGATGGGAATGATGGGAACGGTCATTGCCAGGAGCCTTGCCAACAGGCGCCAGCTCAGCAGAAAGCAGGTGCCTGCTGTGGGGCTGCACACATGTCCAGGCTGCCTCTGTGATGTGTTAGTGGGCGGAGGAAAGTTGGGGTCTTGAAAAATACAGCTGGGGAGCAGTGGAGGGGGTGCGAGAGAGGAGACTTGAAGCCAACCCAGAAGAGCAGAGCCTGGGTTGTACGCATTTCTCCCTCTCTAGCCACCCATGGAGGAGCTCTGGTGGCGTAGTGCCCAAGGCATCTGACTGCTAACCAGAAGGCTGGCGGTTCAAACCCACCAGCCACTCCTCGGAAGGAAGGTTAGGCAATCTACTTCTGTAGTGATCCTGCCTCAGAAACCCAAGGAGGGGTCACTGTGAGTCGGAGATGACTCGATGGCACACAGCAACAACAGCCGCCCATGGAGGAGCTCTGGTGGTGTAGTGCCCAAGGCATGTGACTGCTAACCAGAAGGCTGGCGGTTCAAACCCACCAACCACTCCCCGGAAGGAAGGTTGGGCAATCTACTTCTGTAGTGATAGCGCCTCGGAAACCCAAGGAAGGGTCGCTATGAGTTGATCAGAACTGGAAGAGACTAACAGAAGGGCAGTGTTTGCTCAGGGAGACAGCTCTGGGGGCAGGAATGCACAGGAAAGAAGGACGCAGGGAGAGGTAACTACAGGGAGGAAGTGGGAAGAGAGCTGTTACATTGTGGGGAATTGCAGTCAATGTCATGAAACAAAATGTGTATGAACTGCTGTATGGAAAATGAATTTGTTCTGTAAACTTTCACCCAAATCACAGAAATAAATAAATAAAGAGATGGTGAGGAAGAGCTGGTCCAACTACGTCCAGAGAGAAGGGACTCACCCAAGATCACCCAGAGACTGGACCTTTCTAGGCCTTGTTTAGGCACCCTGGTGGTGCAGTGGTTGACATACTCGACTGCTAATTAAAAAGTCGGCAGATCAAACCCACTAGTCACTCTGCAGCAGTAAAGATTTACAGCCTTGGAAACCCTATGGGGCAGTTCTATTCTGTCCTATAGGGTCATTAGGAGCCGGAATCAACTGCACGGCAATGGGTCTGGGCTGATGTCTTGTTTCCTCATCTGTAAGATGGGCACTAACCACACAAAACCATTTTGAGGGTCTGATGAGTTCATGCTAATGAAACACCTGGCACATAATAAATATCCCTGTAGCTGCCAGTCGCCTGCCACCCATAGCAACTCCAAGCCCAACAAAGCAAAATGCTGCCCAGTTCCGAGACATCCCTACAACGTCTCAGGGTCGGACCACTGTGACCCACACGGTCTCCGCTGGCAGATTCTCAGAAGCAGAGGGCCACACCTTCCCTCCTACTCCATCTTAGTTTGGAAGCTCTTCTGAAGCCTGTTCAGCATCAGACCAACACGCCAGCCTCCAAGGACAGACAGACGGTGGCCGTGAATGAGGTGCACTGGCTGGGAATGGAGCCCAAGGCTCCTGCGTGGAAGGTGACAACAACTACCAACACTCCCGTTAATAAATATTCAACAACAACAACACTGCCATCAAGTTGATTCTGACTCACAGTGACCCTACAGCACGGAGCAGAACTGCCCCATAGGGTTTCCAAGGCAAATCTTTACGAAAGCAGACTGCCACAGCTTTCTCCCATGCAGCAGTTGGTGGCTTAACTGTTGACCTTTTGGTTAGCGTTAGTTTTAATTTTTTTTTAAGTGAAGTTCTATTTAGAAACCGAGCAGAAAAATATAAGGGAAGGCCAGAAGGCAGGACTTGGCAGAGCAGAGCTTTCTAAACTGCTTCAGCATCAAAGAAAAGCAGCCCGTGCTTCTGGGACCGCCCGGGCCTCACTCTCCTTCCCTGTAAAACAGGGATAATTACAGTATCTGCCTTCCAGGGTTGGCGGAGGAGGGAAATGATACGTGCAGAAATGCTCAGCACAGAGATTTGGGCCAGAGGGAGCCAACACACGTAGGATTCAGTCTCAGGGGTGTTCTTGCCCTTACTACAGGCCTCCCTGGTCAGGTGGCGGGACTGGGCCAGAAGGGCCTAGGAAACTGCTGAGTGGAGATCGTCAGCCATCCCACATGCCCAGTCTTCCTGACCTGCTAACCAGTGTCACGTGTGGAGCCTCAGCTGCTCAGAACATTCATCTTCCTGGGTGCGGCTTTGGCCAAGAGAGGGTGAGGGCAGGGCGAGGGTAAGGGGTCACTCACGGCCACAGACAAGGGCCGAGATGCTCTGACTGGACTCACTGTCCGCAGAGCCCACGTCCTCACATCTGACCCCACATCCTCAGAGAGGACGAGCACCCATGTCTTCCTGTACGCTCCTGACCCCGGGCCCAGGGACACTCAGTCGCCTCCCTCCATACCCCCCAGCTGGGGACCGGCCCCCGCCCCTTCTCCCCCATGTCCTTCCACC
The DNA here is from genome assembly GCF_000298275.1 of Orycteropus afer afer. Classification (NCBI taxonomy): domain Eukaryota; kingdom Metazoa; phylum Chordata; class Mammalia; order Tubulidentata; family Orycteropodidae; genus Orycteropus; species Orycteropus afer. The sequence goes on from NW_006922129.1 coordinate 250,746, forward strand.
CCACCTGGCTGCTATCCTTGGCTGACACGTCGGCCATGTTGTTCCTCCGGGCCTGGTGCATGGTCAGTGCGGCCCGCGTGGCCCCGCCAGCCACGCTCACGATGCACTGGGAGGGGAGAGGACGGTGAAGGTCAGAGAGACCACAGCGTGGCAGCCGAGGCCTTTCTGTGGGTGAGCCAAGCAAATGGTTCACACCAGCCTCGGAGAAAACCAGGCCTCATGCCGCCCCACGGCAAAACCCTGAATGCTCTCAGCAGCCAGTTCCCACCCTGCACTTCCCCGAGGCCCTTCGCCAACAAGTCTCCTTACGGGAGAAGACAAAAGTCCTGCCCACTGTCCCGTGGACCTGGCCCCTGGGGGAACTCAACTTCCTTGCTCAAGGTGGAGGTGCAAAAACCGTATGGGCCCAGAACGTCCTCATCTGCCAATTACTCTGGCTCCTGCTTTTCCTCCTTCCTTCTGAGCTCCCAGGCCTAGTCTGGTTTCCCACTTTATGCCTCTGCCTGCTCTCTGCCTGTCCCAGCCTAGGCCTAGTAAGCCTTTCAGGCCACCCCCAAACCCACGCCACCGGCCCTCACATCCCTGGGCCCCAGGTTCTCACCCTGAGACTCAGCATGAAGACCTGCTGATGATGGTCACCCATCACCCTCCTTTATCCTGCATTTATCAATCCTTTTTTAGATATCAGACACAGATCTAGACGCTGGGACACACGACAGACATGGCCCCTGCGCTCATTAAGTGGATAAATCAATACACGATAAACACACACATTTTTTTGTTCAACAGCAAGAAGAACGTGGCACAAAGTGAGGCCGAAGTGAGGGAACAATGCAAAAATGAAAAACAGTAATAAAAGTGAGGCCGAAGTGACTGCGAGGGACTTGACCATGTGGAAGCCTGCAAGCTTCGTGAAGTCTCCGTTCTAAGAGCAGTGGGGAGCCACGGTGGGTTCTGGCCACGGAAGTCACCTGGTTTGATTTCCATTTTTAAAGGCGTATCCAGCTGCTTTGAGGACAGAAGAGGAGTGGGAATGAAGAGGGAGACGAGATAGAAAGCAAACTGATTTTTCAGGCAACAAGATGGCAGTGGTAGGGAGACGGAGGAAATGGATTAGAGAAATTCAGAGGAAAAAGGAACAGGATTGAGGAGAGGGTTAGCTGAAGGCAACAGGTGAGGGGGAGGAGGAGGCACGGATGATGACCAGACTTCCAGGCAGTGCTGCCGGGGGATGGAGATACTGGTCACTGAGACAGGAACCCTAAAAGCGGGGCCTAGGAGGAAGTTCACGGCCCTATTCTATTCCCTTATTAGACAGATGAAGAGACGGAGGCCCCAAGGGGGAAGTTTAGTGGCAGAGTCTGGAGAGGTGTCAGCGGTCACAATCCTTGGTCCACAACTGCAGCAGTGAGTCCAAGGTGGCCCAGTCCTTGGGGTGTGCATGGAGGTGCTCAAGGCCTTTAGTGCCTGGGGCAGCAATGGTATGGGTTGAGGCCAGGAATTCTCCACCACAAAGAACTGTCATATCCCAAATGCCAGCAGTGTGGAGAAACATGGCTTTAAAGTGATTTTAAACAGATGGCCCTCATGTGTCTGCTTAAGGGTCCTTCCTCTGCGCCGGGCACTAGACCCTGGGCTGGGGACAGACAGCCCAGACATGACTGGACCTGTCTTCTCATCTGGATGAGGCCCAAGCCTACAGGTTGCTGAGCCAGGGAAAAGCTCACGTTCACACTGCTTATGCCTCCATCCTCACCGCTCCCGTCTGTTCCTCAGACCTGCTGTGCTCCTTCCGGCCTTTGGACCTACACCCATGCTGTTCCTTCTGCCAAGAACACCTTCGCTGCACCCTGAACTCACTCTTCAGGACCCAGCTGCAACGTTACCGTCCCGGGGAGGCCTTCCTGCATGCTCTGAACAAGCTGGACACCCCACTGAGACCTCTTAGGTCCCTACACTTCTTACCTGGAATACCGGTAGTTACAATTCTATAACAATTGTGTAATTATGGGTGGCTTCCTTTTTTTTAGATTTTTTAATTTTTATTGTGATTTGGGAGAAAATTTATAGAGCAAATTCATTTTCCATGCAGCAGTTCATACACATTTTGTTTCATGACACTAACTGCAATTCCACATAATGTAATAGCTCCCTTCCCACTTCCTCCCTGTAGTTACCTCTTCACTGTGTCCTTCCCTCCCAGACACTCCTACCCCACCCCCAGCTGCCTCCCTGTGCAAACCCTGCCCTTCTGTTCTCCCATGATTGATCGCCCCAAGGAGTGTACCTACCTGCTGTAAATATTCACCCCACATTGCTGTCTATTGTTTGCCTGGAAGCCACAGGAGTGAGTTCAGTTCCAGACCTGAAGGGGAGCTAGGGGCCACGGTCTCAGGGGTCTCACCAGGGTCTATCTGTGTGGCTTCCTTTCAAAGATAGGAGGGCCCAAGTACTGTGCCAAACACGCATTAGACTCTCAGTGTATTATTTCATTGAAAGAATGAAAGGTTCTAGGCAAGATGCTGACGCTGGGCCACTCTGCTCCTGACTCAGAGCTCCCCCATCAGTCCTGGGGCTCTAGACACCGCCTAAGACTGACTGAGTGAGACGCTACAGGCTGGCGCAGGATCAGAAAACCCGCTGATGCTGGGCCCACGCAGAAACATCTAAACTCTCTCACCATTCCAGAAGTGCCTTGAGAGCAGGGCCCAAGCCAGGCTCAGCTGTGGGCCCCAGGTGAGCCCACACGGAGCCAGTACATGGGGGTGCCCCCGAGGTGGGTACCTTGGCCAGGTTGCTGGTGCAGACAGTTACGGTGAAGCAGACTGGGTACACAGGAGCCATAATCTCCAGGAACATGGCTATATCGTTGAGGATGTCAGCGAAAAGCCTAGGGGGAGGGATCAGAGGTTAGAGGTCAGAGGTGAGAGATTGGCGTTAACAGGGCTCCCTTCCCGTCTGCCTCAGTCCCTCCCTTACCTCCACTGCTTGGCATTACAGTCCAGTTTGCTCCTGTGGGGGAGAGAAGGATACTGTGTTTTTGATTTAAGGAGAAAACACCCTGTGGGCAGTGGAGGGCAGTCCCAGGCCATGGTCAGGTCTGAGGAGTTCTGGAAAACCCACACCTCCAGCCAGACATGTGTCCCCGCAGCCTGTCACTGCTGTCTAAAATGCCACCATCCGCTGGAAATACCTTCATCGACCACCTAAGATCACTTCCTTTCTGAACTATGATTTACCAAGGAAAAACCTGCCTGTCTTGTGGCTGGCCCTCCTCCTCCTCTTGCTTCATTGACAACATCCAGAAACAAGTCGACATATTCTGGTGTAACCAAATTTAGTCTCACTCCCTCGTGTCTCAGATAACTAGCCTGGAGATGGGGTAGGACTTCCATGGATCACTTGGAGAGAGGAGAACAGGCCAAGAGAAAGACCCAAGTGCAGAGAGCCAGGCCTGGGATATTTCCACTACACAACACTGCAGGCGGCTGCATCTTTTGTGAGTGGCAGGCAGAGTGACCCTCCGGCCTGTGCACAGACACTGGGGGACGGTGTCTCCAAGACCCCAGTCACAGGAGATGCTGCATCCCTCAGTGGGGCTCAGGGTTTGCCGTATCAGCACCTGGTGCTGCTCTGACAGGAATACACCACAAACAGGACGGCCTTGACCAACAGGAGTTTATTCTTACAATGTGGAGGCCTGAAGTCCAAGTTCAACGTGCCAGGCTCTAGGGCTGGGTGGCAGCCCCTCAACCTTGGGCTTCAGCTCTGCCTCCTGCCCCCGGCCCACTGATGCTGGGGACCTTTCCTCACTCAGCTGCTGGCTACTGAGGCTGACAAGCCCAAGGTCAACAAGTCACAAGGCACAGTCCTGATATTGCCAAACCGCATAGCAGGCCGTTAGTTCAAGTCCATTAAAAGTCCCAAGATCAGCAGAGCATGGCAGGCTGCTGAACAATGACTCAGCTACACGCAGGGTTCAAGTGTGCCACAAGCTAGAGACCACTCCCAAAGTTGCTTCTTACATACGGGAAGCAGACCACATCGCTAAAGCAGCCACTCAGCTGCTTGTGGTAGATCCCACCATGGAGTTGACTGCCAGTCTCATCATGGGAATAACTACCACCAGCTGCCCAGGCACTCAACCAGGCCCAGCCGAGTTGACATACAACCTTAACTACCACAAGCCCTGACCCTTAATTTGAAATTCCCTGGAAGGAGAAGGAACGTCTTGGGTGGGGTGTGGGACACACTGGGGAGGAGAAGCAGGACCAGAACCCAGGGGTGAGATACATGGCCCTGGTCTGGGGCTCTGCTCACTAAACCAGCCTGGTACTTTGGACAGAGTACAGGCCTCAGGGTCAAATCCCATCTCGCTAGTTGTAAGCTGTGTGACTCCAGGGAAGGAAGGAACTTTCCTCTGCTGGGTCCGTTCCATGTCTCTAAAATGGACACATTCAATCCTACCCTAACATGCTGTGATAAAAATTAGAGACGACATACAGAAGCCAGCCCCTGAGAAGTGCAAGCTTGCTACAAACAGCTTATGCGTCACGTAGGGTGCTGGGTGCTCTACACAGACCATATCGCTGGGTCCTCACAGCCACCAGTTACGGCGGGTACTGTTACTATTGTTACTGCTGCGCTGCCACTACTAAACCGCCACTGACGCTGCCCAGGGCTGCTCCGGGGGGAAGGAGGCAGCCCTTCCTGACAGATAATGACGTCCATCCCCGGAGCCGTGTGGGATGGGGATCCTGACAACCTCCCTGAGTGCGCTGGCCACTTGGCTCGGCTCGGCAACAACCAAGGGTTTGAGCCACTGCAGCAACAGGTTTGGCGTGAAGTCACCGTGTGTGTGTGTGTGTGTGTGCACTGTCTTGTTTGTGTGTGTCAGGGGCACTGTCCTGTTCAGGCCTCCTTCTGGCTCCCTGTGCCTCCTGTGACGGGCAGCAGAGGGGCACAGCAGTATATCCGAAGTGAATTCCGAGCACGGCCACAGCTCTGTGGCTTCACCGCTAGGGGACCCTGGGCGCCTAGACCGGGTCCTTCCTAAAGACCTCTGCGCTCTGAGGATCCAGCTGCTCAAGGCTCCCTCACCCGGTATGAGGCTGGGAAGAAGGCTGGGGCCATCCACCTCTGAAAAAACGGGCCACTGAAGAACGTATGAACAGCAGTGAAACACTGTCTGATATATTTCTGCTATGAGGGGGGCGGCTCTGACAACATAGCCAGCAGGTGGCACATGAAAACGTCATGAAGACAACACAATATACTTTCTATAAAGCTGCAGACCAACTAAAACCAAACAACATTGTGCTCAGATGTATGTATGTGTGTGTGATTACAATATTTACAAAAATAGACAGGACTCCTGTATGAGAGGAGCAACCCGCAGCCTGCTGACTGGCAGGACAAACTCACCCCTTCCACCAGGCAAAGACAATGCGGCCCAGCATGCCAGTCGAATCTGGGGGAGAGAAGAAGGCACTGGTGAGGAACAAGGAAGAGCCGTGAGCACGGTGGGACCTGGCAGATCCTGCACCTGAACTGTCCCACTCATCCTGACTCACTGACCCTGGGAGCCGCATCCGCTGTGGTAGGTTATGGACAGAAACGCCTAGACTGGGGGTCAGAGGAATCCAGACCCAGCAGTACCCTGGTATGGACCCAAGAGAAACGGACCATGCACAACAAGAGACAGGAATAAGAATGGTCTTTGCAGCATCACTCCTAACAGCAAAAGTAACGGGGAATAATGCAAATGCCTAGCAATGGGGAAATGCATAAATAAAGTCCAGTATATTCCCTCCACGGCCTATCAGAGCGGCAGGAATCTAATGATCTACACCTGCATACGTCAGCACAGACAAAGCCTAGTATAAAAGTCTTGCATCAGAGAGTCATGAAGGCGACATACATCATTAGATTATCCCTAAAGCTCTAAAACAACTAAGACTAAACAATATAGTCTTTCAGTATATACAGCTATGTGATAAACTATTAAAATAAGGCAGGGAATACTAAGTGAAATGTTTATAGAGGTCACTGTTAACATCTGGCTCTTAGGTCGGGCCAGAGGTTCAAAGGCGGTTGGTAAGAGTATAAATACATTTAAAAAGGGACTTGAACTGCAGGCTGGTGGCAGAGAGCTGGTGCAGGGCAGAGAGAAAGGGCTTCTCAGGCTACAGCAGGTGGGAGGAGTCTCTGGAAACCATGGATCGTCATCTGCACACAAACACTAACTGGTCATCGACTCCTGCCAGGTACTGTGTGAGGCAGGGGCGCTGCAGTCAGTCAGTGCTGGTCCTGCCTCGCAGTCCAGTATGAGAGCAGATTGAGTCAGTGTGAGACATACAGACTTAGACCAGGAATGCTTAACCGTGGCCCATGGGCCCCACTCTGTTTTTGCACTGGGACTCAGCCACGCCTGGCTATCTTTGCGATACAACAGGAGACTTGAGGTGCTGCCAGAGACACTGTATAGCCTGCCCTGTATACCACCTGGCCCTTCACAGAAAAACTTGGCCAACCCGATTCTGACCGTCCTTCATGCTGGGACTGGCACCCACTAAGCCTAGCAGGAGGAGCGCAAAGTAATCCTTCAGAACCAGGCAACTGGA
>NW_006922129.1:257788-260281 GCF_000298275.1 Orycteropus afer afer
TCTTCTAACTATAGGTCTGGCTAGATATCCTTAGCCCACCTTGGACCAAGCACTCTGTGGACACCTGGAGAACCTATAGCTTTCATTGGGTACAATATCCTGTGAGCATGGAGGAGACATTCTCCTTCACAGACGAAGGAACTCAGGCTCAGAGAGGATGACGCTCCCTGCTCCTACGCCCAGCAGACTGCCTGGGTGGCAGGGAGCCCAAGGGGCTGGAGGCAAAGGCCTGGAGAAGAGAAGTGAGGTGAGGAGTAGCGGCAGGAGCGGGGAGGTCCAAGTTCTCTTACGGGCTCTTCTTGGTATGTGTTCTCCCTAAGAAACTTTGGATTTCTGGTTTTTCTGCAAGGACCTGAAGATATGGTCACACTAGGCCCATCCTTCCTCACCACCATTGGCTGGGGCTGAACAGCAGTTACCTCACTCAGAAGAGGCACGTACACAACACAGTTCACGCCCCACCTGCTCGGCTCCACCTGTTCCTGTTTCCTCTGGGCCCTGGAAGTAATAAAACCACATGATATGTGGTCTTACACAGATCACTAGCCCTACTCTCTTCCTTTCAAGTTTTATTCTATAATAGTTTCATTCTTCTATTTAATATTCTTGTATTAGATCAACTAAGGTACTCTGAATATAGTAAGATTACTTTTACTGGTTGAGATGGAGTCTATCGGACCAGACTCAGTTTTTCTTCACTTTGATTGCACACTCACATCCAAACAGGTATACGTCCTTCATACAAGATCACTTGACCAGGAGCCTATGGTACTTCTTTCGGACTGTCAGAGGCAGCATGCAGAATCCACGTTAGAATCTGATGGTTGGCGCTAGGATAGATTAATGACGCATACCTGCCCTATTATCTCAAAGCCAATAGTGTCCAGTAGGATGTTGTTGTTAGGTGCTGTTGAGTCATCCCTGACTCACAGTGACCCTCTGTACAACAGAACACAACACTGCCCGGTCCTCTGCAATCCTCACAATCCTTGCTGTACCTGAGCCCATTGTCGCAGCCACTGTGTCAATCCATGTTGTTGAGGGCCTTCCCCTTTTTTGCTGACCCTCCACTTTACCAAGCATGACATCCTTCTCCAGGGAATGGTCCCTTCTGACAACATGACCAAAGCAGGTGAGAGGATGTCTGGTCATTCTCGCATCCAAGGAGCATTCTGGCTGCACTTCTTCCGGGACAGATGTGTTAGTTCTTCTGGCAGTCTACGGTACTTTCAGTGTTCTTCGCCAACACCACAACTCAAAAGCATCAACTCTTCTTCAGTCTTCCTTATTCACTGTCCAGCTTTCACATGTGTATGAGCTGAATGAAAACACCATGGCATGGGTCAGGCGCACCTCAGTCTTCAAAGTAACATCTTTGCTCTTCCACACTGCCCTTCTTTGCCTCATTTACGACTAGCTGAGCTGTAAGATCTAGAACCTTCTGTAAGAGACCAGCTGTCCACAAATTATACTTGGTTCCACTCTAAAATCCTACCTGACAGGAGTGTGGTGATTAAGAACGGAACACGGAGTCAGTCTGCCTCCAGGCAAATACAGGTGCCAAGTGACTCTGAGCAAATAGATTAATAATGACATCTGGATGCTGCAGAGATGAAGATACACACTCCATGCCAATGTGCAAAATGCCCGGCACACAGTAGGCTCTCAGTACAGTAACTGTGCCCTGGAAGAAAGCCCTGGTGACCTGCTGCCATAAACCCTATGCAGCCAAGAAAACCCTATGGAGCAATTCCACTCTGTAACAGAGTCACCATCAGTTAGAACTGACTTGATGGCAACGGTTTGGCTTTTTAATTGTTCATTATGACAATTAAGATCATGGTCCAATAAGAGACCTGTAATTGAAAATGAAAACGAAGTTTGAACCTATATACAAATAGGGCTTCTTTTAATATAGATGAAAAACTCTGAAGTAAATGGATATTCATTTAAATCTTAAAATGGTCTTCTTTTTGGTAACCTACTTGAGCTGAAGGAGCTCTGGTAGCATAGTGCCTACGGCATTTGACTGCTAACCAAAAGGCTGGCAGTGCAAACCCACCAGCCACTCCTCAGAAGGAAGGTTGGGCAATCTACTTCCATAGCGACCCCACCTTGGAAACCCAAGGTGGGGTCGCTATGAGTCGGATCCGACTCGACAACACATAACAACAACAACACTTGAGCTGAAGAAATATACACACAACATGTTGGTTTTAAAACTGACATGTTCAGACATGACATAAGAAAACACTGACCAATGACCCAAGCTCCAACTACATTTCAAAAACTCAACCAACAGGAGAGTAACTAAATAGATCCCAGTTAAGCGCTGCATGGTGGTTGTGAAACAGATTCTGGAGCCAGACCACTTAGGTTCAAATCCAAGCTCCACCACTTATGGGCTGTGTGACCCCGGACAAGTTACTTTTCTGTGCTTCAGTTTCCCCACCTGTAAATTGCAATAAGGACAGTACTTATCCCAGAGTTGGC
>NW_006922129.1:260846-261396 GCF_000298275.1 Orycteropus afer afer
GTAGAGGTGGCCGCAGCTGGCCAGTGTGCTCATGCTAAGTGGCAGAAGTAAGGAAGGAGCCTTGTGATTCTTCAAAAGATCGAGGGGTGCTCACCAGGGATGGGGCAGGCTGACGCTAGGAGCAGAAAGACCCTCCCCAGGGTCTGGTTTACATATCCCCGGGGAACAGCAGTGAGGGAGAAAGGCCAGGAGCGAGCCCTGGGCCCCTTATATGGAACACCAGGCAGCTGGCAGTTGCCTTTCTCTGTTTGGCTCTCTAGATAGTGAACTATCTTTTTTTCCTCAGTGGTTGTGAAAAAAAGCTGTAAGCGCCCAACAGATGGTCCCACTGATTACTTACAGCGCCTATGAGTAGGGCAAAGGGTCCGCACGCCTGTCATCCTCTCCAAAACCGCCTCTCCTCTACTCGGGAACTTCTACCATTATTTTCTCTGCAACTAAGCCATTTCCCCCATTCCAGGCAGCAGGTAGTTTTATTCAGTAACTACTACCTAATGACCAGTGATAAAGGGAAAGGGGTGGTTAACTTAGGGATTTGGGATTCAGATTA
>NW_006922129.1:269385-270347 GCF_000298275.1 Orycteropus afer afer
TGAGCTTGATGTCCCCTGCGACGGTGGTCCCGAGCTCACAGGTCCCACAGCTCCCTCCCTCAGGGTGGTTGACTCTAAAGTGGAGCTGTCCTACCATGGTCTCAGGTGAGACCCCTGAGACTATGGCCCCTAGTTATTCTTCAGGTCTGGAACTGAACTCACTCCTGTGGCTTCCAGCCAAGCAATAGACAGGCCTATGGGGTGAACATTCACATCAGGTAGATACACTCCTTGAAGAGATCAATCAATCAACCATGGATGAACAGAAGGGCAGTGGTTGCACAGAGAGACAGCCGGGGCAGGGGTGGGAGTGCATGAAAGGGAAGGACACAAGGAAGAGATAACTACAGGAAGGAAGTGGGAAAAGAGCTGTTACGTTGTGGGGAATTCAGTCAATGTCTTGAAAACAAAGTATGTATGAACTGCTATATGGAAAATGAATTTGCATCAATTCACTGCCCTCGAAGGTTCTAATCTAATCTAATCATTGCTGTTGTCAATTTGATCCTGTGTAAATTGGTCTTCAGAAAAGCACAATGGGCAACGCAGACATTCTTTACTAGTTAAGCTACACCATTGTTTTAAGAAGACCTCAGGGGATACTTTTTAATGTTTAAGGATTATCTCGACAATAGTTTCAGGCTTCATCTAGTCTCCATGACTCCAGAAAGACTAGAGTCTATCAGAATTTGAAATTCTGTTCTGTAGTCCCCCTCCTTTTGATCAGGATTCTTCTATAGAATCTTTGATGAAAATGCTCCCGAATGGTAGCTGGGCACCACCCAGTTCTGGTTTCATGACCAAGGAGGTAGTTGTTCACGGTGGCAATTGGTCACACATTCCATTTCCTCCTCTTCTTCTTGACTCTCCTTCTTTCTCTGTTTCTCTAGGCCAACAGAGACTAATTGTGCCTTGGATGGCCTGCTCCAAAGCTTTTAAGGCCTCAGGCACTAAGAAGTGAA
>NW_006922129.1:272222-274130 GCF_000298275.1 Orycteropus afer afer
TAAGCTGCTATTACTATACCATCTATATGAGCAAATAATCATCATCAAGGTGTTAAGATGACTTCAAAGGGCCTCAATACATGTTAGCTTCCTTGATGTTTAAAGTCTGGGGACTGGGATGCGGGCCTGCCTTGGTTCTTGTGTTTCCTTGGCCTCCCTATCTTTCCAACTTCAGGGAAGCCTCCCCCTTCCTCCCCTCCCCAGGGTGACCTATCATCCTCCCTCAGGACCTAGACTTAGGGCGTTTCCCTCCTAGGCTGACACTTGTCTACTTGCCTACCTCTAGCTTGGCCCAGAGGGACATACATACTCTGAAAAGTGTGGGTGAGACACACAGCACTGTTGGCCGAAAGGTGAGCACTACCTGGGAAAAACAACCGCTCAGAACAGAGTAGGCTTTGAACAGTGTTGGAGGGGAAGTGGCCCTGCAGGGCACCAGGGACTTTTAAGGGAGTGAGAGGGCATTGGGAGAAGATATCCAGAGACAAGGAAAAAGGAAACTTACGTTCTCTTTCTCTAACCAGGCACATGGCCCTTCTTCAGAACAATAAGGATCTCATTTCCACAGGAATGAGGGAATTTAGCATTCTGCTGGATCAGCAGGTAAGTCTGCCACTTTGCTGCCAAGAACAGGCCTGGAGAATAGGAGGTGAGGGCAGAGAAGGGAGAAAAAATTGGATTTGGGAGAGTGATGGTGGCCTTGATGGAAACAACTCAAGATGGTGAATACAAATCGGAGGAAACCGGATGTGTGTTTGTGGGGACCGTTTCCTATACTCCTGAATCACAGTGCTGACCACACTGCCCCTAACCCTCAGGTCATGGCTGCTGATAACCCTATCTCTGAAGAAGCCATGGTGACTGTGGTGGACGACTGGGTGAACTTCTACATCAACTATTACAGGCAGAAGGTGACCGGGGAGCAGCAAGAGCAGGAGAGGGCTCTGCAGGAACTTCGGCAAGAGCTGAATACTCTGGCCACCCCTTTCCTGGACAAATACAGGGCCTTCCTGAAGTCCTTGTGAACGTCCACATCGCACACCGTCTTGCTCCTAGCCTGGCGAGCCAGGCCTTCATCTCTAAGAAAGCCCCAAGCCCTGGCTCTGTGTACCTCATGTCCTCAATCTATGCTCCCTCATGATGTTACTCAACTTTCACACCTCAATAAAGACAAGTGCCCTCTTCTACCAGTGTCTGTCCCTGACTTGTGGAGGCAGTTGGGGCCTTTTTTTTTTTCTTTTTAGCTCTGCTTGCTAGTTTTGATCTTGAAGATTTAATTTCTTAGAGCAGAGGTCAGCAGCCTTAAGTAACCACTGGCTAGTACTTCAATAGTCTGGTAGGCAAGGTCTGAAGAGATATTGGTGGGAGAGGGGAGGGTGAGTGGGGACAGAGGATGGCTGGGTTGGCTTAAAGAAAAAAACAAGTGGGGGCAGGTGTTGGAGTTTTACAGAAATTGTGGCCCTGAGACATGCTAGTCCAGCAGAGAGTTGGAAGTCTCGCAGTCTTGTTGACCCTGCGTCAGGTGGAATCATGAGCCCACCTGCCTCCATTTTCCAGTTCCCTGTCCTCAGCTCCAGCTTAAGCAAAGTTCTAGGACCTTCTGACACTAAAGACTACCTCCCAGGTGCCTCGGAGTACTGCAGTAATTCAGAGCCGGAAGAGATGTGGGGAAGCAGCCATCCAGTTCCTCATTTTTCAGAGAGAGAGAACCCTTACTTTTGCCTCCACTATGCCGGTTCAAACCCACCAGCCACTCCGCGGAAGGAAGACTCGTCAATCTACTTCTGTAAAGATTTACTGCCTGGGAAGTACAGTGCGGGGTCGCTGTGGGTCGCTATGAGTCGGAATTGACTCGATGGCAGTGGATTTGGTTTTTCATCCCTCGCCCAGATTCCAGAGTCGGAGAGC
>NW_006922129.1:275270-276100 GCF_000298275.1 Orycteropus afer afer
GTGTGTGTGGGTGGAGTCTAACCTTCAACCTCTGTTAGCAGCGAGTACATCAACCCTTTGTCCTACACAGGGACTGATTATCAGGTGTTGTAGAAAAGATCTCTACAGTGGTGGGAAGTTCAACATCTAAACTCATCTCAACAACCATCCCGTGAGATTGTGTGAAATTGAGATGTTTCCAAACCCTGACCCTGACATTTATTTTAACATTGACTTTGATCCTAACCCTAAACCTGTTACTCTCATGCTGAACCGTACCTTAGGACTGACTTTGATTCTGACTCTCACCCTGACCCCAAACATGGCACAGACCCCAATTCTAGGCCATGACTTTTAAACTCACTCTAACTCTGATACTGTCACCTTATCCTGACCCAGATCCTTTCCCTCACACTGATTCTGACATTTAACTTGACTCTGACTTTGACTTGTGACCTCATCTTGACAATCTATCCTGATGCCATTCCTCACCATAATCCTTGCCCTTATCATGATGCTAAACTGACTCTTAACTCTCCTAACCCTGATCATGAATATGACTCTGACTGTGACTTCATCCTGACCCTGACCCTCACTTTCACATTCATCTTTATCCTGACCTTCTCCCTGATGCCCTAACACTGTAACTGACACTGAACCTTATCTTCATCCTCACTTTTACCTGACACTTACTCTGACCCTGATCCTCACACTCAGTGTCACCATCATCTTGACTCTGACCCTTACATTACCCTCACCCTGCCCTGACTTTCACTCTAACCTCCACCCTAACTCTGACCTTCAAATTGACCCTGGTCCTAGCCTGTCTTAGACTTTAATCTTGACCCTTA
>NW_006922129.1:277365-278218 GCF_000298275.1 Orycteropus afer afer
GAAACAGAATGGCCTGCATCATCTTTTATCTTACAGTAGATAAAAGGCAAGAGAAGTAAGCAGAGAAGGAGGGCCCTCGCTGCCACCAAGAAAGAAGAGCCAGGAGTGGAGCACATCCTTTGGACTTGGGGTCCCTGTGCTGAGAACTTCCTAGACCCAGAGGAAGATTGTTGCAAAGACACATGGAGATCTCCAAGGAATGCTGAACTCACAGATGTTGAACGGAGACAAGGACCTTCCTCCAGAGCCAATGGAGAAAGAAGGACTTCCTTCCCCTAGAACCAGCACCTTGCATTCAGATTTCTAGCCTCTTAAACTGTGTGAGAATAAATTTCTGTTTGTCAAAGTCATCCACTGTGATATTTTTACTTAGATGTTGTTGTTAGGTGCTGTCGAGTCAGCTCTGACTCATAGCAACCTTATGTACAACAGAATGAACTGCCTGTTCCTGCCCTCTCCTCACAGTCCTTGCTACACCTCAGCCCATCATTGCAGCCTCTGTGTCAATCCATCTCATGAGGGTCTTCCCCTTTTTTTTCTGACCCTCCACTTTACCAAGCATGATATCCTTCTCCAGGGAATGATCCCTTCTGACAACATGGCCAAAGTAGGTGAGACGAAGTCTGGCCATTCTTGCTCCCAAGGAGCATTCAGGCTGCACTTCTTCCAAGACACATTTGTTTATTCTTCTGGCAGTCCATGGTACTGTGAGAAAGGTCTCGGAGCTTTTTTAGCACTCTTGGACTCTGCATATAGCCGAGTCTTCATTCAGCAGTCTGCGACGTTGTCGGCCAGTCTTGGAAGTTTTCCTAGACTTGAACTAGTGGCCTGCCATGTTGTTTGCTAATCTTGG
>NW_006922129.1:278748-279858 GCF_000298275.1 Orycteropus afer afer
ATTGATAGATTGTGTTTCACACATCCAGTTGCTAGAAGGACTCATTTTTTAATTTTGGGGTCATATATTGTGTTTATCACTTTTTAGTCCTTTTAACACACTATCTGCTCAAAAAACATGAAAAATTTTGTGTCACACACCAACTTTAACCACAACCCTACTACCATTACCCCAATCCCAGTCCCTAGCCCTAAATATAACGTTTATAACCAAAACCTACATAAGCCCTTACCCTAACACTAACTCTGCCCTAATTACAAAACTAGCCCTATGTTCAACCTTACTCCTAGCCCTAAACATATCCCTAACTCCAATCCCTATCTCAATCCCTAATCTAGCTCAAACTCAAACCCTAACTCTAAACTCTTAACTATACCCCAAATTCAAATTCTAACACATTTTAAAGCCCAGCCCTAGCCCTAAAACTAACCTGAACACTAATACTGATCTTAATTCTAATCTTAAACATAATCCTAGCCTTAAACTTAACCCTAACCTTGATCTAAACCCTAACCCTAAACTTTAATCTCAACCATAAACTCAGACCTAACCTAACCCTTACATGATCCCTAACCCTAACACTAACCCCAAACCCAAACTGATCTCTAATCCTAACCATAACCCTAATGTCACTCTACCCCTAACTCTAACCCTAAACCAAATCATAAACATAACCCAAACCCCAACCCTAACCCTAAACCTAAATCTAACCCTTAACCATACTTTACCACTAATTTTAACATGAACCCTGACCCTCTTTTTATCTATAATCGTAGCCCAAACTCTAACCTGAGACCTAACCTAACCTTAACTCTAAAACTAATCTTAACCCAATCCCCACCCCAATGCTAACTCAAAATATCCCTAAGCATAACCCAAACTCTAACACTAAACTTAAATGAAATGGAGTCCTACATTTAACACTAATCTTAGCTTTAACCATCACCCAAAACATAGCTCTAAACTTCACCCTAACACTAACACAAACATGAGCCTTAACCAATGTTTAAATCTAAAATTAGCCTGAACCCTAACCTGAGTCTTAATCCTAATTCTAATCTTAATGATAAACAGAACCATAACCTTAAGCTCAGCTCTAATCCTAACCCT
>NW_006922129.1:280803-282106 GCF_000298275.1 Orycteropus afer afer
CACACACACACACACACACTGTATATTTGTTACAAGTAGTACCCGATTTACAACAGGATTCCGTTCTGATGACTCCATCCAAAGTTGGCTGTGATGTAAGTAAAATATCTCATTTTTTCAATTTTCATAGTTCTTGCCGTAGCCTGCTTATACAGCAGTGTTTTGAACAGTAAATCATAACACTGAACATCTGTGAGTTAACATCTGAGAATAATGTCAACAAATTACACGCTGCATCATCATATGTAGAACATATTACTAACGATGATATGTACAAAAAACATGGTCATAAGTGTGGCTCATCATAACTTGAATATATCATACGTTGAAGGCTATTTGTAAACACATACACACATTATGTGTATAGTTTACACAAACAAACACACACACATATATACAGTTATACATCACTTAAAGTCCATGTTGAGTTCTGTGTAATAGGACATTGTGTGATTTGGATGTTGTGCAAACATGCCTATGTCATGAGTAATAGCATTCACTGATTTTCCACTTTTGCATTGTTTAACAACCATTTGTTTCACTCCCAAATGGATACTTCTCTTTTGATTCTTGCTACTGCTGTCACTAGCACTGGTTTGCTGCTTTGGGGAGCTGAGACGCACTTCATGGTAATATTTTTGAAAGAAAATGAAACAGAGAAGTAATGTTCCAACATAAGGAAGTCCCCACCACGTGGTAGCACATGCTACAACTGGGGTAGCAGCTTCCCAAGAAACCTAAGAAGCTGAAAATGTGGGTGGGCAACATATGTCCCATGGGTCACAAAAAGGTCAAAAGCACCCATCTGTGGTATTTGTGTTGCAAAAGCTCTAGGAAACTAAGACGCATAAAAACAAACAAACACTGCTGTTGAGTCAAATGTGGTTCATGGCAACGCCATGTATTACAAAGTAGAACTGTTCCAGAGGGTTTTCCCGGCTGTAATCTTTATAGAAGCAGATCACCAGGCCATGGAGCCTTTCTTCCATGGAGCCACTGGGTGCGTTCAAACTGCCAACGTTATAGAAAAGAATGGTGGTGGGCACGTGTGTGTACTTTTCAATATGGTGGCCATAACAATGTCCCTGGTAAGGAGGTAAGGAGTCATTCATACAATATGCGAGACAAGAACACTCCAGGCACAGCCGACAACAGAATGCCCTCTCCCTTTCCATCCTTGTCAATATTCTACCATTTTTCTCAATTCAATTAATATTATCTGTGTTTTGTTGTTATTAGGTGCCGTTGAGTTGGCAACGACTCATGGAAACCCAATGAAAACAGAATGAAATGTTGCCCAGCC
>NW_006922129.1:282595-286602 GCF_000298275.1 Orycteropus afer afer
TCCAAGTAAAATGAAATTTTTGACAACTTCAATATTTTCTCTGTTTATCATAGTGTTGCTTATTGGCCCAAAGGACCCTTGACGGTGCAGCTGTTAAAACACTCAGCTGTCAACCAAAAGGCTGACTGTTCGAACCCACCAGCTTCTTCATGAGAGAAAGATGGGAAAGTCTGCTTCCATAAAGATTTACAACCTTGGCAACTCTGTGGGGGCAGCTGTCCTCTTTCAATGTTGGGTTGGTAGGAGTGACAATCAACTTGATGGCAATAACTGTACTTCTTCCAAGACAGATATGTTATGTTTTTGGAAGTCAATGTTATATTCAATATTCTTCACAAACACTGTAATTCAAATGCATCAATTCTTCTTTGGTCTGCCTTATTCAGTGTCCAGCTTTCTCATACATAAGAGATGATCAATTATCTGTGAATCTAAAGGGGAAACAAAAGCTAGAAAGATGCAACCCACCCCACTAACATGATGGAGACCATCATTTTCCACCCAACCAATTCCAGTGTGTACTATTTCCTGCCCTCCCACTGATTAAAAGTCAAGAGAGATTGCCACTTCTTTGAGATAGTTTCATTTTCCACAACTTGATGTCCGTTTGTCTTTTGAAGGCTGAGACATCCCACTTACCTCACCCACTCCCATCGTTGTAATTGGCCAAACTCTGGGACATTTTCCAGCTTGGAGGACCCTGGCCATGAATCAGTTCTCTGCTCTCCACACCATGCCACTTGAGTCAGTCCTGATGAACACAAAACCAGCATCCATGACGTCTTTCACATGCCACTCTCAACATTTTTGCACCCCGCTCGTTCCACGCAATTCTGACCCATCTTGACTTTGCTCAGAAATGTTCTTAGGAGAGTCAGCTCTGAAAGGTCTCTTCCTGACCACAGAACTTTATCCCGTTTCCTTGCCAACATCTAAATATGTCTGATATTACAATTTTGAGTCTTTCCAACCCATCTGTCTTAATTTCTTCTTTTTTATTTGATCTTCATTTTGTTTTCGATGAAAGTTTACGTAACAAATTATGTTTCCATTGAACAATTTCTACACAAATCGTTCAGTGACCTTGGTTACAGTTTTCACAATGTGTCAACAGTCTCATTAACTCCATTTTGGTTGCTCCATTTCCAGTAATCTAGTGTCCCTTCACCCCTACCTTCTCATCTTTGCTTTAAATTAATTGTTACCCATTGGGTCTCATCTAGGGGTGATGTTTTAAAGAAGTGCAGTTCTCACAGGTGATATTCTTTATTTTATAAGTCAATGTATTATTTAACTAACAGGTAACCTCTGGGGATAGGTGCAGTTCAAGGTTCAAAGAGTATCTCAGAGAAGTAGTCTCAGGGAGTCCTTTAGTGTCAACTGGCCCAGTAAGTCTGGATTTTTTAAGAATTTGAGTTCTGTTCAATATATTTCTACTGTTCTATCAGGATCTATAAAACATGGCCCTGATCGGAACAGTTGGTAGTGGTAGCTGGATACCATCTAGTTCTTCTAGTCTCAGGGTAGATGAGGCCATGGTTCCTGTAGACTATTAGTATTTTAGACTAGTTTCTTCACTCTTAGATATTCTTTAAATCTTAAACTGAAATTATCCCTTGAGGTCATCTTTTAGCTAAATAGCAGATGGTTGTTGTTGTTGTTATGTGCCGTCGAGTCAAACCCGACTCATAGCGACCCCTCCTTGGGTTTCCAAGGCAGTATCACTATGGAAGTAGGATTGCCCAACCTTCCTTCCAAGGAGTGGCTGGTGGGTTTGAACCGCCAGCCGTCTGGTTAGCAGGCAAGTGTCTTAGCCACTATGCTACCAGAGCAGGTTAGCTCATAAAATAAAGAATATCACCCATGAATAATGAGCTCCTCTAAAAAGCCATCTGTATGAGACCAAATGATACAAAATATTACTCTAAAGCAAAGATGAGATGGCAAAGAGTCAGGGAAACTAGAATATTGGAAACAGTACAACCAGAATGGAATGAATAAAAATGATGACACATTGTGAAAAAATGCAATTAATACCACTGAATAATTTGTGTAGAAACTGTTAAATGGGAACCTAATTTGCTACATACATTTGCACCTAAAATACAGTAAAATATTAAAAAGAATGAATCAGAAATTTGGAGGAATATATATGTACAGAGGTGCTTGCTGCTATGTTCATTAACTACTTTCTATGGTTGACTGCTAACTAGAAGGCTGGCGGTTCAAACTCACCAGCCACTCCTCGGAAGGAAGATTGGGCAATCTACTTCTATAGTGATACCGCCTCGGAAATCCAAGGAGGGGTCGCTATGAGTTGGATCTGACTTGATGGCAGTGTGTTTGGTTCTTTTTGTGTGTGCTTGAATGTGGAACCTATGATGCATCCTAATGTAGTGTTGGGAGTGCTGTTCGAGAAGTCAGTCTGCCTGTGGTTGTATCTTGCTTCAGCCCCTTCTGAGATGTGTGACATTGGACACTGCCATGGATAGAATTGTGCCCGCCCCCAAATATGCATCAATTTGGCTAGGCCATGATTCTCAGTGTTACACAATTATCCTCCTTCTGTGCTCTGATATAATTATCCTATGTGTTGTAAATCCTAACCTCTATGATGTTAACCTCTATGATGTTAATCAAGGAGCTGTGGTAGCATAGTGGCTAAAGCACTTGACTGCTAACCAGAAGGCTGGCGGTTCAAACCCACCAGCCACTCCTCAGAAGGAAGGTTGGGCAATCCTACTTCCATAGTGATACTGCCTCGGAAACACAAGGAGGGGTCTCTATGAGTTGGGGCTGACTCGATGACAAATAACAACAACAACAGCAACATGATGTTAATCAAGCAGAGATTAGAGGGACCTCTGTACCACCAAGAAAGAAGAGTTGAGAGCAGAGTACGTCACTCCATCAGCAATGCTTGGGCTGCAGGTGGTCAGTTTCTGGTTCCACAGCTCAGCTGCCTCCCATCTCAGCTGGTCCCCTGGTTCTCTGCTGCCCTTTCTCGGAGGTGTCTTCCATCTGTGCCATCTCTGTCTCATAGCTCTCTTCATTTCCTCCTGAGCCCTCACCAGGATTGTCTTTGACATTCACAATTCCACCAACGCTCTCTTCAAGGAAGTCTAGACTTTTACTGTTAGGCACCTGAAAACTCTTCCAGCCTCTCCTCTTACTCAATTCCAAAACCACATCTACATTTTAGGTATCTGTTAGAGCTGAATACTACTCCTGGTACCAAATTCTGCCTTAGTTCTCTAGTGCTGCTATAACAGAAAAACCACAAGTGGGTGCCTTTAACAAACAGAAATTTATTTTCTCACATTTTAGGAGGATAGAAGTCTGAATTTAAGACACCAGTTCTAGTGGAAGGCTTTTTCTCTCTGTCAGCCCTGGGGGAAGGTTCCTGTCTCCTTTATGTCTTTGTGAGCCCAGTGTCCTTTTCAGATCTCCATGCATCTTGTCATCAGTCTTCCTCTGGGTCTAGGAGATTCCCAGCACAGGGACTCTGGGACCAAAGGACACTTTATGCCTTTGACTTTTCTTTCTTAGTGGTCCTGAGGACCCCCTAATCTCTGCTTGCTTAATCTCATTTATATCTCAAAAGAAATTGACCCCAAATGCAATCTGATCCTGTAGATTGTATCCTGCCTTGTTAACATTTGTTGTTAGGTGCTGTCGAGTCAGCTCCAACACATAGCAACCCGTGGACAACAGAAAGAAACCCTGCCCGGTCCTGTCCCAGCCTCACAATCCTTGCTGTACCTGAGCCCATCATTGCAGCCACTGTGTTAATCCATGTTGTTGAGGGCCTTCCCCTTTTTTGCTGACCCTCCACTTTGCCAAGCATGACATCCTTCTCCAGGGAATGGTCCCTTCTGCCCACATGACTGAAGTAGGTGAGACCAAGTCTGGCCATTCTCGCTTCCCAGGGGCATTCCGGCTGCACTTCTTCCAGGACAGATTTGTTAGTTCTTCTGGCAGTCCATGGTGCTTTCAGCATTCTTTGC
>NW_006922129.1:287082-290317 GCF_000298275.1 Orycteropus afer afer
GGTGCACCAGCCAGCGACGCCCCCATGGGTCTTCAAGGCCATGGCAGAGGGTACAAATGTTATTCTAGGTAGGATCAGACGCCTTCAGAGGATTTTAAACAATATAATTAATTTTATTTATTTTGTTGTTGTTGAGAACGTACACCACAAAACACACACCAATTCAACCGTTTCTACAGGTACAATGCAGTGACGTTGATTACAGTCTTCCAGTTGTGCGACCTTTCTCATCCTTGTCTTCCCAGTTGTTCCTCCCCATGAACAGGCACCACTGCCCTCTAAGTTTCCTGTCTTGTCCTTCGAGTTGCTGTTGTTCATTTGATCCCGTAGATTGTTCTTAACAGAGCACAGTGCCCAAGACAGGCAATCTTTACCAGTTAAGCTCAACTCTTGGTTGGTTTCAAGAAGACTTCAGGGCATAGTTTTGGTTCAAGGCTTAAAGATTATCCCAGGGCAATAATTTCTGGGTTCTTTGGTGGATTTTACGTGATAGAGTACCCAAGTCTGACACACACATTAAAGAGTCATTCTGGAATCCGTGTGGGAAATGAATTTCTGGGGAACAGAGAGTGGAGGCAGGAAGTCATTTTGCAGCCGATCAGGAGGGGATGGTGACAGATTGGAGATATGTTTCCAGATGTAGCCAACAGAACTTGATGCTCCAAACAGGAGAGAACAAAAGTGGCTTAGTTTCCCAGGGCTTTCATAACAAAGTGCCACAAACTAGGTGGCTATGAAGAACGGAAGAGCATTGTCTCATAGTTCTGAAGGCTGGAAAGGCCGATTTAGGATGTTGGCAGGACCATGATCTGTCTATTTTCTCTTTGGAAAGTTCCATACTCCTTTGTCTCTTCCTGTTTCTGGTTACCTATTGCCGTTGAGTCAATTCCAAACCATAGCAAGGCCACGTGACAGAGTAAAACTTCCCCATAGGGTTTCCAAGGCTAATCTTTAAGGAAGGAGCCTTGGTGGTACAGTAGTTAAGCGCGTGTTTGCTAACTGGGAGGTCAGTGGGACTCACTCAGCATCTCTGTGGGAGAGAGACACGGTAGTTTTTTTTTTTTTTTTTTTTAATCTTTTGGGAAGTTAGCCTCCAAGTGTTTTAACCCCTGCACCACCAGGGGTCCTTCAGCTTCTGGTAGTCCAGGTATTTCTTGGCTTTTAGGTGCATCTTCACATGGTGCCTGTTTTCTCCTGTGTGGGACTCTGTCTCTGCATCTGTTCTCTTTTGTAAGACATCACTCAGAAGGGATGAGATCCACCCTCCTCCAGTAAGACCTCATTAACTTCACTGATGACATCTTCAAAG
Source organism: Orycteropus afer afer (assembly GCF_000298275.1). Lineage (NCBI taxonomy): Eukaryota > Metazoa > Chordata > Mammalia > Tubulidentata > Orycteropodidae > Orycteropus > Orycteropus afer. The sequence goes on from NW_006922129.1 coordinate 288,392, forward strand.
AAGGACACTCTTTCCCCAATCAAGGTCACATTCACCGGTACAGGGATCGGGACTTCAACATAGCGATTTGGGAAAACAGTTCAAACCATACAAACAGTTCAAACCGTAACAGAGAAGTCAGCAATGACTCTGGAAGCTGGGAATATGATTGGGTTGTTTACTGTCAGGAATGACCAGAAGAGTGGGCTTGGGAACGAGTCTGGGAGTCAGGACCCTGCTCACCTCCTTACACCAGTGGTTTCCAGACTTTTGGAGACAAAGAGACCAGAAAAGAAAATTAGAGATGTCCTAGGGTTGCTAACAGGAGCTCTGGTGGCGCAGTGCCTAAGGCATTTGACTACTAACCAGAAGGCTGGCAGTTCAAATCCACCATCCCCTCTTCGGAAGGAAGGTTGGGCGATCTACTTCCATAGTGATACTGCCTTGGAAACCCAAGGAGGGGTTGCTGTGAGTTGGGTTCGACTTGACGGCAGTGAGTTTGGTTTGGAGGGTTGCTGACTTTCCATTTTCCAGGTAAGAATATCAAAACGTAGAAAAAAATGCCCATAATTTCATAAAAGAAAGGACATTCAATTCCCAGAAATAATTGGAAAGATCTGATCTCACACCACAAACCAAACCCAAAGCCACTGCTATGGAGTTGGCTCTGACTCATGACTCCTCACGTTGCGTAGAACTGAGCTCCGTATGGTTTTCTTGGCTGTAATCTTTATGGAAACAAGATGGCCAGGCCTTTCTTCCGTGCTGCCACTGGGAGGGTTCCAAACACCAATTTTAGGTTCATAGTGGAGCACTTTGTACCATGGAAGGACTGTAGGTTTGGGGATTTGATTTGGTTTTGGTGCCAGTGGGAGCCGAATGAATCCTGGGCAGGCAGCCACAGTGTCCAGCGCAGGAGAAGGGGTACTCATTTCCAAGTTGCAAATTTCTAGGAAGAATACAAGCTCAAAACAGACATTCAGGTCCATTACAGAAGTATGAAGAAAGTGACATTTCTTACATCCTGAGGGTTTTTTTTTTTAATTTTAATTTTTTAGATTTGGACCCACTACATTTATTTTATACGAACTGGTTAACTGGGGAGTAGGTGGGGGTGGGGGTGGGGATAAGATCTTACAAGCCTCTTTCATCCCACCTGTCTCTAGGTAGCCTACTTGGGCGCTTTCAGCATCTCTGTCCACCTCTCTGTTCCCCGAGGGCATCACCCCTCCTCCCCAGCCCTCTTCCCAGCAAAGCCATTTACACCTTCATGTCACTTTCTCTAAGAGGTCTTCCTCCCTCTGCTCTCCTCCTTCCCTGGACGAGAAATTGACAGGAAGGGGGGTAAGCTGCAGAGCGGGGGGTCTGGAGCAAGCAAGGGTCTTTTGACTTCTCTCTTTCTTAACTACACCCTAATGCTAACCAGAAGGCTGGAGGTTCAAACCCACCAGTCACTCCTCGGAAGGAAGGTTGGGCAATCTACTTCCGTAGTGATACTGCCTCAGCAACCCGAGGAGGGGTCGCTATGAGTCGAGTCCGACTCAATGGCACATAACAACAACAGCAACATAGACAAGAAAAACATGTGGCACTCAGTTCTATCCTATAACCGATAGGGTCTCTGTGAGTCGGAATCAACTCCATGGCACTAGGTTTCTGATGGAGTTTACATTCTAGTGTGTGTGAGAAGGTAACAAAAACAACCCATCAACCAGGTACGTCTCTCACGGCTGCAGCTGTTGTTGTTGTTGTTGTTATTATGTGCCCTCGAGTCAGCCCTGACTCATAGTGACCCCTCCTTGGGTTTCAGCTGTTGTTGTTGTTGTTGTTATTATGTGCCGAGTCAGCCCTGACTCATAGCGACCCCTCCTTGGGTTTCCGTGGCAGTATCACTACGGAAGTAGATTGCCCAACCTTCCTTCCGAGGAGTGGCTGGTGGGTTTGAAC
>NW_006922129.1:290767-291883 GCF_000298275.1 Orycteropus afer afer
GGGGCGACTCGACGGCACATAACAACAACAACAACATAGCGTGTTCTAGGCTGTAATCTCTATGGGAGCAGGTCACCAGGTTTTCTCCTGCGGAGCCACTGGGTAGGTTTGAACCGCCAACCTTTGGGTTAGCAGCCAAGCCCTTAACTGTTGCCCAAGGAGGGCTCCTTAGGTAATTTACAGAAACATAAACACCACAGTCCAAACATATACAGGTACAGAGAAAGAAAAGTGACACTCGATATATTCAAAGCCAGACACACAATAGGGGAAGCGCACAGCGTGGCAGAGGATGAAGGGACAGAGAAGAGGTAGCAGAGGCCGCATCCCCTCAGGTTCAAGGCTCTGCAGGGGGGAAACCGAGGCACAGAACCATTTTCCTGCGACACCGGTTCCCTGTTTTGACATCACAGACCAGCTAATAAAAGCTCTTTGTGCGGGTGAGTCCCCATCCCCACCTCCCCCTCTTCACGTCCCCTCTCGCTTCCCTCATGGTTTCCTGACCTCCTCCCTCTTCTTCCCCTTCCCACCTCCTTCTTTCTCCTCAAGAGGCATAAAAGCTGGAGTCACCGGGACCAGGCAAAGCTGCCAGGGAGCTCCCCACGCTACTGAGGTAAGAGGGTCTGGGAGGGAGGTTGTCAGGGGAAAGGAGACAGAAGGAAGGGTCGGAGCAAGGGTGATTCCGAAAGAAATTGAAAGCGAGGCGACGGTGGAGGAAGGCAAACGGACAGACAGAGAGGGTCGGGGAGTCGGGTTAAAGGGGGAACAGACACTGAGGCACTGCAGGGACGAACGATGCCACAGAGGAGGGCAGGTAGAAAAATATGAATGAGAATAACCCCCCAAAACCCTTTGGCGAGGGGTGCACTTTGACTCATGCGCCCCCCGCTGTTACCGAGAGCAACCAGGGGATCCTTTGTGTTGTTGGGTGTCCCACGAGTTATTCTGAATCACAGCGACCCCATGTGACAGGCCGGAACCACCCCATGTTTTGTTTTTTCTTTTTAAATAATATTTTGTTTTCTTTTGGTGAAAGTTTACACAGTAAATTAGGTCCCCATCTGATAATTTCTATGCAAATTATTCAGTGATCCATAAGGCATTTTTTTTTTTTTT
>NW_006922129.1:292628-294002 GCF_000298275.1 Orycteropus afer afer
GCAGTCGCCTCCTCCCTGTGTCCTTCCCTCCATGCACTCCTGCCCCCTGAGCTGTCTCCCTGTGCACACACAGCCCTTTATTCTCTGATCCATGGATCTTTTTGACAGAGATTAGAACCCACTGCCATTGAGTTGATTTTGACTCACAGTGACTATAGGACAGAGTAGAACTGCCCCATAGGGCTTCCACGGCTATGGCCTGCCTCTCTCTCCCACTGAGCGGCTGGTGGGTTCAAACCGCAAACCTTTTGCTTAGCAGAGCAATGTTTTAACCACGACGCCACCATGGTGGAGATTCAAGAGGGGCTTATTCTGCCATTCCTAGATTTTTGACCATTCCCACTTCATGGTTTTTGCCAAATTTTATCTACCCATTGTGGTATTACGTACCTAATTCAGCCTCTCTGCTCAATCACCAATCTTGTTTTACTTAAATAAATTGGTTTCAACATGAAACTTCACCAAAACTTCAAAAAACAGAACCTAACTGATGTCCCTGAACTGTACATGAGGATTGTTGAAATGGTAACTATTTTGTTACATATCTATTTACCACAAAAAAACTTTAAAAAAATACTCAAGAGCTCATTTTATTTTTGTTATATATTTAAAACGAATGCATAAATATTAATATTCAAAAAACTTTCCCGGGCCCCAATCGAAAGTACATACGGACCATTCTGGAAAATAATTCGCCGTTGGCTTTTTACACAAGTTCTTGGGTGGCCTAAACGATTTGCTCTCGGCCACTGACTTGAAGGCTGGTGGTTCGAATCCACCCAGTGCACTGCAGTAGCAAGGCCAGGCCATCTGCTTCCGTAGAGACGACAACGGAGACAGTCCTGTGGAGCAGATCTGCGCTGTCACACTCGGGGTGGCCGTGAGTCAGAATCGGCGGGACGTCTAACGGTTCGGTTCGGTTTGGCCCTTTTTGCATTGTTCTGTAGCTCCAGCGCGCATCCGTTTGTCCGGCCCTCAGATGGCTCCGCGTGTCCGTCTGATCATCCTTCTGCAGATCTCGCTCAGCCTGGCGGGGACTTCGGAGTCGGTCCCTGCCCGCGGGGTAAGAACATCCAGCATCCCGGACACCTGCACCCTCCCTGCCCCTTAGAAAGGCTTTCTGCTGGTCCCTGGCAGGAAGGCGTCCCTTGAAGGGTGGGAGGCAAGCTTCCACGGAGAACGTCTGGGGAAAGAGAAGGAACTGGCTCCATTGCTCAGCCCTGGGTGTAGAAGAAAACACTGGTAACATGTGGGGATGAGGGGCCCTGGCGGCTAAACCCTCGGCTGCTGACAAAAGGTCGGTGGTTCAAACCGCAGCTGCTTCTCACGAGAAAGATGTGGCAATCTGATTCTGTAAAGGTTACAGTCTTGGAA
>NW_006922129.1:295148-304729 GCF_000298275.1 Orycteropus afer afer
GAGTTTCTGGGGGCGGCTGTTGTCAGTTGCTGTGCCCTGGGCTCTGTTGCACAGCGACCTCACGGAAAACAGAATCAAGCTGGCGGCTCCGCGTGTCTCCCTGGCTGTTTCTAGGCAGGTTGTTGGTTGCTGGCCTGTGGTGTCAGCCCATCTCATGGACCGCTTCCCGAGAATGTGCATTTCCAGTGTCACAGAGAGAAATTAATAGCAGATATTTTGTTGTCTTTGGGAGTTTTCTTACCCATGAAACCACTTTAAAGAAATTCCTGACCAAAATGAGCCCAACAGCGGGTTTTCCTTCACCCAAAGTTGCAAATCCTTTTTTTCCTGTTCAAACCCGGCTTACTAAATTTGAATTTCAAAAGATGTGGATGAGTGGAGGGCAGGAGACCTGTGATCTGCCGTCAGCCGTTCTTGTGAAAGGGAAGGCAGGGATCAGTCAATCGTGTGAAGATTAGCCAATGGTTGGTATCCTACATTTCTCCCTCCTTTTTCTCCATAAGCCTCATTGTACCTAGCTTTTTTGAACCACCACTTTTTGTGGAATCAAAATTCTCTCTGGTGGCGTAGTACCTAAGGCATTTGACTGCTAACCAGAAGGCTGGCGGTTCAAACCCAGCAGCCACTCCTCGGAAGGAAGGTTGGGCAATCCACTTCCGTAGAGATACTGCCTCGGAAACCCAAGGAGGGGTGGCTATGAGTCGGATCCGACTAGAGGGCAGTGTTTTTCTTCTTCTTTTGGTTATATGCATACAGAGTAACTGCTCAGAATAAACTTTATATTCAAATTTTGCTGAGTTTTGATTATTTTTAACACTTGCCCTGGAGTGGATTGGACTCATAGCGACCCCTCCTTGGGTTTCCTTGGGTTTCCGAGGCAGTGAATCTTTATGGAAGTAGACTGCCCAATCTTCCTTCCCAGGAGTGGCTGGTGTGTTTGAACCACCAGCCTTCTGATTAGCAGTCAAATACCTTAGGCAGTATGCCACTAGAGCTCCCATATGTGTGTGTGTGTGTGTGTGTATTTTTTTACACTAGTGAGTTCCTAAGGAGCTCTGGTAACGTAGTGCCTATGGCACTTGACTGCTGACCAGAAGGCTGGTGGTTCAAACTCACTGGCCACTCCTCAGAAGGAAGATGGGGTAATCTACTTCCGTAGTGATACTGCCTTGGAAACCCAAGGAGGGGTCGCTATGAGTCGGGTCTGACTCGACGGCACGTAACAATAACAGTGAGTTCCTAATGGGATGCTGATCTGTTGGTCCAGAGACCCCACTTTGAGAACTACTTAATAAAAGCATGGCCCAAAGAGCTGAATTTGAAATCCTGTTCTGTCTCTTTCTAGTTGTGCGACCTGGGGCAAGTTGCCTGCCTTCTCTGTTTCTCAATGTTCTTCATTGTAAAGTTAGGCCTCTCTGAGGGTTAAATGAATTAATTCACATGACCAACTTAGACCTGCCTTAGCAGACAGTCTGCGTTTATCATTTTCTCAAGGGGACCCAAGCTTGACATTTGGGCTGCCTTGACTGTATTGTTAGGTGCCACTGAGTCGATTCCAACTCATAGACCCCATGTGACGCAACAGAACTGCCAGATCATCAGGTCTTTTCTTCTGTGGAGCAGCTGGGTGGGTTCGAACTGCCAACCTTTCATTCAGCAGCCGAGCGTTTACTTGTTTCGCCACCGGGACTGATAGTCTTGGTGGCAATTGCTAGCAGCACTGAGTGATGAGCAAACGTCACCAGTGGTCCACCACCAGCCACCTCCAGGGGTCACGGAGTCAATTCCAACTCATGGTTTCCCACGTGGGTCAGAGTGGAAACAGGCTCCGTCAGGCTTACAATGGCTGATTCTTCAGAAGTGATTGCCAGGCCTTCCTTCCCAGGCACATCTGGGTGGACTTGAACCCCCAACCTTTCCATTAACCCCCAGGGCTCTTTAGCCTTCAGTGTGGGTACTACCTGCCCTACATCCTGGCTGAGTCCTTGGCCAGGTCGGCATTTCTTTGAATCTCCTTTTCTTCTCTATAATGGGAGTACAACGGGCCCCATCTTACAGAGCTGTTCAGGGAATCATGCAAAGACTAATGTTTATGGAACACTTCCGCAGCGTCGGACAGCAGGCTAAGCGCACTCCAAGCCAGAACTAATTTCCTCCAGCAATCCTGGGAGGTCAATTCTATTTTATTACCTCCCATTTTACAGAGCGAAAACTGAGGCTTAGGTACTCAGGACACAGACTTATCATGAGTCTGGAACCTGCATAGGGGGCAGTGATTTTGTGTTGAATGATGGTGGGTAAGGCATCTGACTGCTAACTGGAAGGTTGATGGTTCAAACTCATCGACCACTCCGTGAAAGGAAGATGGGGAAATCTACTCCCATAAAGATTTACCACCTAAGAAACCCAACGGGGGTCGCTGTGAGTTAATCGACACAATGGCAATGAGTTTGGTCTTTTTTTTTGGATGGGGAGACGGTTCAGAAAAGGACCTGGAGAAAGGTGCACAACTCAAAGAATGCCACCATGTCGCCGAATTGACCGTGTAGAAACTGTTGAATTGATGCATGTTTTGCTGTGTGTATCTTCACACATAAAAATGAATTGGGACTCTGCCTGGGTTTAAATAGCAGCTCTGCCACTTGCTGTGTTATTTTGGACAATTTGCTGACCTCTTCTGTGCCTCAGTTTCCTCTTCCATGCAATGCCATCCAGTTGTTTCCGACTCTCTTAGTGACCCTCTAAGGCAGTCTAGAACTGCCCTATAGGATGCCCCAAACTGTAAATCTTTACAGAAACAGACTGCCTCAACTCTCTCCCACGGAGAGCCTGTAGGTTCGAACCACCAACTTTTTGGTTAACAGCCAAAGCTTTAACCACTGCGCCACCAGGGCTTCTCTGCAAAGATTAGATGGGTAAGTCTATCGAGGGCTTAGAGCCAGGGCTGGCTTTGTGGGTGTGCAACCTGTTGCGTCACATGGCCCCGCCTACTGGGAATGGCCCCTGCATTTGCCTTCCTGGTCTGCAGTCGCCATCTTGAAATTCCTGGTGACTTTGAAACCGAACCAACTGCTGTCAAGTTGATTTGGACTCATGACAGCCCTATGAGTGTGAGAGACTTGCTCCATTGTGTTTTCAGTGCCCGTGGCCTTTCAGAAGTAGGTCAGGTTCCCAGGCCGTTAGTTCAAGGTGCCTCTGCTGGATTTGAACTACCAACCTTTCAGTTAGTAGTCATGCACCAGCCAGGGACTCTACTTTTTCTTTTTGCAGCAGGTTCTGTAAATTAAGGCGCTCTGGTGGCATAGTGGATAAGACATTTGGCTGCTAACCAGAAGATCACTGGTTCAAACCCACCAGCCCCTGTGCCGGAAGGAAGATGGAGCGATCTACCTCCATAAACATTTACAGCCTTGGAAACCCAATGGGGGTTGCTGTGGGTCTGAATCCACTTGATGACTTTGGTTGGGTTTTTCTCCAAATTAGGTAGCCAGTCCTGCTTACAACAGACCCTGACATCTAGTAAGTCCACAATAAATGTTAACCATTTTTTAAAAATATAATTACCAATTATCAAAGGAATTTGGTAATTTACCCAAAGCCACCCAGTGATGTAGCCAGAGTTTGAACCCAAGTCTGTGTGGTTTATGACAATATGCTACCCATGTAAGCACAGTGATTTTTTTTTCCTTTATGTTTTAAAGTCGATTAAAAAAACCCCACACGTTGATTTATCTTGTTGTCGTTAAGAATATACACAGCAAAAACTACACCAATTCAAATGTTGCTGCATGTCCAGGTCAGTGACTCTGAGGCTGTGAAACCTCCTCCCCCATTAACATAAACTCACTGCCCTCCACGGTTCCTGTCTAATCTTTTTGAGTTCTGTTGTCGCTTTGATCCCATACAGATAGTTCTTTAAAGGGCATGGTGGTCAAGGCAGACCTTTCTTACTGTTAATCTAGTCTTTGGTTTTAAAAAGATTTCAGGGAATATTTTTGGTTTAAGATTTAAAGATGATCTCAGGGTAGTAGTTTCAGGGGTTCATCCAGCCTTCACGGCTACAGAGAGTCTGGAGTCCGCAAGAATCTGAAATTCTGTTCTACACATTCCCCCTTTTGATCAGGATTCTTCGATAGAATCTTTGATCAACATGTTCAGTATTGGGAGCTGGCAGCAGTGGTTTTTGAAGCTTGCTTTGTGTTCTGAGTTGTCCTTCATCCCCGCCAGTGACATGGGGACGATGTATGTGAGCCTACTTCACAGGCTACTGGGAAGCTGTTGGGACGCCCCACTTTATCCCAGATTTGTGTGATGTGTGATGCCATTTCTGTCTCTGAGTCTGGAATTTTCCATTTCTCTCCAGGGATTAGGAGGCTGGACCCTGAATAGTGCCGGCTACCTTCTGGGTCCCAGTAAGTAAGCCCGCTCTGAGCTCTCCCTGCCTGGCTACTTTCTGCATGGTGTCTGCAAATGTTTGTGACCTTGTGAAGACCCTCAACTCACTTTCATTGTGGGAGTGATGGATTTTACTTTTAAGCACTGTCTCCAGGGGTAGCTGAGCAGAGTGATTGGGGTGTGGACTTTGGATTCAAATCCCATCCTCAGCACTTGCATGCTGTGTGACCTTTATCTGTTTTTGCCTCAGTTTCCTCACCTGTGACAATGGGGGCTATCTTAGTTACCTCGTGCTGCCGTAACCGAAATACCCCAAGTCGGTGGCTTTAACAAAGAGAAATTAATTTCCTCAGAATTCTGGAGGCTGAAAGTCCGCATGGGGTCTTGGTCGGCTGTGTTGACTCCGCCAGTGGGCCTCTCTCCTGGTTTTTGGTTTCTGCCAGCAATCCCTGGGGTTCCTTTCCTCGTAGATGGGTCCTCACATGGTGTCTGTTTCCCCCTGCTGTGTGTCTGGGTCTGTTCTACTCTTTTTATAAGACACCACTCAGAAGGGTCTGGGTTTAGGACCGGCTTTATTCTGGCAAAGAGCTCTGGTGGCCTACTGCCTAAGGCATTTGACTGCTAACCAGAAGGCTGGCAGTTCAAACCCACCAGCTACTCCTTGGAAGGAAGGTTGGGCAAACTACTTCCGTAGTGATAGTGCCTGGGAAAACCAAGGCGGGGTCACTATGAGTCAGATCTGACTCCATGGCAGTGAGTTTGGTTTTGGTTTATAGGACAAAGTAGAACTGCCCCATAGGGTTTCCTAGGCTGTAATCTTTATAGATCTCTCTCCCAGGGACAGTTGGGTGGACCTCCAGTCTTTTGGTTAGCAGCTGTCCTAGTTTCCCAGTGCTGCTCTAACAAAATTACCACAAGGGGCTGGCTTTCACAGACAGAAATTTATTTTCTCTCCATTCAGGGGACTGGAAGTCCAAAAGCAGGGCCTGGCTCTGGCGAATGCTTTCTCTCTCAGTCAGCTCTGGGAGAGGTCCTTGTCTCTTTAGCTTCTGTCCCTGGCTCCTTGGTGACCCTCACACAGCATGGCATCTGTCTTCCCCCATCTCAGCTTGCTTGTTTAATCTCTTTTAGATCTCAAATCAATACTGCCTTATTAAGACAATAAAGAAAAAACGTTCCCATATGGGATTAGAACCACAGGTATGTTGTTGTTGTTCTTATGTGCCGTCGATGGACTCATAGCAACCCCTCCTTGGGTTTCCAAGGTAGATTGCCCCAACCTTCCTTCCGAGGAGTGGCTGGTGGGTTGGAACCGCCAGCCTTCTGGTTACTAATCAAGTGTCTTAGGCACTATGCTACCAGAGCTCTCAACCACAAGGAAAGCGGGTTGGGATTTACAACACATTTTTTGGGGACAACATTCAAACCGTGACAGCAGCCAAGGCCTTAATCTTTGCATCACCAGGGAACCCTTGGGTGATGTGTGTCGTCATCACCATTTAACGGCTTCCTCATCCTGCTCCTGACTCACCCCTCCTCTAGGGGCCCACCTTTCCAAAATGGCTGACTCAGCCACGAAGAGGGAGAGGGCTCTGGAGATCCTGGACCTGTGCAAGGCCCTTGGTGAGTGAATGGCGACTCTCCCCACCCTCCCGTGTTCAGGGCTGTCCTGATTGGCTTTGGAAATCACAGACTTGGGCTGCAAGCCCCGATGTGCCGCTTACAGGAAGGGGGGCGGGGCTAGGGCAAGTGATGCAACCCCTTTTGGTCCCAAATTCCTTCATGTGGTAAGTGTTATCGAACTCACCGCCATCAATTCCAATTTATTGTGACCCCCATTGGGTTTCTGAGGAGGTATATCTACAGAAGTAGATTGCCCAATCTTCCTTCCGAATAGTGGCTGGTGGGTTTGAACCGCCAGCCTTCTGGTCAGCAGTCAAATGCCTTAGGCACTACGCCACCAGAGCTCCTAGCAAACCTGTAGGTCAGAGTAGAACTGGCCCACGTAATTTTCAAGGCCGTAAATCTTTACGGGAGCTGATTGCCACATCTTTCTCCCGCGGAGTGGCTGGTGGGTTCAAACTGCTCACTTTTTGGTTACCAGACAAGTGCTTAACTACGGCACCATCAAGGCTCTGCAATGGTAACTATTCATAATGAATTCGCGGGATAGTGGGACTGAGTAAAGAAAAAGATATGACCACAAGATGGCAGTGTTGTACAAGGGAGTTATCTGGGAGGTCCCTTAACTGATTTGCTTGCAAAGATCCCTAAAAGCCTGAAACCGTCCAAGGTCAAGGGGTGTGGGGGAGGGGTTAACCATGGGGAAAGGAGGGCTAGAAAAGTCCTGGGTGACAGAAGCGGATACGGGGCTTACAAGTCCTGGTGAGGTCCCTCTGTGTGTCTCTGGATCAGAGAGCTCCAAAGGGCAGCAGCCATCCTTCCAAGCGCAGGATTTAATCTCCTGAGCTAGCAGATGTTGGGCACAGGCGTGTGGGGTGTACAACGCAGGCAGGCTCTAAATGGTTAAGAATCGGGGTACCTGGGCACTTTTAAAAACAGCTGGTCTTGTTTGTGGGGCACTGAGTGAATGTTGATGGTGATGGACTATTTGGAAAGGACCAGGAGAAATGGTACCCCAGTGTGAAGAAGGTAACTGTGGTGGTTATGTTTGTGTGTCAGCGTGGCTGGGCCTGGTTGAGCGGCTGGGCAGCTGGTGGTAATTAATCCCCATGATGAGACTGCCAATCAACTCCATGGTGGGATCTACCACAAGCAGCTGGGTAGCTGCCTTTAGGGTGTGGTCTGCTTCCTGTATTTAAGGAGAAACCTTGGGCATGGTCTCTAGCCTATGACACGCTTGAACCCTGCATGTAGCCGTATGGTTGCTCAGCAGCCTGCTATGCTCTGCCGACTTTGGGTCTTACAATGGACTTAAGTTAATGGCCTGCCGTGTGGTTTGGTAACATCGGGACTGTGCTTTTGACTTGTCAACCTCGGGGCTTCTCAGCCTCAGCAGCCAGCAGCTGTCTGAGTGAAGAAATGCCTCTAGCTCCAGTGGGCCGGGAGCAGGAGGCAGAGCTGGACCCCAAGGTTGAGGGGCTTTCACCCAGCCCCTAGAGCCTGGCACTTTGAACTTGGACTCTGAATTTGGCCTCCAAATTGTAAGAACAAACTCCTGTTTGTTAAGGCCCTCCCATTTGTGGTATATTTCTGTCAGAGAGGCACTAGGTAATCACAACAGTAACCAACCTAATTGATTGTTAAGTGTGGAAGCCTCTGTGTTGGGGAATGTTTTGGTGTGCATGTTTTCACCACAAGAATAATAAAGAAAAGATTTAAAAACATAAACAGAGTCATTGGATTTGTAAAAATTGGAGTTTGGTGCAGGTGGGCATTTGAGGCTAACAGGGCCCAGCTTGCTGTGAAGAAATAAACCACTTGTGAACTCGTAGGGGAGCCCTAGTGGCTCAGTGAAGGGGCTGTGTGGTGCAGTGGGTAAAGCATTCAGCGGCTAACCAGAAGGTCAGCGGTTCAAACCCACCAGCTGGTACTGGGGAGAAAGATGAGGCAGTCTGCTTCCGTAAAGATTTACAGCTTTGGAAACTCTCTGGGGGGGTCACTGTGAGGCAGAACTAACTCCATGGCAGTGGGCCGTGGCTTAGTGGTTAAGTGCTTGGCTACTCATTGAAAGGTCAGTGGTTTGAGCCCACCAGCTGCTCCGTGGTGCTCTGCTTCCATAAAGAGTTAGGGACCCCCACAGGGCAGTTTTATTTTATCCTGTAGGGTTGCTGTGAGTCAGCATTGACACGATGGCAACAGGTTTGTTTTGGGGGGTTTGTGAGCCAATACTAAGAGGTCATCTTTGGTGTGTGTGTGTGTGTGTGTGTGTGAGACACGATCTGAAGGTTTCGTATGTGACTTAGAAACTGCACGTAAAATTCCCAGAAGAGTGTCTGACATATGCTGAGAGCTAAGTCCTGGCTGTTTCTACTGTTAGTTGTGGTCAAGTCTGTTCGGAGTCATGACAACCCCTTATGGCAGAGTGGAATTGTCCGTAGAGTTTACAAGGCTTGTAATCTTTATACAAGTTCATTGCCAGACCTTTGTCCCTCAGAACTGCTGAGGTTTCAACGGCCAACCTTTCGGTTAGTAGTTGGGTGGGTGCCTGGCTGGCGGACCACCATGGCTCCTTGAGCAGACCAGTACTGAGGTCTCATTCTTACTCTTGCTAATGTTGTGCTTTTATTCCTAGATGGGCTTCCCTATTCCAGTCCTCAGGGGCCAGTCAAGAGGACTCCCAGTGGGACTTTCTCCAAACCAGAGACTGGAGGTAAGGAGAGGAGGAAAATGCAAGCTAGAAATAGAATAAGACAGGAAGGAGAAGCTCCAGTCTGGACTCTGAGGGTACGGGAAGATGGGGAGGAAGCTAGCATCAACTAGAGCCCTTCACCGACGACCCCAGCTCCTGCCCCGACCACCTATCTTTGACTCTGAACGCCCCTCTCGCTCTGACCGCTTATTTTCCCTCTGAGTCTTCATCTTGAACCTGCCTCTGAGGAAAGAAAAAAAAATCTGATCAGTAAGTCAATGAGAGTTAAAAGTTGTTTCCTTTTTTATTAATTAAAATTTTATTAATTTTCTTATTGTTGGTGAGAAGCATCATACACCAATTTAACCGTTTCTACACGTACAATTCAGTTACATTCATTAGGTTCTTTGAGTTGCGTAACCATTCTCACCCTCCTTTCTGAGTTGTTCCTCCCTCTTGAACATCAACTCACGCCCCCTAAGCTTCCTATCAATTCAACAATTGCTGCTGGTACCTTGGTCCCAGGTAGATAGTTCTTAACAGAGCACATAGAGTTAACAGGTTTCATTGGACAGAAAACTGTTTTCAAACAAGAAGCCTCTTTCCTAAGAGATGAGTTCAGCACATGACAGTCTCAACCAGCTTATACACACTGCAGACTCTTGCGGGATTTCTCTAAAGGGCAGTTGAAAATGATTCGTGATCATTCACTCAATCGGTGGACTGCGGCTTCAATTGGTTGATGAGCTTGTGTGTCTGCATTTTATAGACTAGTTATAGCCTCTCTTAATCTTTAAACATTTCCCAGAACTGTTTTTATCACACGTTTTTAGTTTCTGGGAAGGGTAAAGAGTTAAGTTTTTTTTTTTTTTTT
>NW_006922129.1:307209-315126 GCF_000298275.1 Orycteropus afer afer
GTGTTTTGCTGATTCTACATCATTCTTTAGTGGTGCATAGCATTCCATGTGTGTATGTACCATAGTTTGGTTACCCATTCTTCTGCTGATGCGCACATAGGTTGTTTTCATCTTTGTGCTATTGTAAATAGTGCTGCGATGAACATGGATGTGCATATATCTGTTCCTGTCCTGGCTCTCACTTCTGTAGGATATATACCTAATAATGGGATTGCTGGGTCAAATGGTATCTCCAATTCCAGCTTTCTAAGGAATCGCCATACTGCTTTCCACAGTGGCTGTATCACTTCACAGTCCCACCAGCAGTATATGAGAGTCCAAATCTTTCCACATCCCCGCCAGCATTTGGAATTTTCTGTCTTGTTGAACTTTGCCATCAGTGCTGGGGTGAGACGGTATCTCATTGTTGTTTTGATTTACATCCCTCTGATGGCCAATGATTGTGAGCATCTCTTCATGTATTAGCTGGCCACCTGAATATCCTTTTGGGTGAAGTGTCTATTCATGTCTTCTGCCCGGTTTTCAATTGGATTGTTAATCTCTTTCCTGTTGAGGCACTGGTGTTTTCTATAAATCTTAGAGATAAGTCCCTTGCCAGATATGTAATTATTGACAAGTATGAATTTGTTGCTGTCATTTCGTTATGTGCTTTTTCATGGCGTTGATTTCTTTGTTCCATATAATTTTCTCTGCTGAGCTTGTTTTATGAATCGTGTTATCACTTCCTTCATTGCTGTTGTTTTAGTATTTGCTAAATATTTGTGCTGATCCTCTTTTTAATTTTGATGTGAAGGTTTATCATTTTTCTTTGAGGTTACCCTGTGATTTATAGTTTTCTTCCCAAGTTTAGAACAGTCTGTTCTATCTTGTAGTTGTCTTGACTTCCCTACCATCTAGAAGTTCTGTAACTACATAATTTTTTCCCTCTTTTAGGTTTGCAGTTGTTCTCATTTGTCAATTGATGTCTCTGGTTCTCTGCCTACAATCTTGTAGGCTTATTTACTTTGGATACTTCCATAGCTGGGTTGGTTTCTGGGTTATGCCATCACCCCTATTGGGTTTTGAAGGTGGTAAATCTTTATGGAAGTAGATTGCTTTATCTTGCTCCTGTGGAGCAGCTGGTGGGTTTGAACCACCAACCTTCTGGTTAGCAGTCAAATGCCTTAGGCACTGTATCACCAGAGCTCCTTAAACAAGGGTTGTTGTTGTTGTTGTTATTATGTGCCATCGAAGGGTAAGGGGGGCATTTTCTTTAACACCTCAAAATTCAAATCTAATTTTCCCACCAGTCCCTGATATTACACCCCTCTCATCTAATTCTTTTCCAAATATGACCTCACTCAGTATCACTCAAATACTAATCTCACCTAATATCAAGCCCGAGCTTGGCCTTAGCTACAATATTCAAAGGCCTGATTTGGACCTAATAATGGTTCAATTCAAACTTTGAGTTCACTTCTAATAAAATATTTATTTCCAATATTTACTCTTATTCTAAGGAACCCTGGTGGTGCGATGGGTTAAGTGTTGGGCTGACAACTGAAAGGCTGGCGGTTCGAACCCATCAAGCATCTCCACGGAAGGAAGACCTGGTGACGTGCGTCCGTAGAGATGCCAGCCCAGCAGGCACTTTGGGGCAGTTCTGCTCTTTCTCATGGGGTTGCTGTGAGTTGGAGTGACTCGATGGCACCTAGCAATGGCAACCACACTCTTACTCTGAGCTTCATAAACAGAATCAATTGTCATCAAGCCAGGCCTGACCCATGCTGACTCCCTGTGTGTCAGAGTCAAACTGTGCTCCACAGGGTTTCCAATGGCTTGTTTTTTGGAGGTAGGTCTCCAGACCTTTTTTCCAAGGTGCCTCTGAGTGGATTTGAACAGCCCGTCCTTTGGGCTGGCACCTGACTGTGTTAACTGTTGACACCACGGAAGGACTCCTGTGAACTCCACACTCATTCCCAAACATGCCCTGCTTTCCCAATTCCGACTTCTAGTTTTTCCTGAGCATCCATCTCGATGGAGTCAACTGAAAGGCAACTCACAACCGCCGCCAGGTGCAGGTCATGATGTTGTTGGGTCTTTGGAGTCGATTCTAACTCATAGCAACTCCATGTGACAAGAGTACAACGGCACCATCGGGTCTCCTGGGCTGGAGCCTTCACAGGAGAAGATCGTGAGGTCTTTCTCCCACAGAGCAGCTTGCTGTTGTTGTTGCTGTTAGGTGCTGTTGAGTCGTCTCTGACTCATAGCGACCCTATGCACAGCAGAACAAAACACTGCCCGGTCCCGTGCTAGCCTCACGATCCTTGCTATACCTGAGCCCATCGTTGCAGTCACTGTGTCAATCCATCTCATTGAGGGCCTTCCCCTTCTTCGCTGACCCTCCACTTTACCAAGCATGACATCCTTCTTCAGGGAATGGTCCTTTCTGACAACATGACCAAAGTAAGTGAGATGAAGTCTGGCCATTCTTACTTCCAAGAGCAGCTGGATAGGCTCAAACCACCAACCTCCTGGTTAGCAGCCAAGAGCTTAACCACTGCACCACCAGGGCTCCTCTTGGACACGATACACCTCCTTAATCCACTGATTCCTGCTGTAACCTCATCTAAATTTTCACCCTTGGAAACACCCCACCTCATTGCCCATTGTCATTGAGTTGAATTCTGATTCATAGTGATCCTATAGGACAGATCAGAGCTATCCCATAGGGTTTCCATGGCTGAGATTTTCATGGAAGTAGATAGCCACATCTGGTGGCCAGTAGGTTCAAACTACTGACCTTTTGGTTAGCAGCTGAGTGCTTAACCACTGTGTCACCAGGACTCCCCTGAAAGCACCCACCCACCACCATGTCCTCATCTTAAATAGTAGACGAAAAGGGAAACGCTTGGGCAGAAGAAACTGAGGAGGAGGTAGAACAAAAAAAGAGAGGAAGGAAGGAAAAGGAAGCCTAATGGACCATGAGGGGTTCTTGGGTGGCACAGATGGTTTTATGGTCTCAAATACTAGGTGAACAGTTGGCAGTTCAAACTCTTACCAGAGGCCTCAGAAGACAGGCTTGGCATTCTGGTTTTGAGAGATCACAGCCTTAAAGATCTTTAGAGCAGCTCCACCCTGCACATGTGGGGTGGCCACGAGTGGGACCCAACTTGACGGCACTGCTCCTGGTTTGGGTCGTGGTGGTCAGTAGAACCGTTCATGAATTCATTTCCTTCTCTCCTACAGATGTGAGCATGCTCAGTCGGAGGGCTCCCAAGGAGGAATATCCCTTGCGGTCATAGATGTCTCCAAATACCTGCCGCTCATCTTCTCCATATCTTCACCTATCCTCCAAAACCCCATGTAGACCCCTATCGAGACTAGTCGATTGCAGTAAAATCCTCATATCTCAGAAAGAAATTCTGGCATTATTGAAGAATGTTTGCAAAAGTCCCTATGGTACCCTGGGTTTTGTTTTTCTATCCTTGGAATAAGTAGAAAGTGTTGGAAATGAACCCAAGAGTAATTCTGGGACCACTTGGAAGCTGGGTAACTAGAGACCATTCCTGTAGTAAATTCAGTCATTGTATTCTTTTAGAATCATTCCAGTCACAACATGAGCTATGGGATGATACCACATTAAGATTCACTTTAACTCTGAAGATTGCATGATGTCTTGACTTAAAAAGATTGTTGAAAGTAGTGGTTTCCCACCCACCATTCTTCAACCCTCCAACTCACCTTACTTACTTACTTATTTACTTACATCCAGCCAGAAATGAGGAGAGGCAACCTGGAGAAGAATGAAGAGAATAAAACATTTATTTTCAAATATTCAGTCTTGCTTTCTGTTAACTGATATGGGAATTTGTTGGGAGTAGAAAAATCAAGAATAATGGAGTCAGACATGGGATTGGGAGACTGTTGGAGGCAGGGGATCCTGGATTATCTAATGAGATAGTGAATTACCTAATTTTAATGACTTATCTAAATTTAATCCCAGTATCTGGCAGTTATCCACACTTGGGCATCTGTCCTGTTCCATGTTCATTTGTTTGGGGGCCTTTTATGTGTTTTGAAAGGAGCCCTGGTGGTTTAGTGGATATGTGCTTGGCTGCCAACCAAAAGCTTGGTGGTTCGAACTCACCCAGCAGCTCAGTGGAAGAAAAGGCTTGGCAATCTGCTCCCATAATAATTGCAACCCAGGAAACCCTGTACGGCAGTTCTGCTGTGTTTAGTAGGGATGCTATGAGTCAGAATCAACCCAACAGCATCAGGTTACGTATTTTGAAGCTATGTTGTCAGTGTCATACAACTGACAGTGGAACACTTACAGGCAAATGATGTGTGGTAGTTAAGTTTGTGTGTCAACTTGGCTGGGCCTGGTTGAGTGGCTGGGCTGCTGGATGGACTATTTCCCATGATGAGCAACGCCATGGTGGCATCTACTGGGAGCAGCTGAGTAGCTGCTTTAGGGGTGTGGTCTGCTTCCTGTATAAGCAAAAGCCTTGGGGAATGGCTCCAGCTTATGGCACACTTGAGCCCTGCACATAGCCGAGTTGTTCAGCAGTCTGCCATGCTCTGCTGATCTAGGGACTTTCAATGGACTTGAATTAACGGCCTGCCGTGTGGTTTGATAACATCGGGACTGTGCCTTATGACTTGTCAACCTTGGGCTTGTCAGCCTCAGCAGCCAGCAGCTGAGTGAGGAAAAGCCTCCAGTGACAGTGGGCCGGGAGGAGGAGGCAGAGCGTCGAGGGGCTTTCACCCAGCCCCTAGAGCCTGGCACTTTGAACTCAGACCGAAAGCCTCCAAATCGTAAGAATAAATTCCTGTTTGACAAGGCCATCCCATTTGTGGTATATTCTTGTCAGAGTGGCACTGGGTAACCAGAACATGATGTTTAGCTAACAGTAACCTGAAATGTGGCCACGCATTTGTCTAACTGACTGGGAGGAGCAAAACCAGTGAAGCATATGTATGTAAATATTCACAGCTAGGAGCTCTGGTGGCATAGTGCCTAAGGCACTTGACTGCTAACCAGAGGGCTGGTGGTTCAAACCCACCAGCCACTCCTCAGAAGGAAGGTTGGGCAATCTACTTGCATAGAGATACCACCTCGGAAACCCAAGGAGGGGACGCTGTGAGTTGGATCTGATTCGATGGCAGTGCATTTGGATTTGGTTCGGTCTAGGTAAATAGATAGGTTTAGATATTTATTTCAAGAAAATGGCTCATGCAGTTTATGGAGGCTGCAAAGTCCCAAATTTGATTCTGTCATCAGGCTAGAGGCTTCTTTTTCATTTATTTTTTAATTTTTATTGTGATTTGAGTGAAAGTTTACAGAGCAAATTCATTTTCCATACCCCAGTTCAAATACACTTTGTCTCATGACATTGACTGCAATTTCCCACAATGCAACAGCTCCCCTCCTACCTCCTCCTGATAGTTATCTCTTCCCTGTGTCCATCCCTCCATGCACTCCTGCCTGCTGAGCTGTCTCCCTGTGCATACACAGCCCTTCTATTTGTCCATGATTGATCTCTCCAAGGAGTGTATCTACCTACAGTACATGTTCAGCTCATATGCCTGCCTTTTGTTTGGCTGGAAGCCACAGGAGTGGGTTCAATTTCAGACCTGACAGGCAGCTAGGGGCCATAGTCTCAAGGGTTCCACCAGGCTGCTAGGAGCTTCTATTGACTCATGTGGTAGCAGGGGCTGACCAACCCAAAATCAGCAGGCCCGATGGCAGGCTCATGTTCCAAGAGCCAGAGGTTAGAAGATTATGAGTCAGATGCAGGATCGACAGAGTGTGAGTTTTGCCAAAACATTCACAGATATTGGATGCAGGCCATACCCCCAAGGAAATGCCCCTTTCAACTGATTTTCTACTCACATCAGATCCCAGAATGGACGACAATTACATAATATCTGCCAAACCACTGAGAATCAGGCCCTAAACAGGCTGATACATAACTTTAATCATCACAGGTGCCTTTTCTTTCAGTAGGAAGGATGTCAAGGGACATTCAGTTTTAAGAAGTACTTCTCTCTTCATAATCATTTCAGTATTTCTTTCTTGGGGTGTTCTGGTTACCCAGTGCCACTCTGACAAGGATATACCACAAATGGGATGGCCTTAACAAACAGGAGTTTATTCTCTTACAGTTTGGAGGCTCTAAGTCCAAGTTCAAAATGCCAGGCTCTAGGGGCTAGGGGAAAGCCCCTCAACCTTGGGGTCCAGCTCTGCCTCCTGCTCCCGGCCCACTGGAGCTAGAGGCGTTTCTTCACTCAGCTGCTCGCTGCTGAGGCTGAGACGCCCAATGTTGACAAGAAAAAGGCACAGTCCCGATGTTACCAAACCACATGGCAGGTCATTAATTTAAATCCATTGTAAGTCCAAGGTCTGCAGAGCATGGCAGGCTGCTGAACAATAACATGGCTATACGCAGGGTCCAAGTGTACCAAAAGCTAAAGACCATTCCCCAAGGCTTCTGCTTATATATAGGAAGCAGATCACATCCCAAAGGTAGCTACTCAGCTGCTTGTGGTAGATCCCACCATGGAGTTGATTACCAGTCTCATCACGGGGAATACTACAATCAGCTGCCCCAGCCACTCAACCAGGCCCAACCAAGTTGACGCACAAACTGAACTACCACATAGAGTCCATGGGCAGACTAATTTAAAACACTTTGATATATTTAGTTAGAATTTTGACATGAGTCATAACATCTTCTAATCCTGTTTGAAGTTCAAAAATAGAAGTCAAATGATTATACCATTGAAATATAGATCTGGACCAACAAGCTCTTAAAAAACGGAGTATCAGCTGGAAGAGGTAAGTCAGTTAATATTTGACCTCGGGTCCAGCTCAATCCTATACATCTGCGAATCCATCCAGGTGGGAACCAAGGCCAAAGGTTAAGTCACACAACCAAGATGTGCAGTCTGGGGCTATTCAAACAGTAAGAACCTGGAGATGCGTAAAACCCTTACCATAGGATATTCCATAACTAATAGTTATTGAAATAGCTGATTCTTATTTTAAAAAAGAAAAAAATGGTTTCTTGTATCTAGACAACAGAACATTGAACATCAGCAATTATGATATAAACCTTACAGTAATTATTTCAGTTTGCTCAGTCCTATGTAATTAATTTTGGGTCCATACAATTCTGGATCAGTAGCAGTCTGAAAACCTTATCAGTTTCTACATAAGAGTTCTAGAAATATTGATTTGGCCCAATGGTATTCACATTTGAAATATTATACTCCAAAGTCTGATATAGTTCATTTTTTGTTGAAATACTTTGGTTAAGCATTTTGAACCAGCCTCAGTAAATAAGAACCTTGACCATATCAAATCAATTCTCTTTTAATAAACCTTTCAAATTTCCTATCCTTCACCCATCTCTCTTCTAGTTCAACTCTGGAAGTGGCAAAAGTGAACAACTTATTACCAGACACATACATATACATACACCCCCTCCTCATTTATCAGCACGATCAGTTTCCAAGGACCAGGTTTATATGCAAAAATTGTTGATATGCAAAAATGGAGGATGACCACATCAGATCACAATATCAAAGGACTACATCATTACACAACTGCCAACTTACATCTTGGTATAAGTGATCAACCCACTGAGAATTATGGGCCATCCAAATTGACACATAGCCATTAATTACCCTCAGAGCCACTGTTATTCTCATCTCACATCTTGGCACTCTTATTGCCAGACATATGTCCTCAGTGCACAAAATAATGGAATAGTAGATTTTTTTTTTTTACTCTTGTCATAAAAGCAAAATGTCAGACAACAAGATAGTAAGTGAGGTTGTTGTTATTGTTGTTATGTGCCGTCGAGTCGGACCCGACTCATAGCAACCCCTCCTTGGGTTTCCGAGGCAGTATCACTATGGAAGTAGATT
>NW_006922129.1:315336-322515 GCF_000298275.1 Orycteropus afer afer
CTCCTCGGAAGGAAGGTTGGGCAATCCTACTTCCATAGTGATACTGCCTCGGAAACCCAAGGAGGGGTCGCTATGAGTCGGGGCCGACTTGACGGCACATAACAACAACAACAACATTCATTAACTCAAATTATATCAGTGAAACCAAAAACAACCCCATTGCCGTCTAGTCCATTCTAACTCCTAGAGACTTTACAGGACAGAACAGAACTGCCCCATAAGGTTTCCAAGGCTGTAAACCTTTACAGAAGCTGATGACCACATCTCTGTCCTATGGAGCATTTGGTGGGTTTGAACTGCAGTTGAGTGCTTTACCCACTGAACTACCAAAACCCAAATGAAACTCATTGTTGTTGAGTCAATTCCGTCTCATAGCAATCCTATAGGACAGGGTAGAAGTGCCTCATAGGGTTTCCAAGGCTGCAAATCTTTATGGAAGCAGACTGCCAAAGCATTCTTCTACAGAGTGGCTGGTGGGTTTGAACTGCTGACCTTTTGGTTAGCAGACGAGTGCTTTAATCACTGTACACCCAGGCTAGTTAAAGTTTATTTCGATAGTCTATATTTCCATTCAAATTTTTACCATTTCTTATTTTTTTAAATCTAACCTTAGGTTTGCCCATGGATTTTATTTTTTTTAATTGTGATTTGGTGAAAGTTTACAGAGCAAATTCACTTTCCATACAGCAGTTCACACACATGTTGTCTCTTGACATTGACTACAATTTACCCCAATGCAACAGCTGCCCTCCCACTTCCTCCCGATAGTTACCGCTTCCCTGTGTCCATTCTCAATGCACGCCTGCCCCCTGAGCTGTCTCCCTGTGCATAAGCAGCCCTTCTTTCTCCCATGATTGATCTCTCCAAGGAGTGTATCTACCTCGGGTACATGTTCAACTCATATGCCTGTCTTTTGTTGGGCTGGAAGCCACTGATGTGGGTTCAATTCCAGACCTGCAGGGCAGCTAGGGGCCATAGTCTCAGTGGTTCCACCAGGCTCTATTGGACCAGCAAACCTAGTCCCCCCCTTTTTTTTCCCCCATGGATTTTTTTTTTATGTTGAGGATCCATCCAATTTATGGTAACTGTATTCAGACAGCATTGGTTCCAGCTTACAGCGACCCCTCCTTGGGTTTCTGAGGAGGTATCTTACTTTAGACGTCATTCTTTATCTCATTTTCTTTTGTCTTAAAAATATTTTCACATGCTTGGGACAAGTCTTTTCAAAACCTTCTCTGGAATAGTGTGGGTCTCAGAGGCTCCTTATCGAGAAAAAGTTGGCTAATCTCAATTTATTTACATATTTAAGTAGGCCTCAGTATTTTGAAAGACAAGAGCTAACTAAATTTGTACCTTTCCAATTTTTATTATTCTCTTGGTAAGTAATTTGGCCTTTTTTCTTTTCATTCTGCAATTAAAAAAATTATTCCCTTTCCCTAAATAAAACACATTTCGTATAATATCTAGCTTAAGTTACTCAGAAAGGTTTTGCTTTTAAGATTTTGCTTTCAGTAAATCTTCACCCAAATCATAATAAAAAAAAAAAAAAATGCAAGATTTTGCTTTCAAAGTTGACGAACTTATGGCCCCTAATACATGGCATGAGTATACTATAGAACATAACTGAAAATGCACCAACACCAGAAGACAAAATAGATGGCTGGGACCTCCTTAAAATTAGACACTTATGTGAATCAAAAGATTTCACCAAAAGAGTAAAAAGAGAACCCACCGACTGGGAAAATTTTTTGACAATGACATATCAGACAAGGGTCTAATCTCTAAAATTGATAGAAAACTTCACCACTTTAACAACAAAAAGACAAATAATAAAATTTAAAAATGGGCAGAGGGCATGAACAGACACTTCACCAAAGACGACGTTCAGGCTGCTAACAAACACATGAAGAAATGTTTCCAATCATTAGCCATTAGAGAGATTAAATCAAAACAACAATGAGATATCATCCCACCCCTAATTACCAAGCTCAAAAAAAACAGAAACCAACAAGTGCTGGCAAGGGTGTAAAGAGACTGGAGCTCTCACAGACAGCTGTTGGGACTGCTAAATGGTGCACCCACTGTGGAAAATGGTATGACGCATCCTTAAAAAGCTGGAAATAGATCCATCGTATGATCTATGAATCCCACTACTAGGGGTGTATCCTAGAGAACTAAAACAGATATATTCACACCCATGTTCATCGCAGCACTATTCACTATAGCAAAAAGATGCAAACAATCTAAGTGCCCATCAATGGATGAAAAGTTAAAGAAACCATGGTACATATACACAGTGAAATACTGTGCAATGTTGAAGAACAACGGTGAATCTGAAACGTCCCCTAACGTGGATGAACGTAGGGGACATCATGCTGAGTCAAATTCGCCAACCACAAAAGGCCAAGTATTGTATGACATCACTCTTGTAAACAGTTAAGAAAAAGGTTTTACACAAAAAGGAGTATTCTTTTATGGTGACCAGGGGTGGGAGGGGAAGGGAGGCTATATTACTAACTAGAGAGAGGCAGATCTTAACTGGGGTGAAGGGGAAGGCAAAAAACAAAGAAAAATTATTCCAAAAGTGCACGATTCAATTAAATAAGAAAGCCAATACCATGAAAACTGCAACTAAATAAAAGATAGGTACCTAATAACGAAATTCTAAGAGAAACATTTTTTAAAATCCATAGTGAACCAGTCAAGAGATTATATAACCTGAAAACCATATGTGGCCGACAGAATTGAATGAGATGTAAAGGAAGTACCAGAAACTCTCAGATAGTCACCACGGCACAGGGAGGGACTCCCGCCTGCCAACCACTAAGCTGGACAATGACTAGCGGCAAGCAGTAATCTAATTGCAAACCACTAGTATGGGAAGAGGAGCTCTGGTGGCATAGTGCCTAAGGCACTTGACTGCTAACCAGAAGGCTGGCGGTTCAAACCCACCAGCTACTCCTCGAAAGGAAGGTTGGGCAATCTACCTCCGTAGTGATACTGCCTCGGAAACCCAAGGAGGGGTCGCTATGAGTCGGGTCCGACGGCACGTAACAACAACGATAAGTAAAGTCAAATCAGTTTTGCGTCTTGTGAAATTAGACCTTGTGTTACATGGAGAGAACGTTCCCAATACTTTCTATGCAGAAGGCAATACACCAGTCCTCCCATCGCACTCCGAGAAGTCAAAGGAGTTTGACGTGATTTGCGAGTATGCCTCGTGGACTAGAAAGTTCACAATACATTTTCAGGATGAGAACAACATGCAGTTTTTCTGTTTCATGTACATGAGTTCCCAAGATTTTTGCAAGCCATCAAAGAACATTCTGATGTCAGACGCTAAGCCATCCCTGGCTCGCGATGAAGCTGAATTATCGTGCTGGCAAAGAACATGGACTACGCCACGGCCTGACCGAAGAACCCAGGGTTTTCATTGGCCAAGTTTCAGGACTAGATCACTAGGTCTTTGTTCCCAGCCCCTCCGCGTGGACTCCAACCTCCAACTTTTTGAAACCCAGTGGAGGACATTAATCGTTTGCACCGCCCAAGAATTTCTATGAAAATGGTCAAACAAACAAAAAAGGAAAAACAAACCCACTGCCATCGAGTCAGTGCCGAATCACAGGGACTCTTTTAAGGACAGATATCCGTGCCACGGGTTTCCAAGCCTATAAACCTTTGCGGAAGCATACTGCCCCATCTTCCGGCGGAGAAGCGCATGTTGCAACGTGAGCAATTGGTTAGCAGTGAATGGTTTAGCCACTATCCCACCAGAGCTCCTTGCCGAAGGGTAAGTGACCCAAGCTGGTTATAATTTTCACATCTCTTACCTTTGTCCTCCTCGGAAGGAAGGTTGGGCAATCCTACTTCCGTAGTGATACTGCCTCGGAAACCCAAGGAGGGGTCGCTATGAGTCGGGGCCGACTCGACGGCACATAACAACAACAACAACAACAACCTTTGTCCTTGGAACATTTCGTGGGAGGCTTGGTGACACGGTGCTTAAGTGATGAGCTGCTCACTGAATGAGCAGCAGTTCGAATCCTCCCACCGCGTTGCAGCAGCAAGAAGTGGCTTCTGCAAAGATGAGCGCGTGGGCGTCGAATGGATTCCGGCGCACAGCGGCCACAAAGAACCTAGTAGAACTGCCCGCATAGAATTTCCAAGCTTGTAATCTTTCTTCTTCCGAGTGGCTGGTGGGTTCCAACTGATCTCTTTGTTAGCAGCCGATCGTTTTAACTACTGCGCCACCAGGCTCCTTTCCTTAAAGGGAACCTTTAGAATCCTCTGCGGCAGTCCTACTTCTGCAGGGTTAAGGTCAGTTGGAATTCATGCGAGGGCATTGGATGGATTCCCATACAGACTTCACTAGGCCCAAACAAACAAAAAAACCTCACTGCCATCCAGTTGTTTCCAACACATGGCCACCCCTATTGGGTTTCCAAAGCTATAAATCTTTACAGAACTAGATTGCTCCATTTTCCTGCGCGGAGCAACTGGTGAGTTTGAACTGCTGACCTTCTGGGTAGCAGGTGCATTATCTGCTATGCCACCAGAGCGCCCCACCCGAGACAAAAGTGTGCTTATTTATTTAACAGGTCAGTTTTCTCTTGGTGGCATTTCAATGGGAAATTTAAGCCAGTCATTTGGCAGCGCAAGGCCAACGTGAGAGAGGAGGTCTTTGAAGACTAAGAAGACAGGAAGGAGGTGAAGAAGGTGAGTTACGGGTGTGCGTCCCTAAAGAGGTTTAGGAATTAGGGTGGATGGAGATTGGTTTCAGAAAGAATAGGGTTTCTAGTCACAGTGGGTTAGCTCTGACACCTTCTGAAAGCAGTCACTGGCTCTTGTGCCCCAAAAGGCCCACCTCTGAAATGCACACAGTGATAGTGTGCCCACCTGGTGGTTTATACTTTGGATCACAGTCGTTCAACTTTGACACGGTTGACATTTTTGGCCATTGTGAAGTAGTCCCGGTGGCACAGTGGTTGAAGCACACATCTACAAACTGACACATCTGCAGTTCAAACCCACAGCCGCTCTGGAATCAACTCCACGGCCACTGGTGTTTGTGGTGGGGACAGTCCTGTGCCTTGTAGGCTACTTAGCACCATCCTCGGCTGCTGCCAGCTAGATACCAGTAACACCCACCAGTTATGACAGCTGGCCTAGAGAATCCTGTGGGGCAGTTCTACTCTGTCACGTGGATTTGCTGTGAGTTGCAATCCGCTCATGACACCCAACCGCAACAACAACTCTATGGCTTAGAAGGAAAAAAATCTCCCAAATCAAATCCGCTTCCATGGAGCCAGTTCCGACCCCTAGCGACCCTATAGGACAGAGCAGAACTGCCCTGTGGGGTTCCAAGGCTGTAAATCTTTATGGAAGCGGACTGCATCATCTTTCTCCCACAGTGTGGCTAGTGGGTTCGAATCACCAACCTTTTGGTTAGCAGCCCAGTGCTTTAAAGCACAGAGCCACTAGAGCTCTCTGGCTAGAGGGACAGCAGGGGTTTATTCCATATCCATCCCACTGAAAATAAAACAGATGTCTAGGATGAATGTCATGGAATGTGTGCTTTTGGAAACTAGTCCTAGGACCTCAAGAAAAAAAAAAAATTTACCCCCCCTTCCTGAGGATTCAAAAGAGGTTTGGATTTTAAATCCATTCTCTGTGATGAGATTAACACTGAGTAAATCCATAGAGCTCTAAAGCAGATTAGTGGCTGCCAGGGGCTGGAGGCAGGGTGGGGGAGTGGGGAGTGACTCCTTAACAGGTTGATGATGTTCTGTGCCATGTAACAGATTCCGATGTGTGGGTGAAAGTGGTTAAGAGCTGTGGTGGTGGAGTGCTGGCACAGTGGTTAAGAGTGTGGCTACCAATCCAGAGGCTGGCGGTTGGAATCCACCAGCTGTTCAGCAGAAGAGAGATGTGGCGGTCTGCTTCATTAAAGATTCTCCACTTAGACACTCTACACTTGCTAAAGTTTCGCTTTGAATGGATTTGATGGGGAGTTTGTTCTTTGGTAATTTGTATTGGAGCAGCTGGCCAGGTCTTTTTACCTGCAAAGCTACTGGGTGGGTTCGAACAGCCAACCTTTGGGGCTAGCAGTTGAGTGCTTAACTGTTGGTCCCACCAGGATTCCTTGTTTAATGTGCAGGCAGTTCCTTTCGGGGTGATGATTACACTGTGAATGGACTTATTGCCACTGAACCCTTAAAATGGCTCAAAATCGTAAATCTTAAGTTATGTGGGTTTGATCACAATAATAATGATGATAATAATAATAAAATACTCGGTTTAGCAGTTTAATTCTCTCAGTATTATTTGTGGCCTCCCTTCCCTGGAGTAAAGGAATATCCTGGGATCAGTAAAGAAAGGAACCAAAAACGAAACGCATGCTGTTGAGTCGATTTTGACTTCTAGTGACTATAGGACAGAGGAGAACTGCCCCATAGAGTTTCAAAGGCTGTAAATCTTATGGAAGCAGACTGCCTCATCTTTCTTCTGCAGAGTGACTAGAGGATCTGAAACACGGCCCTATCGTTTAGCGGCCGAGCGCTTAGCCACTGAGCCACCAGGGTTGGGAGAGATTCTTAGGTTAACATTTCCAAATGTTACTACACCCCATGGGAGTCTCAGGTTGCAGACAGACACATTTCTATATATTTCTGAAGAATTGTATCTGATACCACTTTGGCTTATACCTTGTCTTGCTGGGGAGAGAGAAATAATAAGTGACATTTGTTTTTTTTGTGAGTAAATTGAAAGCAATTTTATTTTAGGCTTTATAACGATTGATCTGTTTTGTAGCAGTCACTTTACTCTATACCAGTTTTCATTTAAAAAAAACCCCAAAAACCCACTGACATTGAGTCGATTCTGACTCATAGCGACCCCCATTGGGTTTCCAAGGCTGTAAATCTTTATGGAAGTAGATTGTGTCATCTCCCTCCCACGGAGCAGCTGTGGGTTTGAACCACCCAACTTCTGGTTAGCAGCCAGGAGCCTACCCACCATGCCACCAGAGCTCCTTGCAGTTTCATTGTTGTTACGTGCCATCGAGTCAGATCCGACTCATAGCGACCCCTCCTTGGATTTCCGAGGTAGTATCACTATGGAAGTAGATTGCCCCATCTTCCTTCCGAGGAGTGGCTGGTGGGTTTGAACTGCCAACCTTCT
>NW_006922129.1:323570-340370 GCF_000298275.1 Orycteropus afer afer
TTTTGAGTTTTGTTCCACATTTTTCTCCCACTTTATCCAGGATCTCCAATTTTGATCCCTTTCTGAGTGGTTGGCAGTGATAGCCATGCACCAGCTAGTTCTGGTCTCAGGGTTGTGTAGGCTGAGGTTAGTGGTAGCACTAGTCCCTTGGACTAACTGTTTCCATAGGTCTCTGATTTTCTTCATTCTTCTTTGCTCCAGATGAGAAGAGACCAGTTGTTGCATCTTAAATGGCTGCTCACAAGCTTTTAAGACTCAGTCGCTACTCACCAAAGTAACATTCGGAACAATGTTTCTGTGTACTATGTTATGCTGGTTGAACTTGGTGTTCCCCGTCACCATGGTCCCAAGCCCTCAGACCCGCAGACTCACTCCCTACAGAAAGGGGCATTGGGGCGGCATCCTCAGACCTCCTCTGACTTCATGAAGGGGAGAGAAAATCGCCATTGGCAAGCCCAAGGCTTATTCCTATGAGTGCAGACATGCCACCAGCCTCCAGCCTTTTTGTGAATTCTGACACCAACTGTCCTACCCATAGCACTCTTTTACTTCTCTGCTAGTTCAGTAATTCATTGCCATGGCCACACAGAGCTCATAGACAATACTCACGGTTATGGGGTTTACTAGGGAAGTAACAGGTTACAATTCAGGTTGAGGAACGTGCTCAGGATATAATTCTTCATCAGGACAGCCTGCCCTCTGCCATGCCCACAGGCATGCCTCTCTGGCTCTTGGCCTCGCAGCCTGGTCTCTGCCCTACTCGGCAGGTGTTAAGAAGTTCTTTTAGCTCTGCGCATAAGTGTACCCCAGTCTGCCAGCCAGCCTCCTGCCTGAACGCCCTCAGCTTTCTTGCTCCATGGGCCAGCCTGCCTGCCTGCCTCTCTGTCTCGTGTGGTCTCTTGGTTCTGCTGTGGCCGTCTCTCTGCACAGGGATCTCAGGTCCAAGGATGTGCTCTGCTCTTGGCTTATCTCTCTGATGGCAGTGAGTTCCCCCTTTTAGTCCTCTGGGATGGCTCCTTTTAAGTCTAGCAGAATGATGAGAACTAACCAATCCCCTCTTGGGTTCCATACATCTTATTTCCATGGACCCACAACCACAAGGGTGCCATGTACCTTATCTGCGTTACTAACAAGTTATCTAGTCCCTTTGCTAGGCCCAAAGCACCTCCCATTAACGTAGACCCACCCAGTCAGCTGGTGGGAGCCACAAAGACAGTGACTAGAACAGCCACACTAGGTAATTCATTGCACCACACTCCTTTAAGGTGTTTGATTGTGACTAAGATGTTATCATAACTTTGCCCATGTTCACTATTATATATATGGACATTTTGTAGGACATACAAATACGAATACAGAAATACTGTCTGGCAAACCTGTGCGTGGTCATGGTTCGCCTGCCCAGACCTGATCATCTTGACTGTTGACCTATGTATCCACCCATAGATAATGTGTAAACAGTTGTTGTCGTTACCATGGAGCTGCTTCCAATTCATGATGACCTTATATGTAATAGAGGAAACTGTTACTCGGTCCTGTGCCACCTTACGATCATGTCTTTAAACTAGGAACTCTGATGATGAGTTGGCTGCTAGCCAAAAAGTTGGCAGTTTGAACCCACCCATCAGTTCTTTAGCACAAAGACCTGGTGATATGCTTTTGTGAAGATTACAGCCTAGAAAACCCATTGGGGCAGTACTGCTCTGTCACGGGGTCACTGTGAATCAGAATTGAAGCAATGCCAGTTAACAACAACACCGGGGCGAGGGGGAAACCCACTAGTGAGTATAATAAAACATGGACATTGGAATGACCATAACCCACTGGGGCAGTACTGCTCTGTTCCGGGGTCACCGTGAGTCAGAATTGAATCAATACCAGTTAACAACAACACCGGGGGAGGGGGGAACCCACTAGTGAGTATAATAAAACATGGACATTGGAATGACCATAACCAGTAACTACTTGCCATTCAGTTTATTCCTATTATAGTTGGTCTCCTGTGTATCAGAGTAAACCTGTTCTGTTGGGTTTTCACAGCTGTGACTTTTCTGAACCAGATCTCTTGATCTTTCTTGCAAGGCCTCTCTGGGTAGACTGGAGCCCCTAACTTTTCCTCATTCACACTCCCCAGGGATGTTGTTTTTTTTCTCTCACTTGCCAGAGAGTTGACTTATGGTGGCCCCATGTATGTAAGTACAACTGTGTCCCGTGATGTTTTCGAGCTGTGACCTTTTGGAAATAGAATTGCTGGGACTCCTGAGGTGGGTTTGAACTGCCAAGCTCTTCACTGGGTCAGCAGCCCAGTGCATAACCATTTGTGCCCACCCATGGATTCCTGGAAAATAATCGAAAACTCACGTCTGTCAGGTCAACTCTGACTCTTAGCAACACCATATGTCAGAGTGGAACTGCCCCATAGGACTTCCAAGGCTGTAATCTTTATGGAAGCAGATCACCAGGTTTCTCTCTTGAGAAATCAATGGGTGGGGTCCAACTGCTGACCTTTTGGTTAGCAGTCAAGTGCTTAACCATTGTACCATCAGGGCTTCTTTGAAGAAGTTGTTGTTATGTGCAGTGGAGTCGGACCCGACTCATAGCGAGCCCTCCTTGGAACCTGGATTAATGTCCACTGTAATAAATACAATGCCAGTGAAGAATGGTATTTCATGTTGGGCTGAGGAATTTAGAGGGGAGCAGAGAGAGAAGTAAGGTCAGACTAATGTGGCTCATCATTTATTTTATTTCCAGACTTCTGAACACAAGCTGCAAACTTATTATTGAAGAAAACCAAAGGGTTACTTCCAGATAGGTCTCAGTTAATTATTGGCTTCTAGGAGAGCTCATCAGTCCCGTTGGAAAATTCTCCATTAAATATGGCTTCTGGCCTGACATCTTCAGGGCTCCATGAGACACGTGGTGATAACCCCAGAATAGAACTTCCACAGTTTGTGTATTCCCAAGGAACTGGTCTTGGAGAGAAAGATTGCAACCCTGAGACTTGGCATGTGAACTTCAGAGCGTTTATGGGCTCGGAGGAGGCCGACCCCATCAGGGATCTGAAGAGGCTTCATGAGCTCTGCTGTCTGTGGCTGAGGCCGGACCTTCACACCAAG
Source organism: Orycteropus afer afer (assembly GCF_000298275.1). Lineage (NCBI taxonomy): Eukaryota > Metazoa > Chordata > Mammalia > Tubulidentata > Orycteropodidae > Orycteropus > Orycteropus afer. The sequence goes on from NW_006922129.1 coordinate 326,687, forward strand.
GAGCAGATTCTGGACAAGCTGGTGTTGGAGCAGTTCATGATTTCCATGCCACTGCACCTCCAGGTCTTAGTCAAGGAAAGTGGCGTGGAGAATTGCCAAGACCTGGAGAAGATGCTGAGAGATAACAGGAGACCGAAGACATGGGTGAGTAGAACCTTCACAATTGGTATGGAACTGGCAAACTGGGATGAGGGCTACAAGGAAGAGTTGCACTAGAAAGTTCCAAAGCAAAGTACCAAATTCATTGCTGTGAAATTGATTCTGATTCATAGTGACCCCCTAGGACAGAGTCGAACCCTGTTTCCAAGGCTATAATCTTTATGGAAGCAGACTGTCACATCTTTCTCCCATGGAACAGCTGGTGAGTTTGAACCATCGACTTTTCAGTTAGCTGCTGAGTGCTTTAACCACTGTACCACCAGGGCAGGGGGAATACAGAGACCTACCTGATGTTATATGAGGCCAGCATCAAAGAAATGAATAGGTAAAATACTGTGCTCAATTAAATGAAGCTAATGAGGAAAAAAATGGACTGAAAGCATAGTGCCTAAGGCACTTGACTGCTAACCAGAAGGTTGGTGGCTCGAACCAACCAGCCACTCTTGGGAAGGAAGGTTGGACAATCCACTTCATAGTGATACCGCCTCGGAAACCCAAGGAGGGGTCACTGTGAGTGGGGTCCGACTTGACGGCACATAACAAGAGCCATCAAATCACTGAATTGAATCTAACGAGGAAGTAGATTTAGTTTAAGGTCCTGATGAGGGTGAGGTACATGGTGGTCGTTGGTTGCTGCCCAGTAGATTGTGACTCATGGGACCCCATGTGTAACATAGTTAAACCCAAACCAAGCCCACTGCCATCGTTGATTCTGACTCCTAGTGAATCTATAGGACAGAGAACCCTATAGGGTTTCAAAGGCGTAAATCTTCATTGGAAGCAGACTGACTCATCCTTCTTCTGCAGAGCAGCTGATGAGTTTGAACTGCTGACCTTTTGGTTAGTAGCCAAATGCTTTAAGCACTGCACCACCAGAGCACCTTGTGTTACACAGGAGAACTGCTCTGTAGGGTTTCTTAGTTGTAATCTTTATAAGAAGCCGATTGCTAGGCTTATCATCCATGGTACCATAGCTGGTGGGTGGGAACCCCCAAACTTTTGGTTAGTGGTCAATCTCAAACTGTTCGCACCACCCAGGGAGGACCTTTGGTTGGTGTCATAGAACAAATGGCAAATCTGGAGTAGAGTTTCTTACAGGAAGCTCCTTAAGTCCCAGCACAAGATGGCATGCCATTAATCAACAGATTCAGATTGACCCAAGATGTTCCTGTAGATATTTATAATAGTATAATATGGTGGTACAGTGGTTGAAGAGCTTGTCTGCTAACTAAAAGGATGGTGGTTTGAAACCACCAGCCACTCCATGGGAGAAAGTTGTAGCAGTTTTCTTCTGTAACGATTACGGTCTAAGAACCCGATGTTGTTGTTGTTACGTGCTGTCGAGTTGGACCCTACTCATAGTGACCCCTCCTTGGGTTTCCGAGGCAGTATCACTACGGAAGTAGATTGCCCAACCTTCTTTCCGAGGAGTGGCTGGTGGGTTTGAACCGCCAGTCTTCTGGTTAGCAGTCAAGTGCCTTAGGTACTACGCTACCAGAGCTCCTAAGAACATGATAGGGAAGTTCTACTCTGTCCTATAGGGATGCTATGGGTTAGGTTGTTGGTATTCCCTTATTTTTCCGTTTAGGAGTGGAGACCAAGTTATTCAAGTAATCACCAGATTCATGTAGCAGACAATTGCTGGCCAATCAATTCTGACTCACGGCCCCTCCCCATGTGGTAGCACAGAATTGTGGTCCATAGGATTTTCAATGGCTGTTTTTTTTGGGGGTGGGGGGTAAATACAGTGCCAGGCCTTTCTCCTGCAGTCCTCCTGGGTGGACTTGATCCTCCAGCCTTTCTGTTAGCAGTCGAACACCGTAACCATGTACCACTCGGGTACTGCAGCTCTATAGCAAGGAAGACAGGTTTTAAACAAGCCATTTCAGTAGAGTTTGAGTGTTACAGTAGAGGCCATACAGGGAGCTTAAGAGAGCTGCATGCACGTTCTATTTATTTTTGTAGTTTATTTTGTTATTGTTTTGAAAATATAGACAGCAAAAACACACCAATTCAAGTTTGTACAATTCAATGACACTGATTACATTCTTCAAATTGTACAGCCCTTCTCACCACCATGTTTCCAAAATGTCCCTCCCCCATTAACATAAAAGTCCGGCTCCCTAAGGTTCCTGTCTAATCTTTGAAGTTGCCTTCGTTGATTTTATCCCATATAGATAGATATTAAAAGAGCATAATGCTCAAGGTGGGCATTTTCCTTTCCTTTTTTTAATTTTTAATGCATTTTATTGAAGTTTAATTTATGTACAGTGAAATACACAAAACTAAAGTGACATGGGTCAATGCATTTTTTTTTCTTTTTTGCAGTGTTCCCTCCCCTCCCACCCCTGGCAACCAACAAAGAAACTTCCCCTCCATATATAAACCTTTCCTTGACCCTCCACAGCAACATACTAATGCTATATTTGTCCTTCTGTGATTGACTTATTTCACTCAGCCTAATGTCCTCCAAGTTCATCCATATTATGTGGTGTTTTGCAGACTCTACATTATTCTTTAGTGATGCATAGCATTCCAGTATGTGTATGTACCATAGTTTGGTCATCCACTCTTCTGCTGAAGGGCATGTAGATTGTTTCCACCTTTTTGCTATTGTAAATAGTGCTGCAGTGAACATGAGTGTGCATATATCTGTTCCTGTCCTAGCTCTCACCTCTCTAGGATATATACCTAGTAATAGGATTGCTGGGTCAAATGGTATCTCCAATTCCAGCTTCCTAAGGAATCGTCATACTGCTTTCCACGGTGGTTGTATCACTTCACAGTCCCACCAGCAGTGTGTGAGAGTCCCAATCTCTACACATCCCTGCCAGCATTTCTTATTTTCTGTCTTGCTGAACCTTGCCATCAGTGCTGGGGTGAGATGGTATCTCATGGTTGTTTTGATTTGCATCTCTCTGATGGCCAATGATTGTGAACATCTCTTCATGTATTAGCTGGCCACTTGAATATCTTTCTTGGTGAAGTGTCTATTCATGTCTTCTGCCCAGTTTTCAATTGGATTGTTAATCCTTTTCCTGTTGAGGCATTGGAGTTTTCTATAAATCTTAGCAATAAGTACCTTGCCAGATATGTAATTATTGGCAAATATGAATTTGTTGCTGAAATTTTTGTTATGTGCTTTTCTGTGGTGTTGATTTCTTTGTTCCATATAATTTTCTATCCTGAGTTCGTTTTGTTTATGAATCATGTTACCACTTCCTTTGTTGCTATTGTTTTAGTATTTGCTAAATATTTGTGCTCGTCCTCTTTTTAATTTTGATGTGAACGTTTATCATTTTTCTTTGAGGTTACCCTGTGATTTATAATTTTCTTCCCAAGTTTAGAACAGTCTATTATATCTTGTAGTTTTCTTGACTTCCTTACCATCTAGAAGTTCTGTAATGACACAGTTTTTTTTTTTTCCTCTTTTTGGTTTGTAGTTGTGCTTATTTGTCAATTGATATCTCTGGTTCCCTGTTTACAATCTTGTAGGCTTACTTACTTTGGATACTTCCATAGCTGGGTTAGTTTCTGGGTTATATCATCATGTGTATTAATGGTCAGTTGTTGCTGTTGTTGCTTTTCTGTCCAAAGGACTCCCTTTAGTATCTCTTGTAAAGTTGGTTTGGTTTAACAAATTCCCTTAATTTCTGCTTATCTGGAAAGGCCCTAATTTCACCATCATATTTGAGGGACAGTTTTGCTGAGTACATAATTCTGGGTTGGAAATTATTCTCTTTCAGGGTTTTATATATACCATCCCATTGTCTTCTTGCCTGCATGGTTTCTGCCGAGAAGTCTTATCGGTTGCCCATTGTAGGTAACTTTTTGTTTTTCCCATGCTGCTTTTAGGATTCTTTCTTTGTCTTTGGTTTTGGTGAGTTTGATGATGATATGTCTTAGTGATTTTCTTTTGAGGTCTATCCTGTTTGGAGTTTGTTGGACTTCCCGAATGGATATATTCTCATCTTTCATCATATCAGGGAAGTTCTCTTCCAACAAATCTTGGACAATTTTCTCAGTGGTTTTATTTTTCTCTTCCTGTTCTGGAGTTCCAGTGACACATAAGTTATTCCTTTTGATGATATCCCACGTGAACCTTAGGCTTTCTTCATTTTGTCTTAATCTTTTTTCTGATTGATCTCTTTCCAACAAGGTAGACATTTTTCACCAGTTAAGCTGAATTATTGTTTGGTTTTAAGAAGACTTCATGGGATCCTTTTGGCTTAAGGTTTAAAGATTATTTCAGAGCAGTAGTTTGAGGGTTCATCCAGCCTCTCTGGCCCCAGAAAATCTGGATTCCATGAGCATTTGAAATTCTTTTCTGCATTTCCCCTCTTTTGATCAGAAGACTTCTATAGGATCTTTAATCAGATACATGCAGATTCTTATAGGGAATCTGATCTTGCATTTTTTTCCCCCTTCCAGTCCATAGTCTGCTTACAAGGACAGGAATTTCTTCTGAAAAATCCAGATGTTGAGATGGCCAAATCTGAGGTCAATGATATGGATGATGTGAGTGTCTGGTCCAAGGAGCCCCACTCCTGTGTGAGTAAGAGACATCCAGAGAACAGACAGGTCAGTCAAGGGCACCAGAATTTTCCAGGGATTGATGAAACATCGAGGAGATATCAGGTCAGTATGTAATGACTAATCACTGAGGAGAGCTGGGAAAAGGTATCGGGGACAGTGGTGGGTGAAGTTATTAGAATATTGAACAGTTTAGCATAGGACAGGGTTAGACCCCTTTTCCCCAGGGATTCCCTTAGAGGCATTATATTCCTAGATGTTTCTGAGCCACTGGGGAGAAGGAAGACCCATTAGCCTGCCTGCCTTCCCCCAATGTCTTCTTGTTGTTAAGTATCATAGCCTCTATTCTAACTCACAGCAACCCTATAAAAAACTCACTGCTGTTGAGTCGGATTTGACTCATAGTGACCCCTCCTTGGGTTTCCAAGGCAGTATCACTATGGAAGTAGGTTGCCCAATCTTCCTTCTGAGGAGTGGCTGGTCGGTTTGAACCGCCAGACTGTGGTTAACAGTCAGATGCCAATAGGACAGAGTGAAACAGCCCTCATAGGGTTTCACAGGCTGTAATCTTTACAGGAGCAGATTCCCAGCTGTTTTTCTCCTGTGGAGTGGCTAGTAGATTCAAACTGCTGGCCTTTTGGTCAGCAGCTGAGTGCTCAACCACTGCACCACCAGGGAATCCTTATTCAAAATAGAGAAGAGTAAAAACTGTAAAGTTGGGACATAGAGATGTGAGGGGCATCAGTTAATGATAGGTTTGGAAATTGAGTACTGATATTGCTTGGAGATGATGAGGTGGGCTGTAGGATATGTGGATATATCCCAACAGTTGTTATTCGGAAAGTTGTGATGTCACATCAGGGAGATGGCTAGATGGGACACGAAGGGAGAGAGCTTTCTACGCTCCAGTCTAGACACTCATTTACCACATTGGGTTGTCTGTTTTCAGGGGCAGAAACTTCTGCCACAGAGCATTTATGCAAATGGTGAGCTGGAGAGTCTGAAATCTGAGCAGAACTTGGAAGAGAAGCTGATGGAAGACAGGGCATGGTCAACAGTATATGACACCCGAGAGCCTCAACTTCTGAAGGGTCCTGGTGAGTATGGAGACTGGGGACTCTCTACTGAGTGTGGGACTGGGTCTTTTTTTTTTTTTTTTTAATTATTTTTTATTGTGATTTGGGTGATAGTTTACAGAGCAAATTCACTTTCCATACAGCAGTTCACATACACTTTGTCTCATGACATTGAGAAGTTACCACAATGCAACGGCTCCCTTCTCATTTTTTCCCCATAGTTACCTCTTCCCTGTGTCCTTCCCTCCATACACTCCTGCCCCCCCTGAGCTATGTCCCTGTCTTTCTATTCTCCCATGATTGTTTTCTCCAAGGAGTGTGTTTACCTAGTGTAAATGTTCACCTCATGTGCCTTTTGTTTGGTTGGAAGCCACAGGTGTGGGTTCAATTCCAGACCTGAAGGGCAGCTAGGGACCATGGTCTCAGTAGTTCCACCAGATTCTAACAGACCAGCAAACATGGTCCCTTTTTTTTCCCCACCCCCAAATGATTTTGAGTTTTGTTCCACATTGTTCTCCCTCTCTATCCAGGATCTCCTCCATAGATCCCCCTCCAAGTGGTTGACAGTGGTAGCCAGGCACCATCTAGTTCTTCTGGTCTCATAGTCCTATAGGCTGTGGATCGCATGGTGTATCAGTCACTAGGACTAATTATTTCCATGAATCTTTGGTTTTCTTCATTCTTCTTTGCTCTGGACGAGGAGAGACCCATCATTGCATCTAGATGGCTGCTTGTAAGCTTTTAAGATCCCAGTCACTACTCGCCCAAGTAGGAGGTGGAACAATGTTTTGTGTAGTATGTTATGCCAATTGAGCTTGATGTCCCTGCAACTATGGTCCCGAGCCTGAGTGTGGGACTTGGTCTTAATGAATTTGTAAATTTTTTCCTCTGGACTTGCTAGAGTTAAAGATAATTCCATCTCCTACCCAGTCTTTAAAATTTTTATCTCCTGTGCTCTCCTCATTGGTAGGCCGTTGTTGGTGGTGGGTGCTGTGGAGTTGATTTCAACTCATAGCATCCCCCTGTGATACAGTAGAACTGCCTCCATTGGGAGCTCTGGTAGCATAGTGCCTAAGGCACTTGACTGCTAACCAGAAGGCTGGCGGTTCAAACCCACCAGCCACTCCTCAGAAAGAAGATTGGGCAATCTACTTCTGTAGTGATATTGCCTGGGAAACCCAAGGAGGGGTCGCTATGAGTCGGATCCAACTCAACAGCAGTGAGTAAGTTTTTAATCTTTATGGGAGCAGATTGCCAAGTCTTTTCTCCTGTGGAGCCGCTGGTGGGTTCAAACTGTCGACCTTTTGGTTAGTAGTTGAGCCCTTAGCCATTGCACCACTAAAGCACTTAAATTGCTACACACAGACTTTTTTTGCTTGCACACGTTTTGATGTACTTGCTAGACCCTTTAACTCGACATTAGACAGACCCTGTTGAAAATTATTGATGTTAGTTGCTGTTGAAACATGCACCTCAAGGCTCCTCCACTTGTGCAGAGTAGAGCTGCTCCATAGGGTTTTCAAAGCTGTGACCTTTCAGAAACAGACTACCAGGCTTGTCTTCTGCAGAGATGTGGGTGGCTTTGAACCTTCAAACTTCTGGTCAGCAGTAGTAGTGGTTAGTTGCTGTCAAGTTGATTCTCTCTCATGACAACCCATCATGTGTAGAGTAGAACTGCTGCATAGGGTTTTCAAGGTGGGGACCTTTCAGAAACAGATCATTAGGCCTTCCTTCCGAGGTCCTTCTGGGTGAGTTTGAACTGTTAACCTTTTGGTTAGCAGTGAGAGCACTTAACCATTTGCACCACCCCAGGGCTCCTCCTGTTCAATAGATAAGTTGGGATGTTCATGTTTTCTGTAATTCCTGCTCTTGAGTGACCTGATGGTATGTCAATATGTATGAAAAATATATATTTTTTCCTCTCCTTTTCTCTGCCCTTTCTTTCTTATAAAAACTCCCAGATTTTCTCTGCTCCCTCCACAAAAAAAAAAAGTCTGAGAGTCTTCTGCCAACCTATGAGTCTTTTCTAAAACCAAACATAAGTTCTGTAAAGTCAGCTTTGTCAGAACTTTTCACGGTATCCAGCATTACCACATCATAGGGAAAGTTGGCTCACAAATGCCCAGTCTTCTCCATCAGTGTCTTCGCAGAAAATCCTACAGTCTAGTAGGCTTGTGAGGCTGATGGGAGACTCTCAAGCAACGTCAGTGTTTGGCCAAGTGAGTTTTGTGTAATTGAAAATGCTTTTCACTAAATGTTGTGTGTTGAATTTTTCATTCCAGCAGATTCTGTAGGGACTAGTGATGGAAACAACCCTGAAGAATGGACTTCTGTTAAGAATGTGGATGCAAAACCACCACCCACCCTTGGTTTGAAGAGAGAAATTTATGTTCCAAATGGGAATAGCGAAGCTTCTCAGAAGAGTCTGAGACGTTCCACAAGAAGGAAAGCAAGCATCTTCTCCAATTCCCGAGGAAGGCTTCAGGAAGGAGCTACACATTTGCACAAAAGAGAATTCTTGGTAACACAAGTTGGGTTACGTAAAGTTAATTCCCTGAGGACCATGGGACCAACTGACCATACTGTTGGTCAAGACCAAGAGCGCTTAGGACATTTTCTCTATAAATGTGGGTTTTGTGAGAAAAGATTTCATTATAAATCTCAGTTTGACATCCACCAGAGAACACATACAGGAGAGAGACCTTTTAAGTGCAGCTCCTGTGGGAAAGGCTTCATGCAGCTCTCGGATGTCCGTGTCCACCAGCGAATCCACACAGGGGAGAAGCCGTTCAAATGTGAGTTCTGCCACAAAGGCTTCACCCATGAGTCTACCCTGCATGGTCACAAAAGGATCCACACACAGGAGAAACCATTCCACTGCATAGAGTGTGGGAAATGCTTCAACCACAAGGGGAACCTCAGTGTTCACCAACGAATCCACACTGGAACGAAACCTTATACCTGTCTTGAATGTGGGCATGCCTTCCGTCAACTGGGAACTTTCAAACGCCATAAAAAAATCCATTTGAAAATGACATCCTACTGATTGTGTATTGGCACCCTTGTGGGTCAACAGTTAGTTACATGTTTGGCTGCTGAGAGGTTGGTGGTTTGAACCCACACAGTGGCCCTGACAATCTGCGTCCATAAAGATGACAGTCTATAGCACCCTGTGGGGCAGTTCTACTCTGTCATGTGGGGTGCCTCTGAGTTGGAGTTGACTTGATAGCACCCAACAACGATTGTGTAGTCACGTCCAAGTCTTCTGTCCCAAGAAGGAAGTTAATTACGATTTGTTACCTACATTCTCAAGGAAAAATGACATTTAAAACACTTGTAAGGGTTCTTGGCAAATAGTGGGAGCTTCATAAATACTTGTTACCCAGATCTTTGAATATTTATCCCCTCTTTTGGCTTTTGTTGTCTATTTCATTGTTTTTGAATATTTGCTTCCTTCTAGTTTTTTTGGTTTATACTACTGTTCTTCCAGTGAATTCAAGCTTCATTAATTTTCAATCTTTCATAAAGAAATGAGGGCTACTAATTGTTACCCTGTTATCTCTTCTTTCATGTTAAAATGACCCAATAGGATGGCTAAATTAAAATACAGGGTAGCAAATAAAAATACAGGACACCCACTGAAGTTTGAAATGCAGATAAGCCATCATTGTTTAGTATAAGTATATTCCAAATAAGGAGGCCTGGTGGCACAACAGTTAAGTGCTCAACTACTAACCAAAACGTCATCCAGTTTTCACCCACCCACTGGTTCCATGGGAGAAGGACCTGACAATCTATTCTAAAGATTACAGCCTAGGAAACCCTATGGGACAGTTCTGCTCTACCACCTGAGCTCTCTGTGAGTTGGAATCGACTAGAGAGCACACGACGACACATCCCAAGTTATTCATTGTTCATCTAAAATCCAAATTCCAGGGCTAAGTCTTTCTTAGTGGCCATGGAGTCAGCCTCTGACTCCTGGCGACTCTGCCTGTGGAATTAAATGGCACCCAGTCCAGCACCATCCCCACGATCAGTTGTGGATTTGAGCTGTTCTGAGGCATAGGGTTTTCAGAAGTAGATCACCAGGCTGGCCATTCTTCCTACTCTCTGTAAGCTCCACAGAAATCTGTTAAATATAAAAGCAACATGCAGGCCTCCACTGACAGATGGTTAGTGGCTGCCCTTGAGGTGCATTGGGTCTCCTGCACAAAGGTGAAAATTCTACCACTGAATCACTGTTGATTCCAGCTCATAGCAACACTATGTATAACAGAATCAAATACTGTTGGTCCACTGCCACATCTCAGTCATTGCTATGTTTGAGCTCATTGTTGCAGCCACCGTGTCTATCCATCTCATTTAGGGCCTGCCTTTTTTCCTCTGATCCTCTTTTTCTAAGCATGATGTCTTTTTTCAGGGACTGGTCCCTCCTGATAATACGCCAAAGTATGTAAGATGAAGTCTCACTATCCTTGCTTCTAAGGAGCATTCTGACACATATTTTATTTCTTCTGGCAGTTCATGGTATGTTCAGTATTCTTTGTCAACATCATAATTCAAATGCATCAATTCTTCTCCGGACTTCCTAATTCATTGTCTGGCTTTCACATGCATATGAGGCAGCTGAAAATACTGTGGTTTTGGTCAAGCACACCTTAGGCCTCAAAGTGACATCTTTGCTTTTTAACACTTCAAAGAGCTTTTGTAGCAGATTTGTTCAATGCAATATGTCATTTGATTTCTTGGCTGCTGCTTCCACGGGTTGAAAATGAAATCCTTGATAATTTCAATTCTTCCTGTTTATCATGATGTTACTTACTGGTCCAGTTGTGAAGATTTTTGTTTCCTTTATGATGAGGTATAATCCATACTGAAGGTTGTCCTTTGTAAGTAACTTTTTGTTTTTTCCATGCTGCTTTCAGGATTCTTTCTTTGTCTTTGGTTTTGATGAGTTTGATGATGATATGTCTTAGTGATTTTCTTTTGGGGTCTGTCCTGTTTGGGGTTCATTGGACTTCCTAAATTAATATATTCTCTTCTTTCATCATATCAGGGAAGTTCTCTTTCAACAAATCGTGGACAGTTTTCTCAGTGGTTTTATTTTCCTCTTCCTGTTCTGGCATTCCAGTGACATGTAGGTTATTCCTTTTGATGCTATCCCACATGAGCCTTAGGCTTTCTTCATTTTGTTTTGATCTTGTTTCTGATTGATCCCTTTCCAAAGAAGTATTCAGGTATTTGTCTTCAGTCTCATTAATTCTGTCTTCCATTGATTCAGTTCTACTTCTTCGCCCTTTCAATGTGTTATCTATTTCTGAAAATTTAGTATTAATCTTCTGGATTTCTATCTGTAGATTTTGTATCATTTCTAATTTTTCATTTATTTTGTCATTTTGTTCTTGTATTTTCTTCCGAAATTGTTCTGGGGTTTTGTCTGTGTTTTCCTTAATTTTGTCAGTGTTTTCCTTGATCCATCTCTCAATTCTTTGAAGATACCTAAAGATAATTCTTTTGAACTCCTTAACAGGGAGTTCCAATGCTGCTGCTTCCTCAGGGATGTGTTCTGGATCTATTCTCCTCCCTTGTTTCTACCACTTTATCTTGCTTCTTTGTGTGGACTGTGATGGTCTGTTGTCTCGGAGACATTGTGATGTTATTTTATTTAGATCTCTTGTTAACTTTCCAATCATTGGCATCTGGAATGTCCTTGTGGTTCCTGGCAAGTGGAGCCTGCTCTTAAGTCCCTGAAATCTGGGAGAATGCTGTCGCTTTAAATACCCAAAATGGTTGAACTGCTAGTAAACATTCAAAATGGCTGTGCCCTCTGGACAGGTAAAAGTCCACAACTCAGCCCACCTTCCTCTTCACTGCTTCTCCTTTTATTCATCAGCCACCAGTGCAGTTCTCCATGTACCCCTGGCTAGCAGGGCTGATTTTTAGGTTAATTCTTAGGTCCTAACACCATTTGGCAATATCCAAGCTATCTGTGCCATCAGGATCTCTGACAGACCACAGCTCCGTATGACTCCTTTTTTGGTGTTCTCATCCAAGTTCTTCTTCTAGTTGGAGTTTAGTCCACTTCTATATCCTTCCCTTCAAAGCTGAGGGCTCCAGGATTATCTTCTGTATCTGTGTTAATTGGTTACCCTTTTCTTTGTTGAAGAGGGTCTGTGCAGTCTATCTGCCTGTTCTGGCATCTTATTGGAATTCTCCTCTTCCTCCAGTCTTAATACAGCATTCTTCATATAGTCCAGTTTCTTGGATTATTTGCTCATTAAATTGAATATGTATATAAGCAGATTGAATAAATATGGTGAAAGTGTACAACCCTGATGCACATCTTTCCTGATTTAAAGTCACACAAATTTGGAGTAGATGTTCATAACTCATAGGGGCAGTGCTTTGGTTTCATAATTCTTGCCTTCCATGCAGAAGACTGGGTTCAGTTCCTTATGCACAGCCACCACTTGTCTATCAGTGGAGGCATGCATGTTAGTATGATGCTGAAGAGGTTTCACTGGAAACTTAATGTGGACTAGTAGGAAAGACCTAATGATTAACTTCTGAAAATCAGCCACTTAAAATCCTAAAGATTACTATAGTTGTTGTCTAATCTGCAGCTAATCACGAGAATAGACAGGACAGGACAGGCAATGTTTCATTTCATCACGCATGGGGTTGTCATGAGTTGTGGCCTACGGAAAGCCAGCTAACAACATCAGAACACACTGCTGCTACTTCCTAAGGAGCTCTGGTGGTGTAGTGCCTAAGCCATTTGACTGCTACCCAGAAGGACAGCAGTTCAAATCCACCAGCCACTCCTCAGAAGGAAGATTGGGCAATCTACTTCCATTGAGAGACTGCCTTGGTAACCCAAGGAGGGGTCACTGAGTTGAATTGAGTCGAACTTCTTAGTAGTTAAAAAAACAATTGGTAGATGACAGGTTCATCATCCACATTTTGCAGTTCAAGAAACAGGAATAAAGGGGGTAAATGACCTGCCCAGAAATGAAGGCAGAACCAAGATTAAGGTTAAAATCCAGACTTGGTGACTGACAGATCTCTAATATTCTCCACGCTGTGCCACACTGCATCACCTTTCTCAGCCTACCTAGAAACCAGTGTACTGGAGGTCTGCCAGTTACCAGAACAGTCCCAAGCACTGTAGTTAATCTTCCATCATTATAATTTCTGGAGATCTGAGCAGTGAAACGACCTTCCATAGGAACAAGAGACCATGAAGTTGTCTGTTCTTTAGGCTTCAGGCAGCACTGCGTTGAAATCAATCCAGACTTCCAGAAAAAGATAATTCTATCGCCTTCTCTCTAATTGGAATATGACTCACTGCATCTGTGGTAGTTAAGGTTGTGTGTCAACTTGGCTGGGCCATGGTTTTGAGTGGCTGGGTAGGTGGATGTAGTTATTCTTCATGATGAGATTGGATGTACAATCTGCTGTGAGCATTGTTATTGCCTTCAGGGTGTGGCTTGCTTCCAGTATATAAGGAGAAGTTTTGAGAAAGGTCTTTAGCTTTTTGGCACATCTGGATCGATCCTGAATTTGGCTGAATCTTCATCTCCAATTCCTGCAGTTGAACCAGTGGCCTGCCACATTGCCTACCAGTCTTGGGGTGGTGCCATTTTACTTGCCAGCTGTGGGTTTGTCAGCCTCAGCAGCTAGCAGCTGCCTGAGTTAGGAGACACCTCTAGCTCCAGTAGGCCTGGAACAAGAGGCAGAGCTGAAGCCCAAGGTCAGAGGGGCTTTTACCCAGCCCCTAGAGCTGGCACTCTGAATTTGGATTTCTAGCCTCCTAAAGTGTAAGAAGACAACAAATTCCTGTTTGTTAAAGCCATCCACTCATGGTATTTGTCTTATAGCAGCATTAGAGAACCAAGTCTCAGTCTGTAAGGTGC
>NW_006922129.1:343640-345689 GCF_000298275.1 Orycteropus afer afer
AATTGATGGAATACCCACTGAGATGTTTCAACAGACGGATGCCCCAGTGGAGGCACTCGCTTGGTTATGACAAGAGATTTGGAAAACAGCTACCTGGCCAACTGACTGGAAGAGATCCGTATTTGTACCCATTCCAAAGAAAGGTGATCCCACAGAATGTGGAAATTATCAAACAGTATCATTAATATTGCATGCAAGTAAGATCTTACTGAAGATAATTCAAAAATGGTTGCAACAGAACTTCCAGAAATGCAAGCTGGATTCAGAAGAGGACGTAGAACAAGGGATAACATAGCTGCTGTAAGATGGATCTTAGCTCAAGGCAACGAATACCAGAAAGATGTTTAGTTGTGTTTTATTGACTATGCAAAGGCATTTGATTGTGTAGATCATAACAAACTGTTGATGATATTGAGAAGAATGGGAATTCCAAAACACTTGATTGTGCTCATGAGGAACCTGTACATTGACCAGGAGGCTGTTGTTCGAACACAAACTGCATGGTTTTAAATCATTATCTTGCTTTTTGTAGGGTCTGTGATTATCCAGAAGGCTGGCAGTTTAAACCCACCAGCTACTCTTCAGAAGGCTGGGCAATCTATTTCCAGAGTGATATCACCTCAGAAACCCAAGAAGGGATCACTATGAGTCATATCTGACTCGATGGATGGCAGTGCATTTGTGGTTATCCTACCAAAGTTGCATTTCCCTATATAGGGATTTGTCTCCATTGTGATTTAATCATTGTTCTTGGCTCTCTAGTGCTGATATAACAAATACCACAAGTGGATGGCTTTAACAAACAGGAATTTATTCTCTTATAGTTTAGGAGGCTAGAAGTCCGAATTCAGAGTGCCAGCTCTAGGGGTGGGGTAAAAGCCCCTCCGGCCTTGGGCTTCAGCTCTGGCACTTGTTCCAGGCCAACTGGAGCTAGAGGTGTCTCCTCACTCAGGCAGCTGCTAGCTGCTGAGGCTGACAAACCAAGATCAGCAGGTATAATGACACAATCCAAGGTCAGGTGACATGGCGGGCCCCTGGTTCAAGTCCAAGAAAAATCCCAAGATTAGCAGGCAACATGGTAGGCCACTGGAACTGGAGATGAAACCTCAGCCAAATACAGGATCCAAAAGGAGTTGAAAAGCTATTGACCTTTCCCAAAGTTTCTCCACATATACTGGCAGCAGGCCACACCCTGGCTCTCACTTCTTTAGGATATATACCTTTGTTGTTGTTGTTGTTATGTGCCGTCGAGTCGGCCCCGACTCATAGCTAGTAATGGGATATTTAGATCAAATGGTATTTCTATTTCCAACTTTTTAAGGAATTGCCATACTGCTTTCCACAGTGGTTGTATCATTTGACAGTCCCACCAGCAGTGTGTGGGAGTCCCAATCTCTCCAAGTCCTTGCCAGCTATTTGTTATTTTCTGTCTTGCTGAACTTTGCTATTAGTGCTGGGGTGAGATGGTATCTCATTGTTGTTTTGACTTCCATTTTGCTAATGGTTAATGACCTTGAACATTTCTTCATGTGTTCGTTAGCCACCTGAATATCTTCTTTGGTGAACTGTCTGTTCATGTCTTCTGCCCATTTTTTAATTGGATTGTTTGTCTTTTTGATGTTGAGGTGTTGGAGTTTACTATAAATTTTACAGACAAGCTCCTTGTCAGAATGTTGTCACCAAATGTTTTTTGACCAGGGAACGTTTCGTTCTTGTACATGGTGTCACCATAAGTAGCAGTTGACTCAATGGCAAATAACAGTTAACAGTAAAGCACTCAAGGCGAACTTGGCCTTTTACATTGTGTGAACAGATTAGCTCCTTTGCGCCCGAAGTCTCCCCATTTCTGCATAGGATCTTGACTTACCATTGCACAACCCAAAGGCCCATTAATCAAAACTTTTATTATTATTTTTTTAAGCAACCATAATAATAATACCTCAATTGTCATTATTAATAATGACCAGTGCCCTGGTCCTCTACAGAAATTGAAAACTGTACATTAAGTTTCAGCAAGAGCCTCATTACACAAATCACACTTAAAATATT
>NW_006922129.1:345789-346816 GCF_000298275.1 Orycteropus afer afer
TAAAGAATAGATTTGATGCATTGAACACCAATGACCAAAAACCAGAAGAATTGTGGGATGACATCAAGAACATCATCCATGAAGAAAGCAAGAGGTCACTAAAAAGACAAGAAGAAAAGACCAAAATGGATGACAGAAGAGACTCTGAAACTTGCCCTTGAGCAGAGAGTAGCTAAAGCAAATGGAGGAAATGACAAGATAAAAGAACTGAACAGATTTCAAAGAGCAGCTCGAACAGACAAAGCCAATTACTATAATGAAATGTGCAAAGACTTGGAGTTAGAAAACCCAAAGGGAAGAACACACTTAGCATTTCTCAAGCTGAAAGAACTGAGGAAAAAAACTTAAGCCTCGAGTTGCAATATTGAAAGATTCCATGGGCGAAATATTGAATGATGCACAAAACATCAAAAGATGATGGAAGGAATACACAGTCACTGTACCAAAAACAACTGGTAGATCTTCATCCATTTCAGGAGGTGCCATATGATCAAGAACCAATGGTATTCGTCTCAGGACCATAGTACTGGGGGATACCAGAGTCAGTTGACACAACAAAATACATAAAAGCCTTGTTCCTCATTCTATATTGGTGAGTAGCAACTGGGGTCTTAAAGGCTTCAAGCGGCCATCTAAGATGCACCTAGTAGTCTTTTAGCATCAGAAGTGAAGAAGAGTGCAAAAAAAAAAAGCATTTGGAAGCAATCAGCCCTAGGACATGATGGCCTTTGAGACCAGAAGAACAAGATGGTGCTTGACTACCAATGCCAACCACTCAGGAAAGGATCAAATCTGGAGATTCTGGATAGAGTGGAAGGAAGAATGTGGAACAAAATCCAAAAAAATAATGACCAGAATTACTGGTCAGATGGAGTCTGGTGAGACCCCCAATACTATGGCCCTGGAATACATCCTGCATCTGGAATAAAACTCACTCCCAGGGGTTGTCTCTCAGTCTAATAGTTAATAAGATGTACATGCAGACCACTCAACCCAGGGGGACACACCCACATACTCTATGGAAATA
>NW_006922129.1:349556-376102 GCF_000298275.1 Orycteropus afer afer
AGTGGCTGGTGGGTTTGAACCACCAGCCGTCTGGTTAGCAGGCAAGTGTCTTAGCCACTATGCTACCAGAGCTCCCAATGATGATGATTAGAACTGAGAATTATTTTTACTATACAAATGTGTGGGATCTCTATCCTGATGGATTTAAAATTACAAATTGATAATTTTAGGATAAATTGAAAATTGGCTTTACGGGTTCATGGAATTTAAAAACACATACAACTCTGAACTGGTGTCAAGGCAGCACTGACATGATGAACATTTCCAGCCTCTTCTTGGCAGAGGAAGTAGAGATGAAAGAACCCAGACACCCGAGGGCACTGAGGGGGCAGGAAGGTCCGGTGTTAGTGCCCAGCTTTGAAGGCTAGTGGCCACCACAAGCCTAACCCAGCTCTTTTCAGCTAAACCAACTTTCTGTAAAAGCAGAAAAACCCCAAAGAGCAAATTCAAACTTCCCTTGCATAATTTTTAATTTAACAATGTCCCAGTCTCCAAGCTATTGCCATCTCATCTTTGTAAACCACATGGATGAATCAAACATATTCAGGAGGTGGGAATGGCTAGTCTGGTACAACTCGGGCTTCCCAGTTTGGGGTCTAGGTTTTCCTTCTCACTGAAGTACCAGCTCCCTCATGTACTTGTGTTTATACATACCATTATATTAAGGACAGAAGTGAACAAACAAAAGATTTGTTTCCTGCTAATCATTCCATAAACAGAACTGAATACCCTCCATTCTTGATAGCTGACTGCATGTATGAGCTATGCTGTGTAAAATCAGCTGGTTCATTCTCATGGTCATCAGGACCTCTAGATAACAGATATCCTTCTCTGTATGCCGAGCCAAGGACTTAGGCCCCAGCCACTTCTTTCTGCCTCCTCTTCCACATTGCCTCAGAGATATCCATTCTAGCTACGTCTTTGATAGAATATCCCACCGAGGGAGGGAGTGTTAATGAAGAAGAAAATCATAGAAGTTTTTTAGACAGATTCAGATTTTAAAGAGCCTGTTCACCTCAAGCTAAGTTTAGGAAAAACTGTGAATATAGATTGGGAGCTAAATCCCCCCTTTAAAGAAAATGGCTCCTTCAGGTTCAAATTCATTACTCCACAGGTGCTCTGTGCCACAGTGGTTAAAGCATTCAGCTGCTAACCAAAAGGTTGGCAGTTCAAACCCGCTAGCCTCTCCATGGGAGAGAGATGAGGCAGTCTACCTCCATAAAGACTGATGGCCTTGGAAACCCTCTGTGGTAGTTCTCTGTCCTACAGGGTCACTATGAGTTGGGATCAACTCAACAGCAATAGCTTTGTTTTTCGGTTGGTTAATTACTTCATATGACAAATTTGCTTCAAGAGTCAAAGACTCCCAGGTTTTGTCAAAACGCTCCTTTGTGTTCAAACCCTTGCAGGGGCAGGAAGCTCATTTCCTCACAAGGTTGTTGTTGTTGTTATGTGCCATGGAGTCAGACCTGACTCACAGAGACCCCTCCCTGGCTTTCCGAGGCAGTTATTACTACGGAAATAGATTGCCCGAGGAGTGGCTGATGGGTTTGAACCACCAGCCTTCTGGTTAGCAGTCAAGTGCCTTAGGCACTATGCTACCAGAGCCTATGTCAAAATGCTGACAACTTGTGGAGTTAAATTGCTCCTCCTTATTCAGAGCCAAACTGACTCCTACACTTTCACCAGTTTGGTTTTAGATCTGCCAGCTAGAGACACAGAATCAGCCTAACCCTCTGGCTGGACGGCTAATCCCTTTACGTGATTCTTTTAAAAGAAACTGTGGTGACTCAGGCTACAATTCTATCAAATACCAAAAACCAAACTCTGCCATTGAGTCGTTTCCGACTCACAGTGACCCAAGGACTCATAGTGACCCCTCCTTGGGTTTCCGAGGCAGTATCACTACGGAAGTAGGATTGCCCAATCTTCCTTCTGAGGAGTGGCTGCTGGGTTTGAACGGCCAGCCTTCTGGTTAGCAGTCAAATGACTTAGGCACAATTCTGTCAAGGATATCATAAATCCCACGCTTTTCCCTTCCTTCTCCTTTCAGTGGCAGGTCAAGAGGAAGTGCTCTTCTCTGAGGTCCGAGGTCCAACACTGTAGCTCAATTCAACACCCCACTTTGCAGGCCGCCCCTGAGCAATCAGAAATGGAGGCGTCTGGGAAGGGGAGGTGTTGGAAAGGCACCTCCCTCGGAGCTTCCTCTCTGTTGACTCTGTTGACCCAGTTTTCTGCTGCTGGCTAATGTCGACACTGGATTATTTGGCTGCAGGGATTCTCTTCTTAGTCTAGGTCAGAGGTCACAGACTTACAATCTTTTATGTGCACAGAGCCGGGGAGTTTTCCACAGGGCCACCACACCCCCTGAGATTTGGTTTAGTCGAAAGGAAGCCGGCCTAGTAATCTGTATTTTAAGAGGCGCTCCAGTGCTAATGTCCTCACTATACTTTGAGAAACATTGATTTGAGCAAATAAACTTTTTCTGGTTTGGAAAAAAAAAAAAAAAAGAAGTGGAGAGAAAAATACCTTGCATTTTGGTTTTATTTAGCCATAAAGCATACATCCTTACCATCATTTCTCTTAGTCTTACTCATTTACTTTATTAAATCCCATGTTATATAAAGAATAATACTTTAAGTCATTTCCTATGAATCTAATACTAATCATTTAGCCTATCAAGATTCTTCTGGAATAAGAAGGGGTCTAGCAACATCATCTGCAGATTGATAATGGAAGTGTTTGTCAGGAAGCATCCAATCTTTGCCCTCAGGAGGGAGCCAGGCTCCTGAGTTGCAGTATATTTGCTGCCCTAAGTTAGCTGATGGCCAGGAGCCAGAGTGGAGGGAGTTGACAGAGAGAGTATGCTTTGGTCCAATACTTAAGTAAACAACCTGGTGACTACACTTAACACATAAATCAGACCTGGATAAACACTGCCACACACATCTGTGCAATTCTGTGGTAGTTCTAACAAAGCCGTAAAGGGATTCCAGTGTACAGGTTACAGGTTAAACCATTCCACAGTCATCTGTATGCTTGGGGAGCTGAATTATGCAAAGAAAACTCTTCTTTCCTTTGAGAACAGCTTGTTTCTTTTAGAAAGAGCTGCTGTGGTTCTTTTACAGACATGAAGGGTTTCTCATCTTTAACTCCACCTCAAAATAATGCTGTCCCAAGGCCACTCCAGTGAGCTTGTTTCCTTATGGTAAAGTGAGCCTATGTCCTACCCAGTAATTCAGCACTTAGTAAATGGACTAAAAACGTTAAGCAACAAATCCATAAAAAGGTTTTGATGACAGAAACTTATTTTCCTACTAAGACAGTTCATGCATGTTTACTGCAAAATGAAATCACTTTTAAGTAAATGTCGTGAAGTGAAGGCATCTAGCTTTCATTTTCTGTTAGGGATGAAGAGTTTCACTGGTTCGCTGACCTTCCTCCTCTTCCTGGAGCTCTCCAAACTGTGCTGGCTGTATCCCAAATCTGTGCTTTGAATCTGTGAGGATTATGAGAGAAGCACAATTCAATCAAGAGTCTGACATCTACACAAAGCACACACAAGATGGGCAGAGCAACATTAATCCCGCCAGCTGCGTAAGGGATCCAAACCTGCTCTCCCACGGGCAGGCTGGCCCTGCACAAAGGCCCTGCTGCCAGCATCAGAGTCTGGTATTCCAAGTTCCAGGAGCTTACGGCCCCTGGAGACCGCCAACTCCAGGGACAGCTTCTTGGCTCTCTCTAGTGAATTTAGCACATCCAACTCTTGAGGGAAGGACTGTCAAGGTTGCGGGGCAGCAAGAAGGAGCTAAGGGTCAGGAGAGATTTAGGATCTAAATGTAAAGAGTCCTTTAGAGGCAAATACAATTTAAATCCCACTGTCAGTTCACAGACACCTGTAGCCTTGCCTTTTCTACCATAAATTCAGATTAGTGGATTAGGGAGGACCATGACCCTCCTGATCGGCAAAAAGCAGCCATTATTGATTAATTGTGTATTCTGGATACATCCATAGTATGTATCCATAATATACAATTCATCCTTAAGCTCAGCTTTGGTAAGGATTTTAGAATGTATCTTTGCTTAACTGAGTGAACCCTAATCCCTGAATTTCAAGAAACATATAAAGGACATTTTTATATTTTCCAGCCACTAGATGGGAGGAAAAGTTTTTCCATGTCTTCTTTCTTTGGTAGGAGAATGAAATGAGATATTGCACTACAGAAAATTAATTAATATGACCTTCTAGCCAGAGTCTTGTAAAACTCCCACCAAAAGACTGGATGGGATATGCAAATGAGGTGTTTGTGGCCCGCCAAGGGGAGCAGGTAGCTTGCCAACATTGTAAATAAGGTGCATTCCACCCTTGTGGGGGGTGGGGCCATGTAAATAAGGTCTACAGTCAATTTTTCCATCCCAGAGAGAGAAAGGGGGGACCTGACTGCAACAAAGAAGAAGAGATGAAAGCAGAGCATGGCCTTCAGGCCTGGGGTCCCTGCACTGGGAACCTCCTAGACCCAGGAGACAGAGAGCTGTAACACTGGAGGTGATAAAAGATGGCAAGAAGCAGTGGCTGAGAAATGGTGGCTGCAGAGGCAGCAGAACCAGGAGATGAGCCCAAAAGAGGGCCATGGACTCCCAGCCCACCCAGTGAGAAAGCTGAGTGCCTTCAGCCAGAAGGCTTGCTGGTGGAGTGGGGTGCCTCTGGACACTTACTGACAGAGCTAAAAGAGCTTTATAACAATTGCCCGAGCAAAGCAGAGGCTAGGTTAAGAGGCCGAGGGTCAGAGAGAGACCTGCCTGCAGGCATGGCTAAGAAGAGGCTGTTCTGATCAAAGAACTGGGTCCTGAGTTGTTGCAAACCTCAAATTGCAATATTGAAAGATTCTATGGGCAAAATATTGAATGTTGCATGAAACATAAAAAGCAGATAGAAGGAATACACAGAGTCACTGTACCAAAAAGAATTGGTCAGTGTTCATCCATTTCAGGAGGTGGCATATGATCAAGAACCAATCATATTTAAGGAAGAAGTCAAAGCTGCACTGAAGGAATTAGCAAAAAACAAGCCTCCAGGAACTGACAGAATATGTAATGAAATGTTTCAACAAACGGATGCCACATTGGAGGCACTTACTCATCTATGCCAAGAAATTTGGAAGACAGCTGTCTGGCCAACTGACTGGAAGAGATCCATATTTGTACCCATTCCAAAGAATGGTGATCCTACAGAATGTGGAAATTATCGAACAATATATCATTAATATCTGACTGCTAACCAGAACACTGATGGTTCAAACCCACCAGCCACTCCTTGGAAGGAAGATGGGGCAATCTACTTCCATAGTGATACTGCCTTGGAAACCCAAGGAGGGGTTCGCTATGAGTCAGGTCCAACTCGATGACACATAACAACAACAACACTCAAGTAAAATTTTGCTGAAGATAATTTAAAAATGGTTGCAGCAGTATATTGACAGAGAACTTTCAGAAATGCGAGCTGGATTCAGAAGAGGATGTAGAACAAGGGATATCATTGCTGATGTCAGATGGATCTTGGCTCAGAGCAAAGAATACCAGAAATATGTTTGTGTTTTATTGACTATGCAGAAATATTCAATTGTGTGGATCACAACAAATTATGGATAACATTAAGAAGAATGGGAATTCCAGAACACTTGATTGTGCTCATCAGGAACCTGTACATGGAGCAGGAGACTGTCATTCTATCAGAACAAGGGGATACTGCATGGTTTAAAATCAGGTAGGGAGTGTGTCAGGGTTGTATCCTTTCACCATACTTATTCAATCTGTATGCTGAGCAAATGATACAAGAAGCAGGAATATATGAAGAATGTGGCATCAGGATTGGAGGAAGGCTCATTAACAACCTGTGATATGCAAATGACACAAACTTTGCTTGCTGAAAGTGAAGATGACTTGAAGCACTTACTGATGAAGATTAAAGACTACAGTCTGTGGTATGAATTACACCTCAACATAAAGAAAATTGAATAATAGTAGTATTAACTGGCCTTCCTTGTAGGAGGAGTATGGATAGTATCCTATCACCATCAGCATTGTATTTCAGGACAGATCTTGAAACATTCTTCATGACAAATGCCACACCATTCCTCTTCAATATGTCATACCTGGCATAGCAGATCATATGGTTGTCTGATTCAAAATGGCCAGAACCAGACCATTTCAGCTCACTAATGCCTAGGATATTGATCTCAATGGATTCCATTTCATTTTTGACAACTTCCAATTTTCCTAGATTCATACTTTGTACATTCCATGTTCTGATTTTTAATGGATGTTTGCAGCTGTTTCTTCTCATCTTTGAGATGTACCACATCAGCAAATGGAGGTCCTGAAAGCTTTACTCTATCCACATCATTAAGGTCAGCTCTACTCTGAGGAGGGAGCTCTTCTTCAGTCATATTTTGAGTGCCTTCTGACCTGAGAAGCTCATCTTCTGGCACTGTATCACACAATGTTTCAGGGCTATTCATAAAGTTTTCCAGTAACATATTAGACACAGCATCACTGCTACTCATAAGGTTTTCACTGGCCAATCCTTTGAGAGGATGGCCCTTTCCTTCTTCTGAGGTTGTTTTAGTCTGGAAGCTTTGCTGAAACCTGTCCACCATGGGTGACCCTGAAGGTATTTGAAATATTGGTGGCATAGCCTCCAGCCTCACAGCAACCTGCAAGCCACCACAGTATGACAAAATGACAGACATATGGTGGAGGAAATTTTTAGCACCATGCGTTTTGGGAATAGTTGATAAAAGGGATGGATAAAGGACAGAAAATAAGGAAAATCCACTGAAAGAAATTTATGAAGCAGTTAGAGTCCTTAGATCTCCTCCCCAACTCTGAAGAATGATACAGTTGCCTCTCTCCCACTCTAGCATAAAATCAGAGGTTTAATATGTTAGGCCATAAAACAAGCTTCAATAAATTTACAAATACTGAAATACTACAAAGCATCTTCTTGGCTCAATAAGCTATAAAATTAGAAATCAATAATAGGAAGACCAAGGAAAAAGAAAATCAAATATGTAGGAACTGAATAATAACACTGCTCAAAAACTACTGGGTAACAGAAGAAATAAAGTGTGAAATAAAAATTCCTAGAAATAAATGAGAATCAAGATACAACTTAACAAAACCTTTGGGACACAATGAAAGTAGTACACAGAGGTCAATTTATAGCAATAAACATACACATCAAAAAAGAAGAATCAAAATCAACACTTAAACTCAACAACTCCAACAATTAGAAAAAGAACAAAAACAAAAACAAAAAACCCTTCAGTATCCAGAAGAAAGGAAATAATAAACATCAGCACAGAAATAGCAAAAAGCAAACACAATAGAGAAAATTGACTAGACAAGAAGCTGGTTCTTGAAAAAGATTAACAAAATCGACAAAACCCTGGCAAATTCAACAAAAGAAAAGAAAGAGAAGATGCAAATAACATGAATAATAAGTGAAAAGGGCGGGCAATATCACAACAGAACCAAGTGAAATAAAGAAAGATAATAGATTATTATTAAGAACTGTATTCCAACAGATTTAAGAACCTGGAAGAGATGGACACATTTCTAGAAACACAAGACCTACCTAACTTAACCCAGTCTGAGACAGAATACTTGAACAGACCCATAACAAGAAGAAACTGAGCAGGTAATAAAAAAAACTCCCCACAAAAAAAAGCCCTGGCCCAGATGGCTTTACTGGAGAATTCTATCAGTTGTTCTGAGAAGAGCTGACACCTGTACTACTCAAACTATTCCAGAACATAGAAAAGGATGGAATACTCCCAAATTCATTCTACAAAGCAAGCATGACACTGATACCAAAACCAGGAAAAGAAACCACTAAAAAGGGAAACTACAGACTAGTATCCCTCATGAATATAGATGCAAAAATCTTCAACAAAATCCTAGCCAACAAAATCCAACAACATGTCAAAAATAATAATACATCATAAACAAGTGGGATTCACACCAGGTATGCAAGGATGATTCAACATCAGAAAAACAATCAACGTAATTCATCACATAAATAAAGAAAATAACCATGTGATCATGTCAATTGATGCAGAAAAGGCATTTGACAAAGTCCAACACCCATTCCTGTTTAAAACTCTCAGTAAAATAGGAATAGAAGGGAAAATCATCAAGATAATAAGAGAATATATGCAAAATCAACAGCCAACATTACTGTCAATGGAGAAAGACTCAAATTATTCCCCTTGCAAATGGCAACCAGAGCAGGATGCTCTCTAACACCACTTCTATTTAACATTGTATTGGAAGTCCTAGCCAGGGCAATAAGTCAAGAAAGAGAAATAAAAGGCATCCAAACTAGCAAAAAAAGAAGTAAAGCTATCTCTATTTGCAGATGACATGATCCTACACATAAAAAACCCAAAAGACTCAGCAAGAAAAAATTACTGGAACTAATAGAAAGGTTCAGCAAAGTGACAGGATACAAGGTCAACACAGAAAAATTAGTTGGATTCTTCTACATCAACAAAAACAGGCCTCTGAAGAAATAAGGAAAACAATACTATTTACAATAGCTACCAAAAAGGTAAAATACATAGTAATTAATCTTACCAGGGACATAAAAGACCTATACAAAGAAAACTACAAAACACTACTACAAGAAACTACAAGAGACCTACATAAATGGAAGAACATGCCATGCTCATGGGTAGGAAGACTGAATATTGTGAAAATGTCAATACTGCCCAAAGCAATCTATACATCCAATGCAATCCCAATGCAGATTCCATCAACATTCTTTAAGGACATGGGAAAACCAATCACTAACTTCATATGGAAAAGAAAAGAGACCTCTGATAAGCAAAGCACTGTGGAAGAAGGAAAACAAAGTAGGAGGTTGTGGTAGTTCAGGTTGTACATCAACTTGGCTGGACCTGGTTGAGTGGCTGGGCAGCTGATGGCAGTTATTCCCCATGATGAGACTGGCAATCAACTCCATGGTGGGATCTACCACAAAAGCCGAGTAGCTGCTTTAGAGATGTGGTCTGTTTCCCATATATAAGCAGCAGCTTTGGGAATAGTCTTTAGGCTGATGGCATGCCTAAAGCATGTAGCCGTGTCACTGTTCAGCAGCCTGCTATGCTCTGCGGACTTTGGGACTTTCAATGGACTTGACTCAATGGCCTGCCGTGTGGTTTGGTAACACTGGGACTATGCCTTTTTACGTGTCAACCTTGGGCTTGTCAGTCTCAGCTGTCAGCAGCTGAGTGAAGAAAGGCCTCCAGCTTCAGTGAGATGGGAGCAGAAGGCAGAGCTAAAGCCCAAGGTTGAGGGCTTTCACCCAACCTCTAAAGCCTGACACCTTGAACTTGGACTTAAAGCCTCCAAACTATAAGAGAATAAACTCCCGTTTGTTAAAGCCATCTTATTTGTGGTATATTCTTGTCAGAATGGCCTTAGGTAACCGAAACAGAGGTCTCACACTCCCAGATCTCAAAACCTACTATACAGCCACAGTTGTCAAAACAGTGTGGTATCGGTACAATGACAAATAGACCAATGGAACAGAGCTGAGAATGCAAAAAACAGACCCATCTATCAATGGACAGCTGATGTTTGACAAAGGGCCAAACCCCATTAAATTGGGGAGAGGTAGCTTTTTTAACAAATAAACCAACCAAACCAAACTCACTGCTGTTGAGTTGGATCCGACTCATAGTGACCCCTCCTTGGGTTTCCTAGGCAGTATCTCTACGGAAGTAGATTGCCCAATCTTCCTTCTGAGGAGTGGCTGGTAGGTTTGAACCATCAGCCTTCTGGTTAGCAGTCAAATGCCTTAGGCACTATGCCACCAGAGCTCCCAAACAAAAGGTGCTGGCAAAATTGGATATCCACCTGCAGAAAAATGAAACAAGGCCCATACCTCACCCCATATACAAAAACGAACTCAAGCTGGATCAAAGACTTCAATGGAAATCCCCAAACTATAAAGTTAATCAAAAATACAATAGGGGCAAACCTAGGGGCCCTAATTTATGGCATAAATAGCTATCAAGCATAACCCAAATACACAAGCAGAGGAAGAAAAACAAGATGCCTGCGGCAGTGAACTGCTGAGAAGGAAACAAATCTGCTTTGTAAGTATGCACCCAAATCACTATATATATATTTTTAATGACAGGTTGAATTCTCTGGGCAAGGCAATAAGAGATCTTTGGATAGTAGGACAGAAAGCACAGTTGAAGACAGGGTTATAGTACTGAAAATAGGATAATTAAATGAAAGGATTCATATTGACATCATGATAAATAGAGAAAAATTGAAGCTGTCAATGATTTCATTCTATTTGGATCAACAATCAACGTCAAGTAGGAGTCATAGACACTGATACTTCTTGGACATAACCAGTTACCTCATGGGACTGGTCTTAGGGCCATAGTCTCATGGGACAACTTGATCAATTGGCATTAATATAGTTCATAAAGTTTATGTTCTATACCTTAGTTTGGTGAGAAGCATTTGGGTTCTTAAAAGCTTGTGTGTGTGGCCATCTAAGATATAATTATTGATTTCTACTCACCTGGAGCAAAAGAGAAAGAAGAAAACCCAAAATTCAGAAAAGAAACTAGTCTACAGGACTAATTGGTTATATGAACCTTGGTCTCCTCTACCCTGAGACTAAAAGAACTAGAAATAGAAAACAAACAGAACAAGCAACAGAAATGATCAGCACACAAAGCAAGATGACTTTTCAAAAAGATGAATAAAAAATACAAATGGGGCACAAATAATCAACACCAAAATGAAAATAGAGAAATAACTACAGAAACAGAAGGTATTTATAAAATTACAGAAGACTCCATAGATAATTTCATAACAAAAATCATGAATATCTGAACGCAACACAACGCACTACCGTCAAGTTGGATCCAACTCATAGCGACCCCTCCTTGGGTTTCCAAGGCAGTAACACTACGGAATTAGATTGCTCAACCTTCCTTCCAGGGAGTGGTTGGTGGGTTTGAACTGCCAGCCTTCTGATTAGCAGACATATGCCTTAGGCACTATACCACCAGAGCTCCCTAGGTACCTGGAAGTAGGCAAGAAAAAGATGTGGTATTCATATTTTTTGGTATGAAGTTATCTCTGCAGATCTCTTATGATTTAAGAAATATCTTCTGTTTCTGTAGTTATTTCCCCCTTGTAGAGAAAAAGATAAAGAGTACGTCTCTCTAAACTTGGGAGTAGACAGAAATTCCAGTCTGTGTGGCCACTGTAACAAATTACGGAACCTAGCAAAGAAACAAAGAGTGCTGTGTGGGAGATGGCTGATGTCTGACATGGTGAAAAAGTTGGAGACAGGAGTTATGCTGATCTCCATCTCACAGGAATCAGCTTTGTGCCGATCGTGATTCCTGTAAGTGGACGTAGATGAGTTTTGACATTAGAATACAGCCATCCTGACAATCGCTGCTATGTCTGAGCCCACTGCTGCAGCCACTGGGTCAATCCATCTTATTGAGAGTCGCCCTCTTTTTCACTGACCCCCTGCTTTATCAAGCATGATGGCTTTCTCCAATGACTAGTCCCTCCTGATGATGTGTCCAGAGTTAAGTAAGATGAAGTCTCACCATCTTTGATTATAAGGAGCATTCTGGCTGTACTTTCTCAAGGACTGCTTTGTCCACACTGCTTTCTGGTATACTCAGTATTCTTCACCAACATCACAATTCTAATGCATCAATTCTTCTTCAGTTTTCCTTTCTAATTGTTCAGCATTCACATGCACATAAAGCAACTGAAAACGCCATTGGTCGGGTCAAGCACACCTTACTCCTCAAAGTGGTAACTTTGCTTTTTAACAGTTAAAGAGGTCTTTTGTTCCATATTTTCCCAATGCAATACGTTGTTTGATTTCTTGACTGCTGCTTCCATGGGTAGTGATTGTTGATTCTTGACAAATTCAGTTTCTTTACTGTCCATAATGATGTTGTTTATGGGCCCAGTTATGAGGATTTTCATTTTCTTCATGTTCAAGTGCAATCTATAATGAAGGTTTTGATCTTCATCAGTAAGTGCTTGAAGTCATCTTCATTTTCAGCATGCAAAGTTGTATCATGTGCATATCACAGGTTCTTAATGAGTCTTTCTCCACATTCTTCTTCATATACACCTACCCCTCACTTATTGGCTATCTCATTATCTAACATTTTGCATTTATTAAGATAGTAAAAAATCTACTATCTGACGATTTTATGTATTAACAATATACATCTGGCAGTAACGAATGCCTAGGTATGAGGCAAGAATAACACTGGTTGTCATGGTTAAGGTTATGTGTCAACTTGGCTAGGCCATGATTCCCAGTAGTTTGGCAGTTATGTAATGATGTAATACAGCACATACGTAATTATGTAATTTGGCAGTTATGTAATGATATGGTCATCCTCCATTTTCCTATATGCCAATTTTTGCATAACAACCTGGTCTTGGGAATCTAATCATGTCAATGAGTGAGGAGTGAGTATAATTCAGCTTCTTGGATTATTTGCTCAGAATAGACATTGAATAAATAAGGTGAAAAGATACAACCCCACAGCACACTTTCTCCAATTTTAAATCACACAGTATATTCTTGTTCTCTTCAAATGACTGCTTCTTAAACTATGTATTCTGCGTGAGCACAATTAAGTGTTCTGGATGCTCATTCTTCATAACATTATCTATAATTGTTACGGTACACACAATCAAATGTCTTTGCATAATCAGTAAAACACAAACAAGAAGATGATAAAAAAAAGAACAGCTGCAGCCATCAACAACAAAATGGACAAATAAATTATGAGAATGGTCTACAATAACATACAAGAATATGGATTAATCTTGTAACATAATGTTGAGTGAAAAAAAGAATTCATAATCTATGATTTGTGTCTATGAAATCAAAACAAGAGAAACTATGCTAATGGAAGTCAGGGTAGTGGTAATCCTGTTGGTTAGAACAGTGACGCAAAGTAAGACTAGGTTTTCTAGGGGCTGCTAGTATTCTATTTTTTGATCCTAGTGCTGATTTCACATTTGTATTTAGCAGGACTGGCACTAGGGTGAAGCAAGCAAGATACCTACAGCGTACAATTTAAAGAGGCACTCACTCTTGACACCTGGAAGGAAGTGCCTCCTTCAATTAGTCTCCGGGTTCGCTGCTTACCTCGCCCTGGTCCTGGTCAGTCTGTGAATATTTGTTGGGCTGTATCATTATGATGTGAATATTTTTAGGTTTGTATATTATTCTTGAATTTAAAATGTTAAAGGAGTCTAGTCTACCTCACACCACAAATGAAAATAAACTCCAAGTGGATTAAAAACTTAAATGTGAAAAGATGAACTTTAAAACTTTTAAATAAAGTTTAAAATGTAAGAGAAATGTAAGAGAATAAAATGTGAGAGAATACTACTAATGACCTCATATAGAGGAGGATTTCTTAAGGATATCCAAAATACCTATCAAAGGAAAATATTTGAGTACATTAAAATTAAGAACTTCACTTTATCAAAGGACATCTTAAAGTGAAAATACAAATAAAAAACCTGAAAAAATCGAAACATGTAATTGCAAAACAACAAACAAACAAAAAAACCCAAACTCGCTGCCATCGAGTCAATTTCAACTCATATCCCTTTTGCCTTTCTGAGGTGGTAAATCTTTACAGAAGTAGATTACCCAGTCTTCCTTCCATGGAGTGGCTGGTAGGTTCGAACTGTCAATCTTCTGGTTAGTGGTCAAATGCCTTAGGCACTATGCCACCAGTGTGCCTTATATAATTGCAAAGGAATTATTATTCTGAGCATATTTTTAAAATCAATGAGGAAAAGACAAATAATGTAACAGAAAAATGCATGAATGATTTAACAGCTAGTTTAAATACAAGAAAACCAGAAAGGCCAAAAAACACGAAAAGATGTTCAAACTCACTAATAATCAGGGAAATTCAAATTAAATCAGGACGCATTATCATTTAACATCCAGCAGACTGGCAAAAAACATAAACTCTGACAATAATATGTGTTGACAAGAATGTAAAGCATTTTCATCCACTGTTGGTAGAGTATTCAGGGCAAAATGGTTCAGTAATTGCCATCATAAACAAGGGCTGCATATGCACTGCATAGCAACCAAATCTGTCACACATGGTATTTTGACCTGAGGAGGAAACAATGCTGAATGTTTGACACTTTGAATGTGTGTTGTTCTCCAGAGCCCTGACAATAATCCAAGTTCCTTCATCAGGCTTCTGAAACTTTCAGGAGGAAGTACTGTGGCAGAACTTGTTTTTGTTTTTTCTTAAATTTTTATTGTGATTTGGGTGAAAGTTCACAGAGAAAATTCATTTTCCATACAACAGTTCATACATATTTTGTTTCATGACAAAATTGCAGCAACACTACAATTCCCCACAATGTAACAGCTTTCTTCGCACCTCCTCCCCTAGTTACCTCTTCCCTTTGTCCTTCTTTCCTGTGCATTCCTGTTCCCTGGGCTATCTCCCTGCCTAAACACAGCCCTTCTGTTCTCCCATGATTGATTGCTCTAAGGAAGTGTATCTACCTGGTGTGAATGTTCACCCCATATGCCTGTCTATTGTTTGGCTGGAAGCCATGGGAATGAGTTCAATTCTAGACCTGAAGGGTAACTGGGGGCCATAGTCTCAGGGGTCTCACCAGGCTCTATAAGACCAGTAAATAGTAAACTAGGTCTTTTTTTTATGATTTTGAGTTTTGTTCCACACTGTTCTCCCACTCTATCCAGGATCTCCTGCACTGATCTCTTTCTGAGTGGCTGACAGTGGTGGCTGGGCACCATCTAGTTCTTCTGGTCTCATGGTCATATAGGTTGAGGTTCTCATGGCTGAGGTTCCCTTGGGCTAATGGTTTCCATGTGTCTTTGGTTTTCTTCATTCTTCTTTGCTCTGGATGAGGAGAGATCCATTGTTGCATCTAGATGGCTGCCTGCAAGCTTTTACAACCCTAGTCGCTACTCACCAAAGTAGGATGTAGAACAATGTTTTTGTGTAGTATGTTATGCCAATTGACCTTGATGTCCTCCACAACCATGGTCCCAAGCCTACAGGTCCAACAGCTCACTCCCTCAGGGTGGCTGGTTGTGGCTAAGAAGTTATCATAACCTTTCCTCCATTAGTTCTAGTTATCTGGACATTCTTACTGCACATACAAATATGTATGTAGAAATACTTTCTGCCAACCTAATATATGGTCATGGGTATATTCCCTTTTGCCTAGACATATCAATCATTCAGCCTGTCTGCCTATCTATGTACCCACAGATTAATGTTTGTTATCACTGACAGTGCAGTATTGTATATGTCAAAGGGTTTATCTTTGTTGTCTGTACCCTTTGTGTACCTCTTTGCATCTTCCTCTTCTTCAGTGCTGTGGCAGGACTTTTGGAGAGAAACATTATTGACAGAACTCTGGAGAACAGCACACATTCAAAGGCTGCCATCTTGGAGTGGAACACAGCTATTTGTTTCCTACTCAGATCCAAGTACCAACGACAATAGATTTGGTTGCTATGCAACACTTATATGGCCCTTGTTTATGACGGCAATTATGGAACCATTTTGAACTGGTTCCAATCCCTGATATAAATTGGTACAACCACTTTAAGAAACAGTTTTGCATTACCTAATAAAGTTGAAAACACTATGGAACCATTTTGAACTGGTTCCAATCCCTGATATAAATTGGTACAACCATTTTAAGAAACAGTTTTGCATTACCTAATAAAGTTGAAAATGTGGAAACCCTAGGACTCTTAGGTATTTCCCTAGAGACACTTGTGCACATGTACAGAAAGTAGAATAGAGGTTACTAAGGGCTGGGGAGAGGATGTCATGGGAAGTTATTGTTTGATGAGTATAGAGTTTCTGATTGAGATAATAAAAAATAGATAGAAATATCTATTTAGATATTTCTACATAGATAGCAATAGATAGTAGTGACGGTTACACAACATTATCAATGTACTTAATGCCACCAAACTGTAAACTTAAAAATGGTTAAAATGCTAACTTTAAGTTACATATATTTTACCGCAATAAAAAATTGGAAAAATGATTTATTTATAAATGAAAGAAAACCCACAGATTTTCCAAATTTATGGGTCCCTTTAACAAAAAAAAGTATCTTTTTCCATTCACAGTCATAGTTAATTTCATTTAACAAAGTTTATCTTCTTGAAGACAGTGCTTTTTTAAACTAAAAACTCCAGGAGGTCAAGGGCTAGTTTTGTTTCAGTTTTTATACCTGACACACTCCACTGGACTCTGTTACTATGACATGACCAGAGAAGAAACTGAAAACCATCAATCATGTTGAACTGAAGCAACAGAGGATCAGTAAGTATTGCCTTACATGATTGTTGCACTCCTCCTCATCATCATCACAGTCTAGGCCTTGATGGGCAATCTCAGTAGTGCCATTCTCCTGAAAGAGATTGTTCTCCAAATCACACACTCTGGTGGCCTTAGTTGTGACTTTCACTTTCATGCTGTGAAAGCCAGTGGAGACCAATCCCACTTGCAGGTTGATGGGCTCCCCCTCAAATAACAGGAAGTGTGAGTTGACCCCTTCTTTAAAACCAGGAGGCTGGTAATCATGTGGAGTCACTGCAAAACAAAAAGATCAGAAAGCCATGAAGGAATGTGTTTCAATAGAACAATTCAGATTAATTTTCCATTTGTAGCAAAGACATCTCTTCCAGATGCTTCTAAAATACTTTTATTTACATAAAATATTAGTCCAACATTTAAGAATTTGATTAGCGGTCTCTACTCACCCTCATTATAGTAGTGAAGATTCATAGTAAGTATAACGTCATTCGGAAGGGGTCCAAGGTGTTGCATAAGTATATATAGTTTACGGATCAGTAGAATGCTGGCTTTCTTAATATCTTCACTGTTTGTCCCACTTTCAAAGCTTGTACTGCTGCTATACTCACAGAGGGGAAACAGTGTACTTTCAGACATGCAGTATTGACAATATATTCCAAAAAGAACAAAAATTTTGATTGCATGATCAAATTAATATACATTAAGCATCAGAACATTATTCAGACTATTTTTAGAATATAAATTAGTGGAGTAATTATACTTTTTTTAAACATGTATACAAAGGATACAGCAGTAGCAAGTTCCCCTAAAGCATTTCAAATATGACCTGATATTAAAAATTTGATTTACAAATAACCAAGTACTGTAATAGTGCTAGTAATAGATTTGGAATTAAAAGACCTGGTTATACTGCTAACTAGATGAATGGTACTGGTGAAGTCATTTAGACACTCTAAGTCAGTTGGCTCATTTGTGCAATAAGCTTACAGACATTTCTACACTTCCCCAACTACAGAATCAATCCCAGCTCTGGGCCTTTCTACCACCTGGTTATCTGCCAAAGACATATCCTTCTCATTTCTTGAACAGATTACCACAATGTCTATCTAGCTATTCTTCCCACTTTGTTTCTTGTCCTTACTGCTAAATATTCTCCATACCACTGCCCACATAATATCCCTAATAATAATACTCCTAATAGGAAAATCAGCTTGTGTCACTTAAAATTCTTCTATTTCTCCATTAAATTTGAGAATGCTTGTGTACCATGCTTTTCATGACCAGCCCTGACTTCACCTTCACCTTCATCTGAAGTTACTACCCAGATTCCTCTCACTCACATTCATTTGCATATGCTACTCACTTTGCTTAGAATGTACTTTTCCTACTCCAGAGTCTTCTGAATTCATCTTTAATACCTAGCTCATGTGTCCCTTCTTCAAGGAAATTTTCCCTGATAAGCTCCACACCCTACCCCTCAGGATAACTGTTTGTCTGTTTACTACTGGACAGTGAGTGGCTGTATCTCTCATCTCCACAATACCTAGTTTAGGGCCCAGCTACAGTAAGTACTCAATAAACATTTGTTGAATTAATTCAGGAATGAATATATTAGACTAAATTATCTTCCAACTCTAAGAAGTTTTTATTTCTCTCCAAAGTTTTCTTCTCCAATTAGTTTCACATTTGAGTAATTTTCAGGAAAGAACATATTTTCACAGTGCCTTGCACATAGGTGGCATAGTGCCTAACACATCTGACTGCTAACCAGAAGGCTGGCAGTTCAAATCCACCAGCCACTCCTCAGAAGGAAGATTGGGTGATCTACTTTTGTAGAAATACCTCCTCAGAAACCCAAGGAAGGGTCGCTATGAGTCAAAGCAACTTGACAGCAGTGAGTTGGTTTTTTTTTTTTTTTTTTCCTGCACACAATAAGCACTCAATACTGAAAAGATAATTCTAAGTAAATAAACCACTGGGCATCGCTCTAACTCTTTGGAGTTACAGATGGAGACAGACTAGGAAGAAGGAAGAGGCCATCCACTTCTCAAAGAATTGGCCAGGGAAAACCTTATGAATAGCAGAGAAACTCTTTGAAAGCAGTGTAAATTCATAAAGCAAACATTTAGTAGTTGAAAATACTATCTTCTCTTTCAATTTTGAACAAACTTGAAATAAAGCTTCATAAGCTTGATCTAACAAATCTGAAGGTAGTAACCAGAGTAAAGGGCTACAGCCATGTAACTCATGGGATCCTTCAGGATACATCAGTAAAATCAAATTCAGAACTCCCTTGGATTCTTCCAGAGGAGAACTTATGTTTACTATGGAAGAGTTGATAAGATAATTTTGTGGCAACAGTTATTTAAACAAATGTGTACTTTAGGTTTCTAGGAAATCAGTAATGTACATTACCTTTTCTCCTCCTTAGTACCCGAATTTAGCCATTTTTGTTTTAGTGCTTACCTTCACAGCAAAAGACATCAATCTGGTTGTCATCTTGCCAGTAGTACTTATGTTTGAATTTTAGAGAATAAAATGCAGCTATTTTACATGAGATAATATGAATGAAAAGTGCTGTATAATCTGTAAACTGCCGAACCCAAAGCACCAAACTGAATTCATTATCGTCAAGCTGATTCTGACTCACAGTGACCCTCTAAGATGTCATCTGATCTCTTGACTGCTGCTTCCATGGGTGCTGACTGTGGATCCATGTAAAATGAAATCCTTGACAACTTCAATTTTTTCTCCATTTATCATGATGTTGTTCTGTGGTCTAATTATGAGGATTTTTGTTTTATGTTGACATGTCATCCACGCTGAAGGCTATAGCCCTTGATCTTCATCATCAGTAAGTGCTTCAAGTCTTCTTTGATTTCAGGCAAGCATATCACAGGTTGTTAATGAATCTTCTCTCAATCCTGATGTTGTGTTCTTCTTCGTATAGTCCAGCTTCTTGAATTATCTGCTCAGCATAGAGACTGAATAAGTATGGTGAAAGGACAAAACCCTGGCACATACCTTTCCTGATTTTAAACCACACAGTATCCCTTTGTTCTAACGACTGCCTCTTGGCCTATGTACAGATTCCACATGAACACAATTAAGTGTTCTGCAATTCCCATTATTCCCAATATTATCCATAATTTCTTATGATCCAGATAATCAAATACCTTTGCATAATCAGTAAAATATAAGTAAACATCTTTCTGGCATTCTCTGCTTTCAGCCAAGATCCGTCTGACATCAGCAATGATATCCTTCATTCCATGTCCTCTTCTAAATTCAGCTTGAGTCAGTTTTCTTGTGATGTACTACTGCAAACTTTAAAAATGATCTTCAGCAAAATTTTACTTGTGTGTGATATGAATGATATTGTTTGATAATTTCCACATTCTGCTGGAATGGGCACAAATATGGATTTCTTCCAGTTGGCTATTTAGCTATCTTCCAAATTTCTTGGCATACTTGGAAGCGAGTGCTTCCACCATTGTATCTGTTTGTTCTAACACCTCAATTGGTATTCCATCAATTCCTGGAGTCTCGTTTTTCACCTATGCCTTCAGTGCAGCTTGGATTTCTTCCTTCAGTATCACTAGTTCTTGATCATATGCCACCTCCTGACATGGCTGAACATTAACTAATTCTTTTTGGTACAATGACTAATAAATGTTATGCCTCAGTAAAACAGCTGCACTTGGAATCTGGTAAGAAAATATCCTTGACCTTGCTATTTAATACATTCATATATCTAAAACTCAGAATTTTAGACATGAAAGGAAAACACAGTGCTTTCTTGCCTTTCCATACAAGGACACACATAGGAAAATGGTATCTATCACTGGGATAAGCAGATGACACTGTCTGTGTCTGCAGGCAAATAATTCAGGGGTTTCATCTACCTACCTCAGGCACTGTCTGGCTATACTGAAGTCTGAGAAGATTGGTATATTCATACAGAAATTGAGAAACTTCGGGTTACTGGACAGAGTCTTACAAAGCTCTTCAACCAGCACCATGTAGACAGCCTTATAATTTCTGCTGCTGTGCCTCCAAAGACCACCACCATAATCACCACTACCATGAGGTACCATTGATTGAGTGCTTATCAGATGCCGGCATGGGTAAAGCTTTATACATGCATTATAACAACCACAGTGACTCTGAGGTAGGCAGTACTATTAGTTCCACAATGCAGGTATTAGAACACTACTATTTAGGGAGCTTGAGTTACCTAACCATAGTTATATGGCAAGTAATAGAGCTAGGGTTTAAAGTAGGACTTTCTGCCTTGGGACTTGGAACTTTACCCACTAAACTTGTCTTAGATCCTAGAAACACTACTTTTGAAGAGAAAAAGGAAAGGAGAAAGCCTCTACACCCCCAGCTTCATCTGTGGATTTCAGAAATTAAAAAAAAAAAAATACAGTCTTTTATAATGATAATAGTTTTCTGTACAGTTGGTAGGGAAGTTACAAAAGCAGTATAACTCTGGCTTCAAGAAGCTTATGTTTACCTCAACCCCATATATTTATCATATGCATTAAACAATTAGATTCTACCTGTTGAAATCCATAGTGGCTCCTTCTTTTGTGTATTTGAATTTGAACTGGTATATCTCGGTCACTTTCTAGAAACATTAAAAGGAATAGAGAAAGAAATTACTTTAAAGCCTAGAACTGAACTCAACTCCAGGGATTAACTTTCAGCTAAAAAATAAACAGGCCTATAAAGTGAGTAACAACAAGTAGGAATGTACTTTTCAGATGAATTAACTATACGAGATCAAAAGGGCAGCATTTGCTAAAAACCAAAGCTCAGAAGGCAAGACGGGGCATGAAAGGATGAACGGAAATCAGGAACCAAGGGAAGAAAAGGGGAAAGTGCAGTTACATGAAGGGACTGCAACCAATGCCAGAAAAAACATATAAATATGTATAAACTGTTGAAAGGAAAACTAATTTGCTCTGTAAACTATCACTCAAACTATAATTTAAAAAACAAAAACAAAACAAAAAACCCTAATAAATAAATAAATCCAGAATCTCACCTGAGAAGCAAAGAAAATTTTCACTGTATACCAACTACACTTCCTACATACCTGTTTTACACTATTGCATTATTAAAGAATAATATTTTCAGATATAAAAATAATTTTTCTCCTCCATGTTAAACATGACTTAGGCGGCAAATGCTACCATTACTATTTTATAGTTGGAGAAACTAATGCACAGAGTCAAGTATCTGAATCAGTGTAGGTCAATGACAGTGGAACCAGTTGAGGAAACATTCATTCATGTAACAGATAATTACTGAACACCTACTTTGTATCAGGCACTGGAGTCACAGTGGTGAACATGAAAGAAAATGTCCCTGTATTTCTAGAATATACAGTGTGGTGAGGGAGACAGTCAATAAATAAGTAAACCAAATAATTTCATATAGTGATACATGCTGTGAAGACTACAAAGCAGATGATGTGATAGAGAGTACATTAGGACAGAGGTGCGGATTTGGTTTGAAAGGGCCAAGGAAGGTCTCATTGAAGAGATAATGTTTGAGCTGAGCCTTGGTGACAAGAGGTGGTCATGTGCAGATGCAGGAGAGAGGGGTGGATGTGGGTAGGGATAGCAACTCAGGCAGTAGGGACAGCAATGCAAAAGTTCCCAGAAGCTTGGCCTGTTCTAGGATCACAGAGAAGGCCAAGTGGTTAGAGATTGGTGAGCATGGACAGTATAGTAGATAAGGCTACAGAGGGCTTTGTTAGCCCCAGTAAGAAGTTTAGATATTATTTTAGGTAAACCAGGCCACTGAAGTATTCTAAGGATGTGACATGCATTGTATTGTGTCCTCCAAAAGGATATGTTGAAGTCCAAATCCCTGGTACCTCATTTGGAAATAGCATCTATAAGATGCTGACAGGAGGCCATTCTGGAGTAGGGCAGACCCTAGTCTAAACTGAGTAGTATCCATGTAAAAGAGATGAAGAGACACAGAGAACAGACAGAGGGAAGATGGTAGCCAGAGGAGAGACAGACAAAGGAAAGATGTCCAGTGACCTAGTTTGGAAATACAGTCTTTACAGATGTTATCAGTCAACAGCGGTCCATTCAGGAGTAGGGTGAGTCCTAATCTAATTTGAGTGCTTTTTGTAGAAGAGGTGAAGAGACACACAGAGACGAAGAGAGGGAAGATGGCCAGGGACCTGCTTGGGAAAGTGACTTTAAAGAGGCTCTTAGTTAACAAGAGGCCATTCTGGAGTAGGGTAGGTCTTGGTCTAACCTGAGTGCTACACTTTTAAAAGAGGTGAAGAGACGTAGACAGACAGATGGAGGAAAGCTGGCCATGTGAGGAAGGAGTGATGTTGCAGCTGCAAGCCAAGGAATGCCTGGGTTTACCAGAAGCTGAGAGAAACAAGGAAGGAAATTTTCATGGTGTTGTTGTTATGTGCCCTCAAGTGGGACCCGACTCATACTGACCCCTCCTTGCGTTTCCGAGGTGGTATCACTACAGAAGTAGACTGCCCCATCTTCCTTCTGAGGAGTGGCTGGTGGGTTTGAACTGCCAGCCTTCTGGTTAGCAGTCAAGTGCCTTAGGCACTACACTACGAGAGCTCCCAGAAATTTCCATAGAGCCTTCCAAATGAACGTGTCTTTGCCAACATCTTGAATTCAGAATACTAGCTTCTAGAACTGTGCAACAATAGATTCTCTTTTTGTAGGCCATCCAACTTGTGGTACTTTGTTATGGTGGCCCTAGTAAACTAATGCAGGATCAGAGTGATTGGCATTGCTTTAAGATCACCTTTCTTGCAATGAAAGGCTATTAAAGGCTAAAAATACTTAGTTTAGTGTTGACCACCACCAGTTAGGTTAAGCAATATCTACAGTTGCTATCATCAGGCTAAATCCATAGGCTTAGAGAAGCAAAGTTGAAAGCAAGTAAAAAGGAAAAGGCAAGAATGGAAACATGCAAGGAGGCAGATAAAGAGAGGGGACTGAGAAGACAGAACAGAGGCTTCTCCTCCCATTTCTGTGCTACAGCCACAGCTGCCACTCAGTGACAGAAGTGATTATTACAGGGCCAGGGCCATGACATTCACTCTGGGAGACAGAAAACAAGGTAAGACTCTAGTCCTCAAGAATTTACAACTTAGTTGGGGAGATAAAGTAACCAGCATGGCTCAACTGAGAGCATTAACTTGTGAGGTGCTGCTAGAAAAGGAATTTACACAGGAATAAAGGAGTACGGACAGAATAGCCAAGGAGGATTTCCCGGGGGATCTGGACCTAAGTTGGCCTGAGGATGAGTGGGATTCAATAAGCAGAGGGAAGGAATCTAGACAAGAAGAGGTAAAGGTATGAAGAACTATGAACAAGCATCCTAGTTACCTGTGCTGCTGTACCTGAAATACCACAAGTGTCTGGCTTTAACAAACAGAAATTTATTTTCTTACAATTTACAAGTCTAGAAGTCTGAATTGAGAGCACTGGCTCTGGAGGAAGGCCCTTGACTCCTTTCAACATCTGTGGGTGCAGCATTCCTTGGAGATCTTCATGTGTCTTGGCATCAACCTCTCCCTGTCTAGGAAGTTCTCAGTGTGGGGACCCTGGGTCCAAAGGCTGTACCACTCCTGGCTCTTCTTTCTTGGTGGTACTGAGGTCCCTCCTTCTCTGCTCACTTCTCTTTTCTTTTTATTTTTTGTAAGATAAAAGGTGATGCAGGTCACACCCCAGGGAAACTTCTCTTACATCAGATCAGGACTGAGACCTCAGAAAGGGTGTTGTATCTCACCTGAATCTCTTTAGAGGTGATTGGTTGATCATTACAAAACTGCAAAATTATGCAACTGCCAAACCACCAAGAATTATGGCCCAGACAAGCTGACACATATTTGAGGGGGATATAATTCAATCTATGACATTCTACCCTTTGGTCCCCAAATTTTATATCCTTGCCATACGCCAAACACTTTCACCCCATCATATCATCCCAAAAGTCTTCAATCAACTCCAATTTCAAATTCCATGCTGGGGCAAAATTCCTCTTTATCTGTGAACCTGTGAAATCTGGAATACAGCTTATCTGTTTCCAAAGTACAATGGTAGAACAGGCACAAGGCAGACATTTCCATTACAAATGGAAGAAATTGGAGGGAAGCAAGGAGTAACCCAGTAGAACAATTTACACTAACTCTCAAGGCTTGAAAAGAATCCTCTGTTCTCTGGAACCATCCAGACAGTGGCCCTGCCCTCCACACTGTGAGTGTTGGCCATGCTATCTGGACTCTGGGCAGAGATCCCTTGGGCCTAGGCTTCAGCTGCCTTCCAGGTACACTGGGATGGCAACTCTGCTCCCTTGGCTTTCGGCGTTCCCATCCGCCTCACTCAACTGAGTAGTGACTCCACTCCTTTGGCCTTAGCAGGTCCCGTTCTTCTGCCCCTTGGGTATGGCAGCCCTACCTCCTCAGCATCAGGCAATGGATCTGGCCCCATCCCCCTGGCATTCGTGAATGGC
The DNA here is from genome assembly GCF_000298275.1 of Orycteropus afer afer. NCBI lineage: Eukaryota > Metazoa > Chordata > Mammalia > Tubulidentata > Orycteropodidae > Orycteropus > Orycteropus afer. The sequence continues at coordinate 374,513 of NW_006922129.1, forward strand.
AGCCCCACACTCTGGAAATGAGTTGATGAAGATCTGACACTGAAATCTAGGAGGCTGTGTCTCTACCTTCTGAAATGCCAAAGGCTACAGCCCCACCCCTTGAGACCCCAGAGGCATAATTCTATCCTTTAAGACTATGCAGCTCCGATTCCCATGATCCTTATCTCTTCAGCTTCTGTTTTGTGGTCCTTGGCCTCTCGGCCACTCAACCTCTTTGAGCCTCTTGGCTGGCTTGGCCTCTGCCCTGCTTGGGCTAGTATTACAAAGGTTTTTTTTTTTTTTTTTTTTTTTGGTGATTTGGGTGAAAATTTACAGAGCAAATTCACTTTCCATACAGCAGTTCACATACACTTTGTCTCATGACACTGACCACAATTCACCACAATATAACAGCTCCCTTCCCACTTCCTCCCGATAGTCACCTCTTCCCTGTGTCCATCCCTCCATGCACTCCTGCCCCCTGAGCTGTCTCCCTGTGCATACACAGCCTTTCTTTCTCCCATGACTGTTTTCTCCAAGGAGTGTATTTACCTCAGGTAAATGTTTAACTCCTATGCCTGTCTTTTGCTTGGCTGGAAGCCACCGATGTGGGTTCAATTCCAGACCTGAAGGACGGCTAAGAGACATAGTCTCAGTGGTTCCACCAGGCTCTGTCGGACCAGCAAACCTGGTCCCCCCCTTTTTTTTTCTCCAAATGATTTTGAGTTTTGTTCCACATTGTTCTCCCTCTCTATCCAGGATCTCGTACATAGATCCCTCTCCAAGTGGTGGACATTGGTAGCTGGGCACCATCTAGTTCTTCTGGTCTCATAGTTGTATACGCTGCAGATCATATGGTGTACCAGTTGCTAGGACTAATTCTTTCCATGAATTTTCAGTTTTCTTCATTCTTCTTTGCTCTGGATGAGGAGAGACCCATCACTGCATTTAGGTGGCTGCTTGCAAGCTTTTAAGATCCCAGTTGCTACTCAAGAAAGTGGGAGGTGGAACAATGTTTTGTGCAGTATGTTATGTCAATTGAACTTGATGTCCCCTGTGACTATGGTCCTGAGCCCACAGGTTCAACTACTCGGTCCCTCTGGGTAGCTGGCTGTGACCAGGAAGTGACTACACCTTGTCCCTTGTCAGCTCTATTATACACCTGGGAATTCATTGTCTGCCAACCCTATACATGGTCTTGGGTACACTCCCCACTTCATAGACATACCTACTAGTTCAGCCTGTCCACCCATCTATCCACCCATACACCCATGTTTGCCTTCACTGACAACACAGTACTGTATGTGCAAAAGGGTTCATCTTGTTGTCTGTACCTCCTATGTACCTCCCCATGTCTTCCTCTTCCTTAGTGCCACGATACTGATCACTCACATTTGGTACATCGCCCTTCTCTTCACCCAAATCGATACTTATCTCTACCTATCTAACAGTGTTCCCTCCCCTCCCCTCTCACCCCGGGTAACCAACAAAGAAAATTTCCTTCCATAGATAAACCTTTCCCTGATTTTTACAATAATGGACCAATACAATATTTTGTCCTTTTGTGATTGACTTATTTCACTCAGCATAATGTCCTCCAAGTTCATCCAC
>NW_006922129.1:376965-386951 GCF_000298275.1 Orycteropus afer afer
TGATTCATCTGGAGTTAGTTTTTTTTGTATGGTGTGAGGTACAGATCTTGTCTCCTTTTTCTGCAAATGGATCTCCAGTTTTTCCAGCACCATTTATTAAACAGACATTCTCTTCCCCATTTAATGGATTTCAGCCCTTTGTCAAAGATCAGCTGACCATAGGTCCATGGATCTATTTCTGGGTTCTCAATTCTATTCCATTGGTCTATATGTCTGTATTACAAAGCTCTTTAGCTCTACCTGTAAGTGCCTGGAGGCACCCTACTTTGCCAGTAAGTCTAGACCTCAAGGCAATTAGTTCTCTCAATCCAGGAACTGGCAAGCCTAGCTCTGTTGACAAGTACCAGGAAGAAACTCACTCCACCAGGAAGCCTCTCGCCTGAAGGCACTCATTTCTCTTGCTCTGTGGGTTGGCTCCCATATCATCTTGTGCTGGTCTTCTGATTCTGCTCCTGCCATTTCTCTGCCACTGCTTCTTGCAATTTGCATCAATTCTGGTGTAAGAGCTCTCCTTACTTCCTTCTGAGCTCTCATTAGAATTACCTTTGACCTCCATAATTCCACCAACAGTCTCTTCAAGGCAATCTGGGCTTTAACTCTTAGGCCCCTTAAAACTCTTCCAACAAATATCCATTACACAATTCCAAAACTGTTCCCACATTTTAGTGCAGCACCCCACTTCTAGTATCAAATTCTGTCTTAGTTATCTAGGACTGCAATAACAGAAATACCACAAGTGAATGGCTTTAACAAACACATTTACTTTGTTTAGGAGGCTAAAGGTCTGAATTCAGGGTGCCAGCTCTAGAAGAAGGCTTTCTTTCTCTGTCAGCTCACAGTTTAGGAAGAAGGTCCTAGTCCCCTTTCAATATCTGTGGGCCCAGACCTCCATGTGTCTTGGCATCAATCTTCTTCTGTGTCTAGGAGGTTCTCAGTGCAGGGACCACAGGGCAAAGGACTCATTCTGCTCCAAATTCTTCTTTCTTGGTGGTAGCAGCTCCCTCCTCAGCTTGTCCTCTCTCTTTTTATCTCTTGTAAGATAAGAGGTGATGCAGGTCACATCACAGAGGACTCCCCCTCACATCAGATCAGGGCTGTGACCTAAATAAGGGTGTTGCATCCCATCTTGTATCACGTTAAACTGATTGGCTGACTACATCACATCACATCATGAGGATGGTTACATAATCACATAACTGCCAAACCACCGAGAATCATGGCCCAGCCAAGCTGACATATATTTTGGGCAAGTCAAAAAGGGGAGAATTTAATTCACAATAATAATAATAATAATAATAATAATAAAGTTTAGGATTATACCATATCTCATTTATTCTTTCAAAAGACCACAAATAGGAAGGATTCACAATCAATTAAAACAAGTAAAAAATAATAAAGCATTATATTTATACAAGCAGAGATTCTTAATGCCATATGTTCTACCCAATGCTTTTTCCAACATGCCTAGGTAGTTTTTGAAAATGTCCTAATCAAGAATGGGCCAAGTTTATTAACATACACATATTGAAAGAGGTCACTAGTTATTTTGCACATATAGTAGTCTAGTTAGATAATCTGTAACTTCAACTCAGGTAAACATATTTAACTATAATATATGTATACTGCCCACCCCTCTGTGTTTTCTTACCTCAGGTTCCTTGGGATTTGTGTAAAGCTGTTTAAGGAAAAATAAAACAGTATTTAATCTGAAACTTACTATATTACTTTTCACAGACTACATTTTCTATTTGTGCTCTATTAATTGTGCACTGAAATTTATATGTATTTTCAAGCTAGAAGTAGGGTAAGTTCTTATTTTGTGAACATACAGAGTACAGTATTCTGTGAAATCTGAATATAAGGGAGTTGTAACCAGTTGTTTATCACTATTGTGACTGAGATACAACTAAATTCGAAATAATTTGCTATGATTTAAAATTTTTAAAATAAATATCTCAGATTTTCAATGGTATCTTCTTACTCTCTATTCTTTCCATATAAATGTTATACCCAGAGATAGGTTCACAAAACGTTGGTCAAAACACTGATTTAAAAGAGTAGCTCAGAAAATGAAACCCTGAGAGCCAATGGATGAAGTTGATAGGATATCCAACATATTTTCTTGTGTACTATTATATACTAAAACTCTCTATATAGTTTTTGACCTGCTATTAAAATTTATGGTAAATCCTATTTTTTATTCCAAAATGTCATAGGACAGATAGAGAAAGCCAGAGAGGAGGAGAAGGGATACTACTTTAATGGTTCACTTCTCAAAAGACAATGAAATAGAGACAAAGACTTGGGTCTTTAAATGTGTACTTACAGTAAGTACTGCCATGTGTAGCTTCATGAGAAAGGAAAATTATTGTTATTATATATTTGCACCTATATTCTTATTTTCAATAGATGCTAATTAAAATATAATTTTACATTTTATCAGGTCCAAAGATCTAATAGGAAAAAATACTCAGAATGCCAAAGGGATACTAATTATTCATTCATTTAAGTGAGTGCCTATTATATACACAGAGCTCTGCTGGGGCAGTTGCTGTTGGTTGCCATGGAGTTAATAGGATTTTTCAAGGCCATGACCTTTAGGAAGTAGATCATCAGGCCTGTCTTCCAAGGTTCCTCTGGGTAAGTTTGAATCATCAACCTTTAGTAGTTCAGTGCTTAACTATTTGCACCACTCAGGGACTTAGGGAGGAGAGGGATACAAAAAAGATAATTATCCCTACTCTCTCAAAGTTACATTCTAATTTGGGAGACAAAGAGATATACCAAATAATACATTATTACTAAAAATTAAATATATCAATAGTATCACATATGTGTGTCTTTTGAAACTTTAAAGTCTGATGTGTCTGTAAAACCGTTGGGCCCCCTACATGTTGTTGTTAGGTGCCATCAGGTAACTCATCAACACTATGGTACGATAAAACGAAACACTGCCCTACACTAGTATGAACGGATTTTCTGTTCGAAAGAGTAATAGAATATATGTATGTGTATGATTATATATAGATTTGTGAATGTATATACATATCATAGGCTTGAATATGATAATTTTTTAATACCTGGAACACAAATCAGAAAATAGCAAGATCATAATTTCTTTTCAAATTATTCACCTATATCATACAAACACCTAAAACTTTAGTGACACTGTGTGACTACTTTGGTTACCGCAAACAATTTTTTTCACTTTTATTTTTAAAGCTTTTACTGTGATTTAAGTAAAAGTTTACAGAGCAAATTGGTTTTCCATTCAACAATTTATACACATATTTTTTGTGACATTGATTGCAATACTCATGACATAACATCACTCTTCCTACTTCCTCTGTATATTTCCTGTTTCCATTTGTCCTTTTATATTCCTTCCTGCCTTCTGAGCTTTATCTCTGAGCAAAAGCTACTGTTTTGATCTTGTATGGCAATAGTTCTAAGGAGTACATACCTTTCTAGTGCTACTGCTCAGTTTATAGGCCACTGCTCAGTTTATAGGCCTGTCTATTGTGTGGCTGAAAGTTGAGCCACTGGCATGAGTTCAGTTCCAGATTTGAAGGGTGACTAAAGGGTCATAGTTTTGAGGGTTCTATCAATCTCTATCATACCAGTAAGCCCTGGACTTTTCTATGATTTTGAGTTTTGTTCCACATATTTCTCCCACTCTATCTAGCACCTTCTATTGTGATCTCTTTTAGAGAGGTTGCTAGTGGCAGCCAGCATCACTTAGTTCTTCTGGTCTCAGGGTTGATGAGGCTGAGGTTGTCGTGGCCCATTAGTTCCTTGACTATTTGTTTCCATATTTTTTTTCTTCACTCTTCTTTGCTTCGGATGGAAAGGGAACAACAGTTGACATTAGATGGCCAATCACTAGCTTTTAAGACCCTAGTCACTACTTACCACAATAGGATGTAGAACACTGTCTTTGTAAACCACATTATGTCAACTGAGTTAGCTGCCCCTGAGACTGTGGTCCTAAGCCCACAAACCCAGTGATCTATTACCTCAAGGTGTTTGGTTATGGCTAAGAAGTTTTCATAACTTTGTCCTTTGACTGCTCTACGATATGCATGGATATATTTACAGCACACACAAATATGTATGTAGAAATATCCTCTGCTAAACCTACATATAAGGAGGTCTGGTAGCACAATGCCTAAGGCATCTGGCTGCTAACCAGAAGGTTAGTGGTTCAAACCCACCAGCCACTCCGCAGAATCAAGATTGGGCAATCTACTTCTGTAAAGATTTACTGCCTCAGAAACCAATTGGGGGTCACTATGAGTTGGAATTGACTTGACTGCAGTGGGTTTGGTGGGGTTTTTTGGGGGGGAGTAGAAAACCTATGTATGACACGTAGCCTGTATAGGGATTGAAACTGTGACCCTGGCATTTTTGGCAATATGCTCTAATCAACTGAGCTAACCAGCCACTTCCTGGAAGAAGTGTAGCTGGAATGCTCCTTAGAAGTGAAAATGGCCAGACTTCATGCCACCTACTTTGGTAATGTCGTCAGAAGGGATCATTCCCTGGAGAAGTGATATCATGCTTGGTAAAGTGGAGGGTCAACGAAAAAGGGGAAGGCCCTCAATGACATGGATTGACACAGTGGCTGCATCGATGGGCTCAGGGATAGCAAGGATTGTGGGGCTGGTGCAGGACCAGGCAGTGTTTCATTCTGTTGTGCACAGGGTCTCTATGAGTTGAAGCCAACTTGATGGCACATAATAATAATAAACTATAAATAGTCTTAAGTATAGTCCCATTTGCCTACCAATGCCTGTTCAACTTGCCTGACTATGTACCCACTCATATATCATTTTTCATTAGATGACTGTGCATGTAATAGTATTTCCCTTTGTCATCTGTAATTCTTGTGCAACTCTCCATGTCTTCATTTGCCTTAATGATATTGTGCTTGTCATCTCTTTATTGTATACTGCCTTTCCCTTAACTCAAATTAATACACATCTATTATTTAGTTCGGAAGGAAGGTTGGGCAATCTACTTCCATAGTGATACCACCTTGGAAACCCAAGGAGGAGTCCTTATGAGTTGAAATTGACTTGACGGCAGTGAGGTTTTTTTTTTTTTTTTTTGTATTCTCTAGTTAGTATTTTCCATCTCCTCCCCTATCATCTCTGCTAACCATACAAGAACGTTTCCTTGTGTGCAAACTTTTCCTTAACTTTTTGTAATAATGGACTCATAAAGCATTTGCCCTTTCATGATTGAATTATTCCACTCAGGATAATGTCCTCCAGGTTAATCTATGTTATGAGATGTTTTACAGTTTCATCATTATTCTTTAACTTTGCATTGTATTCCATTGTATGTATATACTATAGTTTGTTTATCCATCATCTACTGATGGGAAGGGCACTTAAATTATTTCCATCTCTTTGCTATTGTAAATAATGCTGCAACGAACATGGTGTGCATATATCTGTGTTTCAGCTCTTATTTCTCTAGGATATACCTAGTAGTAGGGTTGCTAGATCAAATGGTATGTCTATTTCCAACTTTTTAAGGAAGTGTCATACTGTTTTTCACAGTAGTTGCACTATTTTACAGTACCACCAGCAGTATATGAGAGTTAAAACTTCTCTACACCCTAACCAGCATTTGTTCACTGAACTTTGCTATTACTGCTGGGATGAGATGATATCTCATTGTTGTTTTTGATTTGTATCTCTCTAATTTTAGCCATTAGAGAGATACAAATCAAAACAACAATGAGATATCATCTCATCCCAGCAGTAATAGCAAAGTTCAGTGAACAAATGCTGGTTAGGGTGTAGAGAAGTTTTAACTCTCATATACTGCTGGTGGTAGTATAGTGGCTAAGACACTTGCCTGCTAACCAGATGGGTGGTGGTTCAAACCCACCAGCCACTCCTCGGAAGGAAGGTTGGGCAATCCTACTTCCATAGTGATACTGCCTCGGAAACCCAAGGAGGGGTTGCTATGAGTCGGGTTTGACTCGACGGCACATAACAACAACAACAAAATGGCTAAAAATCATGAGCATTTCTTCTTGTATTTCCTGGCTGCCAGAATGTCCTTTTTGATTAAGTGACTAGTTAGTGTTCTCTGCCTATTTTTTAACTAATTGTTTGTCCTTTTATTCTTGAGTTGAAGTTTTCTAAAAATTTTAGAGATCTGTCCCTTGTCAGATATGTTGTTGCCAGACATTTTTCCCCAATCTGTAGGTTCTCTTTTTACTCTTTTGGAGAAGTCTTTTGATGTGCAGAAGTATTTAATTTTTAGGAGGTCCCAGTCATCTAGTCTATCATTGGCTATTTGTGTATTTTTGGTTATATTTGACAGACTATTTATGCCATAAATTAGGGCGCTTAAGTTTGCCCCTATTTTTTCTTTATTGATCTTTATAGTTTTAGGCTTCAATCCAACTTGAGTTAGTTTTTATATGTGGTGTGAGGTATGGATCTTATTTCATCTTTCTGCAAATGAATACCCAGTTTTGCCAGGACAATTTGTTAAAGAGACTGTCTCTTTCCATTTAATGGATTTCAGCCCTTTGTCAAAGGGTCAGCTGTCCAGAGGTGGATGGGTTTACTTCTGGATTCTCAATACTATTCCACTGGTCTGGGTCTCCCATTGTAGCAATACTAGGCTGTTTTGACTACTGTGATTGTATAATAGGTTTTGGATCAGGAAGTGTGAGGCCTCTTTTGTTTTTCTTCTTCAGTAGTGCTTTGCTCATCTGTGGTCTCTTTAATTTCCATATAAAGTTGGTGAGTGGTTTTTCTATCTTTTTAAAGAATTTTGATGGAAGCTCAATAAGGATTGCATTTTATCTATAAATCACTTTGGGCAGTATTGACACTTTCATAATATTCAGTCTTCCTATCCATGAACATAGTATGTTCTTCCATCTATATAGGTCTCTTTTGGTTTCTTGTTTGTAGTTTTCTTTGTATAAGTCTTTTGTATCTCTGTTTAGGTTTATTCCTGACTATTTTATCTTTTTTTTTGGCAGCTATTGTTAATGATATTGTTTTCCTTATCTCCTTTTCAGAGCTCTTTTTGTTGGTGTAGACTAATCGGACTGATTTTTCTATAATCTTGTACCCTGACATTTTGCTGAATCTTTTAATATGTTCCAGTAGTTTTCCTGTCGAGTCTCTGGGGCTTTCTGTGTATAGAATCCTATCATCTGCAAAAAAGGATAGTTTTACTTCTCCCTTACCTATCTGGATGTTTTTTTTTTCCCTTTCATAGCTTATGACTTCCAATACAATACTAAATAGGAGTGGTGACAGAGGACATCCTCATCTGTTTCCATTCACAAGAGAAATTCTTTCAGTCTCTTTCTATTGAGAATATTGGCCATTGGTTTTGTCTATTACCTTCATTATATTGAGGAATTTCCTTTCTATTCCTATTTTTCTAAGAGTTTTCATCAGGAATGGGTGCCAGATTTTATCAAATGCCTTCTCTGCATCTACTGATACGCTCATGTGGTTCTTTTACTTTGTTTTATTTATGTGGTAGATTACACTGATTGCTTTTCTGATATTGAACCACCTTTGCATACCTGGTATGAATCTCATTTGGTCAGGATACATTATTTCTTTTGATATACTGTTAGATTTCATTGCCTATAATTTTGTTGAGGATTTTTGCTTCTACGTTTACGAGGCATATTGGTCTGTAATTTTCTTTTTTAGTGGTGTCTTCACCTGGTTTTGGTATCTGGGTTATGCTTATTTCATAAAATGAATTTGGAAGTTCTTTTCTACATTCTGGAATAATTTGAGTAGAACTGGTGTCAGCTTTTTTCTGAATGTTTAATAGAATTCTCCAGTGAAAGCTTCTGGGCCAGGGAGTCTTTTTTTTCTTTTTTAAATGACCTATTCAATTTCTTCTTTTTTTATGGATCTGTTCAGATTTTCTACCTCAATCTGTGTTAGTTTAAGTAAGTCATGTGTTTCTAGACATTTGTCCATTTCTTCTAAGTTTTCATATTTTTGGAGTCCAGTTCCTTGTAATATTCTGTTATTATCCTTTTTTATTTCAGTTGGTTCTGTTGTGACATTAGCCAGTTCATTTCCTATTCATTTTATCAGCTTCTTCTCTTTCTTTTTCTTTGTTACATTTGCCAATCAATGGTTTGTTGATTTTTAAAATTTTTTCAAAGAACCAACTTTTAGTCTTCTTTATTCTTTCTATTGTTTTTGTGTTTCATTTATTTCTGCTCTAAACAGTATTATTTCCTTTCTTCTGGAGACTGTAGGTTTTTTGTGATGCTCTTTTCTAATTGGTGGAGATGCTCGGTTAAGGTGTTGGTTTTGGTTCTTCCTTCTTTTTTGATGTATGTGGTTATTGCTATCAACTGCCCTCTGAGCACTGCTCTCACTGTGTCCCCAAGGTTTGGGTATGTTGTGTTTTCATTCTCATTTGATTCTAGGAATTTTTTTTTGTTGTTGTTGTTCTATTACCCAGTAGTTTTTAAGCAGGATGTTACTCAGTTTCCATGGATTTGATTTTTTTTTTTTTATCTGATCTTCCTATTATTGATTTCTAATTTGATAGTGTTGTGATCTAAAAAGATGCTATGTATTATTTTGATGTTTTGAAATTTATTGAGGCTAACTTTGTGGCTCAACATATGCTCATTCTTAAGAATGATTGATCCATGTGCACTGGGGAAAATGTACATTGTGTTTTTTTGGGTGGCATGTTCTGTATATCTATTGGCCAATTTAATTGGTTATGTTGTTTAGATCTTCTGTATCTTTGTTGAGTTTCTTTCTACCTGTTCTGTCCTTCACTGAAAGTGGTGTGCAAAAGTCTCCTACTTTTATTGTGGAGTTTTCCATTTCTCTTAATTTCTGTTAATGTTTGCTTTCTGTATTTTGGGGCTCTTCCACTGGATGTGTATTTATTATGGTTACATCCTCTTACTAGACTGACCCTTTAATCCTTATATAATGCCCTTCCTTGTCCGTTATGCTTGTTTTGGCAGAAACTAATATTGCTTTTTCCATCCTTTGATTTGTAAATTATTTTTATCTTTGTGTCTAAGGTCACTCTTTCATAGGTAGTATGTTGATGGGTCCTCTTTTCCTATCCATTCAGACACTATCTTTACCTTGACTGGTGCATTTAATCCATTCATGTTTAGTGTCAGTATTGGTATGAATTTACTGCTGTCATTCTTTTGTGTTTTTTATTGTGGTGTTGATAGTTTCTCTGTCCTATATATTTTTCTGTGCTGAGTTCATTTTGTGATCAGATTTAATTTTTCATTTTCACCATTGCTGCTGACTTTGCATTTACTAAGTCCTTATGACTTTCTTCTTTGTTATTTTTATAAGAAGGTTTAATAATTTTCTTTGTGGTTACTATGTAATTTATTTTTATCTTCTGAAGTTTAAAACACTGTTCTATCTTGATATCACCCTGAATTCCTCTCCACTGTGAGGTTCTGTAATTATACCACTTATTTCTTTCCATGTGGGAGGCATGGGAGGAGCCAGGGCTGAGACAGAGCTGCAGGAACCCAGGTAAGGGTGGGCAGCCAGGCCAGGCACCCAGATGTGAGAGGTGCAGGAGGAGCTGGGGGCTGAAACAGCTGCAGGAACCCAGATAAGGGCAGGCAGACAGGCCATGCATCCAGACGTGGGAGGTGGGGGAGGACCGGGGGCCAAGATAGAGCCATGGGAACCCAGGTAAGGGTGGGCAGACAGGCCACGCACTCAGATGCAGGAGGCGGGGGAGAAGCCGGGCTGAGACAGAGCCCTGAGATCCAGGTAAGGGGAGGGAGACAGGCTACCCACCTGCGGTGTAGTAAATTACTTAGTGTGGCTTTTCTACCCGTAAGTCTTTGTAAACTCTAAGGTGGGAATTGCTATTAGCTACGGAGGAGATCCTGATTTTAAAGTCGCCCACCTGGGTTATTTCTGTTGGGCGTGGCACAATACAATGTTCTGGGAAGTTCCCACTCT
>NW_006922129.1:387306-395094 GCF_000298275.1 Orycteropus afer afer
CCAGGAGAGAGGTGGTGGGTGCTCTGGGAGGAACGGTTGGAGAAAGGACTGGAGAGAGGCAACATGTCTGGCCTGGCAGTAATAGGCCTTGGGTTACTGCTGGTAATCCTGCCTTCCCCTTGTAGGGTTAGAGGAGGTCAGAACATGTGGCCTCCTTGTCGTTTTAGCACCACCCAAGAGGCAGGAAGTGGGGGAAAAGCCAGGGATGATAGAGCCATGGGATCCAGGTAAGGGGAGGGTGGAGAGATTTCGAACAGCTAAGGAAGATAAACTTGGCTGTCAGTTTGTCATACTGTATAGTGGCTTGTGTGTTTCTGTAAGGCTTGAGTTGTACCACCAGTGTCTCAAATGCCAGCAGGGTTACACATGGTACACAGGTTTCAATGTAGCTTACAGACTGAAACAGACTAGGAAGAAGGAAGAGGCCATTCACTTCTCAAAAAATTGGCCAGGGAAAACCTTATGAATAGTAGAGTAACACTGTCTGATACATTACTGGGCAATTTTATGAATAGTCTGGAAACATTGTCTAATACAGTGCAGAAAGACCAGCCCCTTGGGTCAGAAGGCACTCAAAATAGGACTGGGAAAGAGCTGCATCATCAGAGTAGAACCACCTTAAGGATATGGATAAAGTAAAGCTTTCAGGACCTCCATTTGCTGATGTGGCATGACTCAATTTGAGGAGAAACAGCTGCAACCATGCATTAATAATTGGAACATGGAATGTACAAAGTATGAATCTAGGAAAATTGGGAGTTGTCAAAATTGAAATGAAATGCATAAAGATTGATATCCTAGGCATTAGTGAGCTGAAATAGACTGGTTTTGGCCATTCTGAATCTGACAACCATATGATCTACTATGCTGGGAATGACAACTTGAAGAGGAATGGTGGGGCATTCATCATCACAAAGGATTTTTCAACATCTGTCCTGAAGAACAATGCTGTCAATGATAGGATAATATCCATACGCCTACAGGGAAGACCAGTTAATACTAGGATTATTCAAATTTACGCACCAACCTCAAGAGCCAAAGATGAAGAAATTAAAGATTTTCATCAACTTCTGTAGTCTGAAATTGACTGAACATGCAATCAAGATGTGTTAATTATCACTGGTGACTGGAATGTAAAGTTGGAAACAAAGAATAATTATCAGTAGTTGGAAAAATTGGCCTTGGTGACAGAAATAACACTGGAGACTGCATGATAGAATTTTGCAAGACCAATGACTTATTCATTGCAAATACCTTTTTTCAACAACATAAATGGCAGCTATACACATGGACATCACCAGATGGGAGTACACAGGAATCAGACTGACTACATCTGTGCCAAGAGGCGATAGAAAAGCTCAATATCTTTAGCCAAAACAAGGCCAGGAGCTGATTGTGGAACAGACCATCAACTGCTCATATGCAAATTCAACCTTAAGTGGAAGACAATTAAAACAAGTCCATGAGAGCCACAATATGATCTTGAATACATTCCTTCTGAATTAAGAGACCATCTAAAGAATAGATTTGACACACTGAACACCAATGACTAAAAACCAGAAGAATTATGGGATGATATCAAGAACATCATCCATGAAGAAAGCAAGAAGTCATTAAAAAGAGTAGAAAGGAAGAAAAGACCAAAATGATGTCAGAAGAGACTCTGAAAATTGCCCTTGAGCAGAGAGTAGCTAAAGCACATGGAAGAAATGACAAGATAAAAGAATTGAACCAAAGATTTCAAAGAGCAGCTCAAGCAGACAAAGCCAATTACTATAATGAAATGTGCAAAAACTTGGAGTTAGAAAACCAAAAGGGAACACGCTTGGCATTTCTCAAGCTGAAAGAACTGAGGAAAAAATTTAAGCCTTGCATTGCAATACTGAAAGATTCTATGGGCAAAATATCGAATTATGCAGGAAGCATCAAAAGAAGATGGAAGGAAGACATAGACTCATTGTACCAAAAAAACCTGGTCTGTCTTCATCCATTTCAGGAGGTGGCATATGATCAAGAACCAAAGGTACTGAAGGAAGAAGTTGAGGCTGCAATGAAGGAACTGGCAAAGAACAAGGGACAAGGAATTCATGGAATACTCATTGAGATGTTTCAACAAACGGATGCCCTGCTGGAGGCACTCACTCGGTTATGCCAAGAAATTTGGAAGATAGCTACCTGGCCAACTGACTGGAAGAGATCCATATTTGTACCCATTCCAAAGAAAGGTGATCCCACAGAATATGGAAATTATCAAACAATATCATTAATATTGCATGCAAGTAAAATCTTGCTGAAGATAATTAAAAAACAGTTGCAGCAATATATTGATAAAGAACTTCCAGATATGCAAGCTGGATTCAGAAGAGGATGTGGAATGAGGGATATCACTGCTGATGTCAGGTGGATCTTGGCTCAAAGCAAAGAATACCAGAAAGATGTTTACTTATGTTTTATTGACTATGCAAAGGCATTTGATTGTGTGGATCATAACAAATTATGGTAACATTGAGAAAAATGGCAATTTCAGAACACTTAATTGTACTCATGAGGAACCTGTACATAGACCAAGAGGCCGTCATTTGAATGGAACAAGGGGACACTGCATGGTTTAAAATCCAGAAGGGAGTGCATCAGGGTTGTATCTTTTCACCATACTTATTCAATCTGTATGATGAGCAAGTAATCTGAGAAGCTGGACTATATGAAGAATGTGGCATCAGGATTGGAGGAAAAATCATTAACAACCTGTGATATGCTGATGACACAACTTTGCTTGCTGAAAGTGAGGACGACTTAAAGCACTTACTGATGAAGATTAAAGAATACAGTCTGCACTATGAATTATACCTCAATATAAAGAAAAAAAATCTCAGAACTGGACCTATAAGCAGCATCACGATAAACGGAGAAAAGACTGAAGTTGTCAAAGACTTCACATTGTTTGGCTCTACAATCAATGCCAATGGAAGTAGCAGTCAGGACATCAGATGACATATAGCACTGGGTAAACTGGCTGCAAAAGACCTCTCTTTCAAGTGCTGAAGAGCAAAGGTATCTCCTTGAGGATTAAGGTGCGCCTGACAAAAGCCATGGTATTTTCAGTTGCCTCTCATGCATGTGAGAGCTAGACAATGAATAAGGAAGACTGAAGAAGAGTTGATGCTTTTGAGTTGTGGTGCTGGTGAAGAATGCTGAGAGTACCATGGACTGCTAAAAGATCTAACAAATCTTTCCTAGAGGAAGTGCAGCTGGAATGCTCTTTGGAGGTGAGAATGACGAGACTTCATCTCATCTACTTTGGTCATATTGTCAGAAGGGACCATTCCCTGGAGAAGGATGTCATGCTTGCTAAGGTGAATGGCTGACAAAGGAGGGGAAAGCCCTCAACAGGATGGATTGACACAGTGGCTGTGGCAATGGTCTCAAGTATAGCAAGGATCGTGGAGGGGGCAGTGTTTTGTTCTGCTGTACACAGGGTCACTATGCGTTGGAGACGACTCGACGGCACCTAACAACAATTCTTTCTTTTTGCTTTGTAGTTGTCATTGTTTACAGATTGATGCCTATGGTTCTCTATTTTCCATTTTTTTTTTCCCCCAAGAATTCTTTTTCTGGGTTTGCTTCTGGGTGATGTTGTCATGGGTCTTAATCTCAGACTGTTGTATGATGGTGTTGGTTCTCTGTCCAAAGGACTCTCTTTAGCATTTCTTGTATGGTTAGTCTGGTTTTACAAATTCCCTTAATTTCTGTTTATCTGAAAATGTCCTAATTTTGCCATCATATCTGAGGGAAAAATTTGCTGAATATATATTTCTCAGTCAGCTACTTTTTTTCTTTCAGAATTTTGTATATATCATCCCATTGCCTTTTTACCTGCATAGTTTCTGGTGCAAAATTAGAGCTTAGTATTATTGGTTCTCCTTTGTAGGTAATATTTCATTTTTCCCAAGCTGCCCTCAAGATTCTTTGTCTTTGGTTTTGGAATCTTTGATTTTCTTTTGGGGTCCATTCTGTATGGGTTTCATTAAGTCTCCTGTATAGGTATCTTTTCATTTTTTATATTAGGGAAGTTTCCTGCTAGTAAATTTCCAACAATTCTCTCAATGTTTTCTTTTTTTGTTTTGCCTCCTATCACATGTAAATTTTTCCTCTTGATAGTGAGTGTTCCACATAATTCCTAGGCATTTTTCATTTTTCTTCATTCAAATTGCTGTCAAAGGATTTGTCTTGTAATTTACTGATCTGGTCTTCTACCGATTTAATTCTACTCTTTTGTTCTTCCAATGTGTTACCCATCTCTAAAATTTTAGTGTTAATTTTTTGGATTTCTAATTGCTGCTTTTGTATAGCTTCTCACTGTCTATTTATTTTGTCTTTTTGCTCTTATACTGTTTTCTTGAATTCTTTTAGGTTACTGTCTGTCTTTTCCTTGATTTTGTTTGTGCTTTTCTGATCTCTTGGAAGGACCTATATATAAATCTTTTGAATTTCTTATCAGATAGTTCTATAACCTCTTCTTTCTCAGGGAGGTTTCTTGGTTCTTTAGTTTGGTCACTTACCTGCACTATCTCATCCTGTTTTTTGTCTGATATGAAGTTCTCTGCTGTCTCCAAGACATTTTGAAACTGTTGTATTTATTTGTTGATGATGTGTTGGTTTGTTCCACCCTGATGTTTTTGTTTCATTTTATTTTGAAGTGTCTGGATCAGTGGGGCAGGTGTGCTACTTTGGTAGCTAGTTTGGCAGCACTGGAGTGCGCCTCACTATCTCCAGGTGGGTAGAAGTAAGAGTGTAGGTTTCTGTTTGCTGGTAATGAAGAGGAGCTGTGGGTGGGTGAACAGTGGTTGTCCACCATTTGTCACTGATCCAGTGGTGCAGGAGCAGGTGATGGCATTTGCCTGTTGGGTGGGGCAGTGGTAGGTGTGGCTAACTAGTGGGAAAACAATGTCTGCCTCCCACCAGATGGGACAAGCAAAGAAAAAAAAGCAGAGGCAGTAAAAAAAAAAAAAAAAGGATAAAAATAAAGAAGCAGAGAAAGAGGGGAAAATAAACAAATAAAAATAAGAAAGAAGTGGAAAAAGAGAAGAAAAAAATTTTTTTTTAAAAGGTGGTGCAGCAACAGTCACTTGCACTTCTAAGGCAGAGGGCACTCAGCACCCTATCTGCTGGGACTCGCACTGCTGGCTGTAGTGATAGCAAGTGGCGGTCATGTCATCCACATGAGTGCATGCCTGTGGTGGTAGTAGGAGCCTGACTCAAAGGCTGTACCTTCATGTACCTCTGACAGCAGAGAATGTGACCACACAGCTTGTGGTCCATGAGAGAATGCCATCAGTCACATAGGCACCATATGTGCAGAAAGCAGTCTGCAGACATGTGGCTTGGTCTGCTGGGGGTTCAGTGTGGCAGGTGGCTGCTTTTAAGAGCTCTGGTGGTATAGTGCCTAAGGCATTTGACTGCTAGCCAGAAGGCTGGTGGTTCAAATCCAACAGACACTCCTCAGAAGGAAGGTTGGGCAATCTACTTCAATAGTGATAATGCCTCGGAAACCCAAGGAGGGGTCGCTGTAAATTGGATCTGACTCCACGGCAGTGGTTGTGCATTTGGTCTGAGTAAACCAGGTAAGAGGAGGATGGTAGGGGTATCCCTAGACACTGAGTTGGTAGGGGGTAGGGGACCTCATCCCTAGTCACCAGGAAGGTGTGGTGTGGAAAGCAAGGGAGTGTACTTCTCCAGTTGCTATTCACTGGCATTGGCCCAGCGCACTTCTGGGCAAGTATAGCCTATTATTCGATTCCTACCCAAACTCAATCAATGGGGGGGGCACCCTGGAGTCAAGCATCAACAACTGCCACCTCACAGGCCTCTCCCTCCATGTAGCCCCTCAATTCAAACAACTATGGCTCACTACTGATGGACAGTTTCATCTTGTTTTATGGGTTGCTTCCTCTCTCTGTGGTTACCCAGGCCACTGGAATTCTCACTCAATTCCATCTCTTAGATCTAGCTCATATTCTGTTCACCTTGTTTACTGGGATTTAACACAATTGTAATGATACAGATTCCGTCTGATGTTTTGTTTAATGTTGGTCTCCCTACTAATCTTCATATTCTAAAATCAGGGACTATGTCTATTTTTTAATGAATTAATGAACTATTAAGTAATTGACAAAATTTAGAATTCATAGTATATAGGCATACCTTGAAGATATTGTGGATTTCATTCCAGACCACTGAAATAAAGTGAGTCCATGAATTTTTTCGTTTCTCACTGCATATAAAAGTTATATTTATAATATATTATAGTTTATTAGGTGTGCAATAGCATTATGAAAATTTTGAAATATTGTGAGAATTACCAAAATGTGACACAGAGACACAAAGTGAGCACATGCTATTAGAAAAATGGTGCTGACAGACTTGCTTTACATAGGATTGCTACAGACCTTCAATTTGTAAAAAAATGCAGTATCTGCTAAGAGCAATAAAATGATGTATGCCTATAGTCTTGAAAGTATATGCAGTAAGGATGGAGATAAGATGGCATCCTGGTGACACATTTTGTCCAGTCCCTCTACAACAAAGATTTAAAAATACCAAGTGAAACAAAACAGAGGCAGGATAATTCTGGAACTCTGAACATCAAATGAAAGGAGAAGAATTTAAACACTGATTGGGAAAAGAAACAGAACAAAAACAGTGATTGAGGAGCAAGACAGAGTGGGGACCCAACACACAGTAGCCATTTTGAAACACAGAAGGCAACATACACTGTTGGTGAAAAGCCAATTTCATTAGAATCTCCATTAAGACAGACACAGTGTAAAGAATAAATGAAACAGAAAATAGAAAGACAACAGAAAAAATCAACAAGACTACAAGTTGGTTCTTTGGAAAAATTATTAAAATTGAAAAACCACTGGCAAATTTAGCAAAAGAAAAGAGGGTGAGAATATAAATAACATGAACAAGAAAGGAATTGGGTGACATCACAACAGAACCAACAGAAATTAAAAGGATAATATCAGGATACAATGAAGAACTATACTCCAACAAATTCAAAAATCTAGAAGAAATTGACAGATTTCTAGAAACATACTACTTACCTAAAGTAACAGAGGCTGAGGTGGAAAATTTAAACAGACCCATAACAAAAGAAAAAACTAAACAGGTCATTAAAAAAAAAAAAAAAAAAAGCCCTGGCCCAGACGGTTTCACTGATGAATTCTATCAAATGTCCAAAGAGGAACTTACACCAATCCTACTCAAATTACTCCAGAACACAGAAAAGGATGGAATCCTCCCAAATGCATTTTATGAAGCAAACATAACCTTGATACCAAAACCAGGCAAAGACATCACTAAAAAGGAAAACTACAG
This sequence comes from Orycteropus afer afer, assembly GCF_000298275.1. NCBI lineage: Eukaryota > Metazoa > Chordata > Mammalia > Tubulidentata > Orycteropodidae > Orycteropus > Orycteropus afer. The sequence continues at coordinate 394,687 of NW_006922129.1, forward strand.
ATCAATATCCCTCATGAATATAGATGCAAAAATCTGAAACAAAATACTAGCCAATAGACTCCTACAAAATATCCAAATAATAATACATTATGAGCACATGGGGTCCATACCAGGTATGCAAAGATGGTTCAACATTAGAAAAACAACCAACGTCATCCACCACATAAATAAAACAAAGGAAAAGAATCACATGATCATATTAATCGATGTATTAATTAATACTATGCAACCAGACAAGGACACCGTCCATCACCACTTCTATTTAACACTGTATTAGAAGTCCTAGTCAGGAAATAAGGCAAGAAAGGAAAATCAAAGGCATCCAAATTGCTAAGGAAGAAGTCAAACTATCCCTATTTGCTGATGATATGATCCTATACCTAGAAAACTCAAGAGACTCAGTCAAAA
>NW_006922129.1:396674-397992 GCF_000298275.1 Orycteropus afer afer
ATTATTGTGAAGGCAAACATGGGTATATGGGTGGGTAGATGGGTGGGCAGGCTGAACTATTAGGTATTCCTATGCAGTGGGGAGTGTGCCCAGGGCCATGTATCGGGTTGTCAGACAATGGTTCTACAAGTGTATTTGTATGTTCTGTAAGAATTCCCAGGGGTATAGTAGAGCTGACAAGGGACAAGGTGTAGTCACTTCTTGGTCACAGCCAGCTACCCAGAGGGGGGTGAGTAGTTGAACCTGTGGGTTCAGGATCATAGTCGCAGGGGATATCAAGCTCAATTGGCTTAGCATACTACACAAAACATTGTTCCACCTCCTACTTTGGCGAGTAGCGCCTGGGATCTTAAAAGCTTGCAAGGAGACATCTAGATGCAAAGAAGAATGAATAAAACCAAAGATTCATGGAAACAATTAGTCCTTGCGACTGGTACACCATGCGATCCTCAGCCCATTCGACTATGAGACCAGAAGAACTAGATTGTTCCCGGCTACCACTGTCAACCACTCAGAGGGTGATCTATGGAAGAGATTCTGGATAGAGAGGGAGAACAATGTGGAACAAAACTCAAAATCATTTGGAAAAAAAAAAGGGGGACCAGGTTTGCTGGTCTGATGGAGCCTGGTAGAACCACCGAGACTATGGTCCCTGGCTGCCCACACCTGTGGCTTCCAGCCAAACAAAAGACAGGCATATGAGTTGAACATTTACCTGAGGCAGAAACACTTCTTGGAGAGAACAATCATGGGAAACAGAAAGAATGTTTATGCACAGGGAGACAATTCAGGGGGCAGAAGTGCATGGAGTGATGGACACAGGGAAGAGGTACTATTGGGAGGAAGTGGGAGCTGTTGCATGGGGTAAATTGTAATCAATGTCATGAGACAACTTGTGTGTGAACTGCTGTATGGAAAGTGAATTTGCTCTGTAAACTTTCACCCAAATCACAATTAAAAAAAAAAAAAAATCAAGCTACAATACCAGCCATTTTGAGGCAGCAGGTTACAGACATATGCATACATACACTAAACATGTTGTTGTTGTTATGTGCTGTTGAGTCAGCCCCGACTCATAGCGATCCCTCCTGAGGTTTCAGAGGCAGTATCACTACAGAAGTAGGACTGCCCAACCTTCCTTTCGAGGAGTGGCATAGCTATCAAAATAACTAATATAGCATAAAAACCAATTGTTTCAGTTTATTTTTCCTTTCATAGCTACAAATTGAATCACCACTATTTTGAACATATTCATTGTACTAAACGCCAGATCTTGTGCCCCCTGTCCCACATCCTGTGGATTTCTCCCAGTGCCGGC
>NW_006922129.1:399563-400028 GCF_000298275.1 Orycteropus afer afer
GTTTTGGCTATTGTAAATAGTGCTGCGATGAACATCTCTACAAGCATTTTTAATCTCCAAATACCTACTTTTAAAATAAACTTGAGGTAGATAAGTAGCTTAGTTCCAATTCTGCTTATGTTTTAGCAGTCTCCCCACTGTACAGTGTAGCACAGCTGAGTTGGTTGCAAACTTAATTGTGCCAAACACTTCTGCTTCGGATGAATCCTAAACAATCATAAGGTAGCACTGAGACTACCTCCATTGACCAATTTAAAAATACACCTCAACCCCAGCCATTTCTTCAATATTCCTCTCCCCTTCAATAAAAAAAAAATTGATGGATTTCTCTTAAATTTTTATTTCCATCTTCCTATACTTATGTAAGAATTTGTTGTTGTTGTTGTTTGCCATCGAGTCAAACCCGACTCATAGCGACCCCTCCTTGGGTTTCCGAGGCAGTATCACTACGGAAGTAGGATTGCC
>NW_006922129.1:401249-404496 GCF_000298275.1 Orycteropus afer afer
AAAAACAAAAAAATTACATTGGGATAAAGCCAAAGTGTATATCATTAAATACAGATGTGAGAAATTCAGCGTAAAGTTGAATTTTGAATTATAGTGTCATACAAAGAAGCTTACACTGTCTATAATTGCTTCCCACATGATTGTTTCCATTTTAGTGACAAATCAACAAGATCTTCTAACTGTCATCACAATCCAGCTTTGAAGCAAACAGTAAGAGTTTGAAAAATGGAAGTATTTAGTTAGAAAGAGAGTGCCAGGTTCATTTTTCTTTGCGTACAAGAGAAGGAGCCAGAAACGATGTGTATGAGATCGCAAGTTTAAGGGGGGGAAAAAAAACAAAGGGAAGGAAAGTAGAAGATGTGGCAATTGAGAGAAGACTAGAGCTGATTAGAATAATCCTTGAAATATCCTTGCTAATCAACAAATGGGGTGGCCGTAAGTATGCATTTCCCGCCCCCGCATATTTATATGTGTTAACAAGGAGAACAGGGTTGTTTGTTTTTTAACCTGGCTCCAGTGAACCTTCTCAATGCCAAATTATGCCTCAAAAAGCAAATCAATGGAAGCACAAAGCACTGCAAATCTATTGCACTCAAACAGATACTCATCTGTCTATTGCTTTTATAGGTATAGTTTAGGATTACTGGGCTTGTCCATACAGATTTCTTTGTTCCTTAATCTGTCATTTGGTACCTAGCCAGGAACTAATGGTTCCTACTGGTGAAATCACTAAACATAGGACAGTAAAATTAAAATGGAAAATGAATTAGTAAATTGGTCTGGAAGAACAGGTTCATGACTTAGAATTAGCACACTGTGAGAAGTGAGAGACTGACTCCTGCCAGACAGACACAAAGCTGCAGTAGTCAAAGCACCAGTTATGTCAACTTTACCATCTAAATGGCGTTCTCCGTAAGAGCTCTCTGGAAATAGGCCCCTTAGATATGTTATACATGAGATAGAAGTAGCAAAAAGTTTCTTCACCATTATCAACGACTCATGCTCATTAGTGATTTGGGATGGGAAAACTGTTTCCTGGAAAAAAACAAAGGTGAAAAAAATTAGTATTCTTTAATATATTCAGCCCATCACATCAGATTTCAAGTCTGATACCTTTAGAGACTAAAATGTTCAAAGCCCTCTTTCCTTTTAAGGTAGATAAGTAGCTTAGTTCCTTTTAAGGAAACAGGGCTTTGAACACTGTATTAAATCAAATTTCCACAGGCAAGACAGGGCAGAAGGTGGAGACAATTACCCAAGTAATTTATATCTAATACGCTTTATTTCACAACAGTGCATGGATGTGAGGCAAACGAGTTTTACTATGATTTATAACCTCCTTCCCTCTCATACACTCCTCAGACCTCACTGCAATCTGTTTTTCATCCTCTCCCTTCTACACTGTCCTCTCCAAAGTCACCAACACCAAAAAAACCCACTGCCATTGAGTCAATTCTGTCTTTTAGTGACCCTATAGGACAGAGTAGAACTGCCCCACAGGGTTTCCAAGGCTGTAAACCTCAGAAGGAAGACTGGGCAGTTTACTTCCATAAAGATTTACCGCCTCGGAAACCCAAGAATCGGATCCCACTTGATGGCAGTGAGTTTGGGGTTTTTGTTGTTGTTGTTGTTTATTTTTAAATCTTTACAGAAGCAGACTGCCTCTTCTTTCTCCCGTGCAACTTCTGGTGGGTTCGAATTGCTGACATTTTGGTTAGCAGCTGAATGTTTTAACCATTGTGCCACTAGAGCTCCCCAAAGTCACCAAGTACATACTAATTAGGAGCGCTGGTGGCCTAGTGCCTAAGGCATCTGACTGCCAACCAGAAAGCTGGCAGTTCAAACCTACCAGCCACTCCTTGGAAGGAAGATTGGGCAATCTATTTCTGTAGATTGTAGAGATACCGCCTCTGAAACCCAAGGAAAGGTCATTATGAGTCGGATCCAAGTCGCCTAAGTTGCTGACTTCTTCTTCTCAGTACTATTTGACGGCTCTGCAGTGTTTAATACTGTCACCCACTCTCCTACTTTCCCCTCAGCTGCCTCACACTATTTCATTTTGTCTTTCCACCTACATCCTGCCTTCTCTATCTCAGTCTCTCTTGTTTTTTTTCCAACTGTGTTGTTGTTGTTGTTTTGTGCCGTCGAGTCATCTCCAACTCACAGCGGGCCCCTCCTGGGGTTTCCGAGGCAGTATTACTACGGAAGTAGATGGCCCAATCTACTGTCCTTTAAACGTTGGTCCCACACCAGGATTCTGTTTTCAGGTTTTCTCTCTTTTTATAGCTCTCTCTTCCTGGGTAATCTCACCTATACTCACAATTTTAGCTACAACCTACATAGAGGGGACTTTAAGACACGGTCTGTTTTCAGCCCTACTTTGATATTTCTATTTTCCGACATTTGCATGCAGACAACTTTGTAAATCCCTCAAATTCGGTTTCTCTCTGCCTTCCCTGGCTGACACCTGATCCCAAGTTTCATTCTCAGACAAGTAAACCAGCAGTAATACTAGTCAACCAAGCTAGAAACAGAATCATCTCTGGCTTCTCTCACTCCTTCACACCCCTTATCCGATCACTAAATTCTATTCGTTTTCTCTGAAAGCATTCTCCTACCTGTGCTCTCTTTCCATTCTCACTGACACTGCCTCGCTGAGGACCTAATCACTGTTCCCCTTTATTACTGTGGTAAGCAGTCCCTGACTGCCGAGGACCTAATCACTGTTCCCCTTTATTACTGTGGTAAGCAGTCCCTGACTGCCCTGCCAACATTGTCTTTCATTCAATCTGTGCTCGGTTTTCCCATCAGAGTTAACTCTAAAGACTACAGACCTTATGACAGTCCCCATGTTCATGCAGAATAGAGTTCAAACACCTTAGCGTGGCATTTAAGAACCGTCAAGAACTCATCCTTGCCTAGTTCTCCCACCGTTCCTCTGTCTCCACTCCTTTCTGTACTATGCATCCTTCGCCCCATCCACATGGAACTGCTGTTTATCTACCATTCTGTACTATGCCATTTCCATACTGTCGGACTTTTGCTTTAAGCCAGTGGTCTTCAGAATACTAAGATTCTGTAAAATGTCAAATAATGTCCTACAAAAAGTATCTATGCCAGCAGTATTTTTCTCCCAAATTATATCCATATGTGTGTGTAGATGACATATGAAACAAATTTATATAGTTTTTCTTAAATGATAGAATGTTGTTGTTATGTGCCGTCGAGTCGGCCCCGACTCATAGCG
>NW_006922129.1:405241-406305 GCF_000298275.1 Orycteropus afer afer
AGAAAGTATCAAGGATTGACAAGGATGTAGATCAATAAGTCAGTAAGTAAGCTTTTTCAGAAGAGGGCCAGATAGTAAAGATTTTAGACTTCATAGTCTCTGTTGTAATTAACCAGCTCTGCCATTGTAGGGTGAAAGGAACCATAGATAATAGAAACAAATAGGTATGGTTATGTTCCAATAAAACTTTATTTATAAAAACAGGTAGAAGCCCCTCATCTTGGGTGAATTACTTAACCTCTCTGTTCCTCAGTTCCTTCATCTGTAAAACATGGGTAATAGTAACATCTCCTTCATTAGGTTGTTGTGAGGATTAAATGAAGTAATGTCTAAAAAGCACTTAGAATGGTACCTGGTTCAATGGCTTATTTTTTGTGTATGGTTTCACTTGTAACAAAAACATGCATTACTTTGGTAATTTATAACGCATTAGATAAATAAAATCAAAAATAAAATAAAAGGAAAAACAATGCCCCTGGGGAATTTATTGTTCCGCTGAAGAGAAAGGACTTGTACACAAAGAAAGTTACTATACGAGACAGCAGAGACTAAGAGCCAGGTCAGTGGTAGAGACATTGTAGGCTACAGGAGCAAGAAGGGTGAATGGTTAGTTACCAGCAGCTGGGCCAGACAGGAAGGCTATGGAGATAGTGAGACCTAGAGGGCCTTGAAGAAAAAATAGGCTATGACAAGTGGAAAGGAAAAGGAATGGCATTAGTAAAGGCAGGTGAGTAAGAAGGCTTATGAGTTCGAGCAGAGGACAATGTGAAAGAAGATAAGGAGAGTAGGTACAAATTGGGGCAAATCTAGAATATCATCTTAAAGAAACTGGACTTAATTCTTAAAGTGACAGGAAACCCCTGAAACTCTGATAATGAAGTTATCATCCATAATTAAATGTTGTTGTTGTTATGTGCCGTTGACTCGGACCCAATTCATAGCGACCCCTCCTTGGGTTTCTGAGTCAGTATCACTATGGAAGTAGATTGCCCAACCTTCCTTCTGAGGAGTGGCTGGTGGGTTTGAACTGCCAGCCTTTTGTTTTGGTCAGTGTCAAGTGCCTT
>NW_006922129.1:406815-408432 GCF_000298275.1 Orycteropus afer afer
AAAGCTTTTTCTGTATCTACAGATTTGGTTTTAGGGCATTCCAAAGGCCATGCTAAACATGATCACACTCTGTAAGAATGTCTCTTTGGTACACTATATAATGACAATGAATTCACAGTTCCTTTTTTGTCAAACCATGTAACACTCAGTTCTTAAAAAGGTATAACATTATCACTCTAGCTTATATGATATGCTGCTGTATATGTATGTGTGTGTGTGCAAAATTTTACAGAAAATTGCTTTTTGTAGGCACAGAGCCTGAGAAATTAAAGTTCTTTTGGGTAATTGGGTAATAGCAGATTGGCATGCATACCGTAACTTATTGAAGATATTCCAAAACTTAGAAGCAATATTTGAGTAATAACTATTTGAAAAAAATAAGCAACCTGAAAGTATAAAGAGACATAACTTAATATAGACTCTGTAAGACTATGTGTAGTAATGAAGATCAATAGTTGGAATAGGCTCCTAGAGATTTGCTACCTCTATACTCCAGGGCTTAGTTTCTCAGCTCAGTTGTTCCAATACTTTAAAGGTTATTATTCATGCTTTTTAAAATATCTAATACATGAAAATACTGTGGCTTGATAATAGAAAACATTACAATAAATTATTTTAGTAAGATAGTGTACCAATGACATAAGTGACATTTGACAGCTTAGCTGTCAAGCTATGTGATCTTTGGGCAAGTTACTTCAGTTCTCCGGGCTTCAGTTTCCTCCTTATTGTGAAGTTTAATTAAAATAATAATATAAAGTCCTTGACATAGTGCCTGGCACATGGAAGGTGCTAAATAAATGTTAACTTCTATAATTATTATTACTGTTATTTTTAGTATTCAGGGAACTCTGGTGGTGTAGTGCCTAAGGCATTTGACTGCTAACCAGAAGGCTGGCAGTTCAAACCCACCAGCCACTGCTTGGAAGGAAGACTGGGCAATCTACTTCCGTAGAGATACCACCCTGGAAACTCAAGGAGTGGGGGGTCACTATGAGTCGGGATCGACTCGACAGCAGTGAGTTTGGTTTGGGAGCTCTGGTGGTATAGTGCCTAAAGCATCTGACTGTTAACCAGAATGCTGACGGTTCAAACCTCAGCTTCGGAAGGAAGCTTGGGCAGTCTATTTCTGTAGTGATACTGCCTCGGAAACCCAAGGAGGGGTTGCTATTTGATAGCATTGGGTATACATACATTAAATAAAATACTGACTCTCAATCGAATAAATGAATAATGCATTGATGAATATCTATGGGACAAGCTAAATTTGCCTGGCCAAATCCAGAAAGACTGCTTGGCCCTGGCAAGCTTCGCCAAGTTCCCAGCAATCAAGTTCATCCCAGAGCACTCCCCTTCAGTTCTAATTACATCAAGGTGTACATCAGAAGTTTCCTAATTGCTTTAGGAAGTGAATATCTAACAAAAAAAAAAAAAATCATTCTCCTTAAATACCTTTTGGTTTCTGGTTTCCTCTACTCTAGATCTAAATATATAAATATGAAACAAGCACTCAGTCAACTGTTTTGTAGGAATCTATTCTGATTTTCTGAACATGTACAGTATTAGGCAATTAAACGTAGACATACTCTCAGAATTGTATGTGTCAGTTAACTGATAAAA
>NW_006922129.1:408665-411062 GCF_000298275.1 Orycteropus afer afer
GCCCTGACTCGTAGCAACCCCTCCTTGGGTTTCCGAGGCAGTATCACTACGGAAGTAGATTGTCCCATCTTCCTTCCAAGGAGTGGCTCCAAAGTTCCAAAGCAGTATCACTATGGAAGTAGACTGCCCAACCTTCTTTCTGAGGAGTGGCTGATGGGTTTGAACCACAAGCCTTCTGGTTAGCAGTCAAGTGCCTTAGGCACTACGCTACCAGAGCTCCTATATAACTAGAATTAACAGGGCGCAAAGTTATGAGAACTTCTTAGGCACAGTCAACCATCCTGATGGAGTGAGTTGTTGGACCTGTGGGTTCGGGATCATGGTCGCAGGGGACATCATGCTCAACTGGCTTAACATACTACACAAAAACATTGTTCTACACCCTACTTTGGTGAGTAATGACTAGGGTCTTAAAAGCTTATAAGTGGCCATCTAGATGCAACAATGGGTCTCTCCTTATCCACAGCAAAGAAGAATGAAGAAAACCAAAGATACATGGACACAATTAGTCTAAGAGACTAGAGGACCATGTGAACCTCAGCCTATAGGACCAAGAGACCCAAAGAACTACATGGTGCCCAGCCACCACTGTCAACCACTTGGAAAGGGATCAGTGCAGAAGATCCTGGATAGAGTGGGATAACAATGTGGAACAAAACTCAACATCATAAAAAAGACCAGGCATACTGGTCTGATACAGACTGGTGAAACCCCCAAGACTATGGCCCCTAGTCATCCTTTAGGCCTCAAATTGAACTCACTCCTGTAGCTTCTAGCCAAACAATAGACAGGCATATAGGGTGAACGTTTACATCAGGTAGATACACTCCTTAGAAGATCAATCACAGGACAACAGAAGGGCAGTATTTGCATAGGGAGACAGCTCAGGGGGCAGGAACGCACAGGAAAGAAGGACACAGGGAAGAGGTAACAATAGGGAGAAAGTGGGAAGAGAGTTGTTACATCGTGGGGAATTGAAGTCAATGTTATGAAACAAAATGTGTATCAACCGCTGTATGGAAAATGAATTTGCTCTGTAAACTTTCACCCAAATCACAATAAAAATGAACACCACCACCACCACCACCACCACCACCACAAAGATTAAAGTCATGTTTCTGAACTAACTCATTAAGTGGTCATCGATTTTCTTTTAACTCTTAACACATACCTTGTGTGATCTGATGGGGTGAGAGAGCTGAGCAGTGGCCATTATAGGATTGTATCAGGATACGTTCAACAATTCTACCCTGTGAAAAATACGTATAATTAATTAGAGACCTTGTCTAACATAGTATTTCCTATCTTACTCTGCCAAACATCAAACTAAAAAACTTCTAAAAACAAAAACTAACATCAGTGACAATTAAATATAGTTTCCTAGATTGTTTGATTTAGAGAGAAATTTATCAAGCTCAATTTTAAAAAATCTGAATACTAAAAATTGTTTTAGTCCCTATATAATCTATAAAAGTAATTTGAATTTTAAAAATCCTTATTGTAAATTTTCCAAAAGAAAACAGTATAATTAGAGTTTGACTGTATTCTTTGAGATATTAATTAAACACTGCTATCCCACTATCAATTTTCTGTAAATTTGGTATAGATCTCTGAATTAATTTTTCCATCCACCCAATGAAAATTGTAAGATGATTTATTTGTTTGCAAACACATATGAAGGAGAGGTAAACTGTAACTCCCTTAAAGACTCAACAATATGTCTTACTCTTCCTCATTTTCTCAGAGTAATGATGCTCTGTAGATAGCAAGGACTCAAAAGCATTTCTTGAATTATCTTCCTGCACAATTTATTTGCACATTCAACACAAAAGTTATTGCCTAAAATACATCTAGTTCTCACTCTATTGCTTCACTAACAAAAAGGAAGCAAATTTTCCTTTTTAAATGCCTAAGGCATTTTTGACTGCTAACCAGAAGGTTGGTGGCTCAAACCCACCAGCCAGGTGCTCCGTGGAAGGATGATGGGGCAATCTACTTTTGTAAAGATTCACTGCTTCAGAAACCCAATGGGAGTCATTATGAGTCAGAATCGACTCAATGGCAGTGAGTTTGGTCTTTTGGGAGTTTAACTAAAATATTGTAAAATAATTCATTTAAGGAAATTCCATTCTGGATCACTCAGGATAGTCTATGACGTATTTTTTGTGTATTAATTAACTCAAGATCCAGGAAGATTTGCAAATAGAGGGCAAAATTATTTGAGGACAGTACCACAAGGTGGTGATAGAGATTATAAATAAGTAATACTTCATTTCTCTCAAATTAATTCTTCAGAGAAGCACTAGGGAGCACTCTTTTACAATATCCTATAAGCAACTGCAGGAGCTCTGGTAGCATAGTGGCTAAAAGCACTTGACTGCTAACCAGAAGGCTGGC
>NW_006922129.1:418435-419364 GCF_000298275.1 Orycteropus afer afer
CTCTAACTATCCTATTGCCGCTGTGGGGTTTTCTCTTTGAGCTAGTATTTTGTGGTGACCTCCCATTAAAGTACAAACCCTGCTTAATTTTGAAAGCTCACAAACTAACAGAACTCTGGTGACATAGTGCCTGAGGCATCTGACCACTAACCAGAAGGCTGGCGGTTCAAACCCACCAGCCACTCCTGGAAAGAAGACTGTGCAATCTACTTCCACAGAGATAGTGCCTCGGAAACTACTAGCCGGCAGTGAGTTTGGTTTGGTTTGGTTTCACAAGCTAACAGCCGTAGGAGGTATGACTTTACAGAGAATAGCTCTGCTGCTTATCACCTTGTTCTTTGACTCATCTAAAAGCCTAGGATTCATAATGGCTGATTTTAAGAACAGAACTCTAACTTTCAAATGTCTTTCACTGATGTATTTACTTAGGAGCTCTGATGGTGTAGTGCCTAAGGCATTTGACAGCCAACCAGAAGGCTGGTAGTTCAAACCCACTAGCCACTCCTCCGAAGAAGACTGAGCAATCTACTGCCATAGAGATACTGCCTCAGAAACCCACGGAGGGGTTGCTATGAGTCAAATTGACTTGATGGCAGTGAGTTTGGTTTTTTTGGTTATATATTTACTTGCATATTAGATCCATAAACATCTGAAACTTCACAGGGCATCGCATCTATTCAGTCTTACATGTGGTATGTTCACTCCATGACAAGGATTATGATCTTGTTGAAAAAGAGGCAAGATTTCTGCATTCGTGCTGATAGTCTCATTCTGAGCTTACCTATTTTTTTTCTTTCCTGAGCTCACCTCTTGACCTGTGTCTCACCTGCCCTATTTATAATGATGGCACTATTGCTATTTTACCCTCTCCATGTGTGACTCAGGTAAAGATTCTGATAAAGATTAACCAACTGTTTAATTTATTAAGA
>NW_006922129.1:421009-422257 GCF_000298275.1 Orycteropus afer afer
ATTGCCCAACTTTCCTTCTGAGGAGGACTGGTGGGTTTGAACCGCCAGCCTTCTGGTTAGCAGTCAAGTGCCTTAGGCACTATACCACCAGAGTTCCCCACCGTGTCTAATGGAAGTGTTATTAGGGTTATCATTCCCAATTAGATTGAAAACCCCTTTAGAGGCAAGAACCACACCTTTACTTCATTTTCACCAACCCAGCATATGATGTACTGCCCAACCTGTCTAATGTTCTGCACACTTGAACAGTTTAATGACTAATTTTGAGTTTCGAGGCACTCTCCCGTGGCCTAGTGCCTAAGGCACTTGACCGCTAACCAGAAAGCTGGTGGTTCAAACCCACCAGCCACTCCTCGGAAGGAAGACTGGGCAAACTACTTCCGTAGCGATACCGCCTCGGAAACCACTGGGGTCGCTATGAATCGGGCCGACTGGATGGCATTGAGTTTGGTTTTGGTTTTCTCTCTCTTGTATTCGGGGAACTAAAGTCCACAGAGATTACACAGCAATATCCCCAGTAAAGTTAAAGAGCTGATGTCAAGCCGGGGCCTCGCCGCCACCTCCCTCGCCTCTCGGTCTATGCCAGCCGTTCATCATGGCTGAACACCTCAGTGGCTGCCGAAAGCCTGATAAAACCCCCAAGCTCCACACATGACTCCTTCCAATAATCACAGACGTCGTCTGTCCGGCCAACTAGGTTATTTATACCTGCTTTTTCCTCAACCTTGGCGCCCTCGTTTCTACCCAGTTTTCTATTCAGGGGGCATAAAAATCTGAACTTAAAAGCTACTGAGTGAGGGCAACGCCGGTGTCCCCAGTACAATTGCCTCTACTTTTGTTTTTTTAATGTGGGAAGTTTTTCATCGTCCAAAGTTGAGGAGAAATGTTATCTAGAGGCGAATTTCCTTCCTCAACCCAACCAGGCCTTCCCGCTTCTTCTCAGGACCCAGCCAAAATATATGCACCAATCAAACATAAGACCTCAAGTAAACAGGAAAAAAAAAAAAAATTAACATAAAGACTTTAGCACTAAGCCCACCATGGCACGTGGGCTCTCACCTCAGCTCGTGGACACCTCCCTCTGAACCGTCTCAACTGCCTTTTCCTGCCCAAACTAGTCCCTCAGGCTCCTGAATAATCAACGTGACTTCCTGGGCGGGGCGAGACGGTTCCTCATGAATAATTCATTACCTTACCAGCTTTGCGGGTGGGAGGGCCTCGCTTGGCTTCATGAATATGCAAATCAGC
>NW_006922129.1:422504-423629 GCF_000298275.1 Orycteropus afer afer
GCGGTGCTGCAGGGGTTCTTGGGGAGAAAAAGTACAAAATGGAGTCACTGAGGACAAAGATTTGGCCTAGACCTTAGCCAAAAGTTTCGGTCATATTAAGACCCTTCGTTTTTTGGTTTTATTTATTTTTGTTTAGGTACAGGCAGTTTATTGGTGGTTCAAACCCACCAGCCACTCTGCAGAAGGAAGACTGGCAGTAAGACTACTTCCTTCAAGATTTGCCTTGGAAACCCAAAGGGGGTCGCTATGAGTCTGAATCTACTGGATCTGCCATCCAGAGTTTGAGTTTGTTTTGTTTTAGGCAGTTTATTAAGGAGGGGATCCAAGGAACAGAAATAAGAAGAGACTGAGAGACAGGGAAGAGAGAAAAACTAAGATAGGAACATCAACAATGCTGATATAATAAGATTTTTTTTTAAATTGATTTGGGTGAAAGTTTACAGAGCAAATTAGTTTTTCATTCAAGAGCATTAATTGCAGTCCCCATGATGTAACAGTTCTCTTCCCACTTCCTCCCTGTGTCCTTTCCTGCCCTCTGAGCTATCATCTATTGGTTGTTCTAAGGAGTGTACCTACCAGATGTAATTGGTCACCTTCTATCTGTTGCTTGTCTGAAAGCCACAAGAGTGAGTTCAATTCCAGGCCTGAAGGGTGACTAGGGGCCACAGTCTCTATCAGAACAGTAAGCCTGGTCTTTTTTATGATTTTGAGTTTTGTTCCACATTTCTCTCCCACTCTGTCCAAAAACAAACAAAAAAACCTCACTGCCACTGAGTCAATTCTGACTCATAGTTGACCCGCATTAGAAATCATCAAAGTCTGTTCCTTCACTTTAAAGCATTTCACAAAAGAGGATATTCAAAAGGCCAATAAACATATTTAAAGGTGCTCAAAAATAGTATCTCATCAAAGATATACAAATTAAAACCACAAAGAATTACCCTACACATTCTACACATTCAGTAGAATGGCTAAAACTTTTCAAATTGTCATTATCAACTGTCACTGAGGATGTAGAGTAACTGGAACTCTCATATTATTATTTGGCAGTTATACAGTCAAATACACATGTGTTGTATCGCAGAGCTGAAAAGGGAAAAGGTTGTAGTCACTTCTTGGTCATCA
>NW_006922129.1:424745-432051 GCF_000298275.1 Orycteropus afer afer
ATCCAACTCATAGTGGCCCCTCCTTGGGTTTCCGAGGTGGTATCACTATGGAAGTAGATTGCCCAATCTTCCTTCTGAGGAGCGGCTGGTGGTGGGTTTGAACCACCAGCCTTCTGGTTAGCAGTCAAATACCTTAAGCACTATGCCACCAGAGCTCCCAGCGCAGGATCGAGCAGTGTTTTATTCTGTTGTACACCAATGTTGCTATGAGTTAGAGCTGACTCAATGGCACTGAACAACAACAAACAACAACATTCCTTATTCAGCATCACAAAATTCATTCTGGAGAAAAACATTATGAGTGCGATGAATGTGGAAAGGCCTTCAACCAGAGCACATACTTTATTCATCATCACAGAACACACACTGGAGAGAAACCTTATAAATGCAAAGAATGTGGGAAAGTTTTCAATGACACTTCATCCCTTACTAAGCATCAGAGGATTCATACTGGAGAAAAACGCCATGGACACAATGAGTGTGGGAAAGCCTTTGGTGACTGGCCAGGGCTTACACATCAGAGAATTCATACAAGGGAAAAGCTATATGGATGAAGTGAGTCTAGGAAAGCTTTCAGTTACTTTTCAGCTCTTACTCAACATCAAGGAACCCATACTGGGGAGAAACCTTACAAATGAAGTGAATGTGGGTTGACTTTGTAGATGTTTGTGAATAGATCTCAGTGACAAAGGTACTACAGTGACTGCTCAGGTCTTGTAAGACATCAGAGAATTCATACTGGAGAGAAGACTTACAAATATAAAGAATGCAAGAAAGCCTTCAGCTAGAGTTCATCCCTTACAAACGATTCGAGAACTCACACTGAGAAGAAATGCTATAAATGCAATGCTTGCGACAAACCCTTCAGCCGGAGTTCATCTCTTATTGTTAAACACCAGAAAATTCACAAAGAGGAAAAAACCACAAATGTAAGAAATGTGGGAAAATTTTCAGTGCTGTTTAACCTGTCATCAATATAATGAAATGACTTCTGAATAGAATAAAATAGAGTAGTGAAGTAATTTTCCCCATCTGATTGTACAGATCTTTTCTAAATATTACAGGGCATACAAAAATATATAATGCCGTGTTAGGCACAAAATAGTCCTCTTTCTTAAAATGTTATGTATGGAAGAGGACAAAAAGAGGCAAATGTTGATATCACCACTACTCAGAAGGAAGGTTGGGCAATCTACTTCCATAGTGATACTTCCTCGGAAATCCAAGGATGGGTCGCTATGAGTCAGATCTGACTTGACGGCAGTGAGTTTGTGTTTTTGTTTTTTTGTATTGGGAAGTGGACTTCTGAGAGAGGAAAAGAAATGTCAATGCATGAGGGCTTCAGTAAGGCAAAGAGGTTCTTAGGATAGGTCACAAGGGTTGTTGAGAATGGAACAGATGAAATTATAGAGTTTAAAACAGTTTTCATTGAAAGTGTAGCGAGAGTGAATGAAGAAGACCAGGGAGAATGCATATGGGTTGACTTAGTAGATGTTTATGAGTTGATCTCAGTTACAAAAGTACTATAGCTAAAGCAATGGAGAAGAGAAAGGAAAGTAGAAGAGAATTTCTAGAAGACCATAGAAGGAGAGTCTGCTTCAGTCAGGGAAACAGAGTAAGGCTCTGGACATCTGAAAATCAATAGAAAACCTAATCAGGGGAGGAGAATGATCATTACTTGAGGTTGGTGGTTTCAACCTGAAGCCTAAGTAGGGAGGATCAGTATCCCAAAGAGGCAAAGTAACTTTCCTAGGGAACTAAAAAGCTCAACATCGGTTTGTGTAATCATGTGCAAGAATAAGAGCAAAACTCTTACTTCAAAACTGTATTCAGTCCACTGCTATGCCAGGCACTGGGGAATGGAGTAATTTCTTTATAATATGGTCCCCACCTTAAGGGAGCTAAAAATGTGGTTTCATTGAAAACCTTCAGTAATATTCCAACATCAGATAATGTCCTGAAGTTGTCGTTGTTGTTTTCATGTGCTGTCGAGTCAGACCCGACTCATAGCAACCCCTCCTTGGGTTTCCTAGGCGGTATCACTACAGAAGTAAATTGTCCCATCTTCCTTCTGAGGAGTGGCTGGTGGGTTTGAACCGTCAGCCTTCTGGTTAGCAGTCAAGTGCCTTAGGCACTACGCTATCAGAGCTCCCAATCCCATTAATGGCAAATATAATTAATTACCCAGGGGTTGAGAGAGAAGGTAATGTTGGCTAAACTAAATTATACTTCTGTGGAGCTTCCAAGAAAGAGTCTCAAAAGCCCACACAGGAGTTCGCAGATCTTGTAAATATATCCTGACTATCTTACAACCTGTCAGTATCATGATACTGTCACATTAAGTGACTGGAATGGAGGTATATGTGTTGAGAGGGAATGATGAAATCCAGCACAATGTAGGCTATCTCTTTGTTGTTATTACATGCCCTGTGTTGTTGTTGTTGTTATGTGCCGTCAACTTGTCTCCAACTCGTAGTGACCTTATGTGCAACACTGCCCAGTCCTGTGCCAGCCTCATGATCCCTACAATACCTGAGCCCATCACTGCAGCCACCATGTCAATCCATCTTGTTGAGCGCCTTCCCCTCTTTTGTTGACCCTCCACTTTACCAAGCATGGCATCCTTCTCCAGAGAGTGATCCCATCTAGTCAGTTGCAATTCATCATGACCCTAAGTACAAGAGACTGAAACACTATCTGGTTCTGCACCATTCTTCAACTGTAGCTGTGTTTGAGCCCATTGAGTCAGCCACTGTGTCAGCCCATCTAATTGAGCATCCTTATTTTTTTCACTGACCCTCTAGTTTGCCAAGCATGTGTCTTCCACCAGGGACTGGTTCCTCCTGATAACATGTGAAACAAAATCTTGCCATCCGTGCTTCTTAGGAGAATTCTGGCTGTATTTCTTCCAAGACAGATTTGTTCATTCCTCTGGCAGTACACAGCATATTCAATGTTCTTCATGAACACTGTAATTCAAAGGCATCAATTATTCTTTGTTATTCCTTATTCATTCTCCAACTTTCACATACATATGAGGAGACTGAAAACACCACGGCTTGGTACATGATAGTCCTCAAAGCAAAATCTTTGTTCTTTAACACTTTAAAGATGTGTTTTGCAGCAGATTTGCCCAGTGCAATACATTGTCTGATTTCTTGACTGCTGCTTGCATGGGCATTGATTGTGGATCCAAGTAAAATGAAATCCCTGACAACTTCAATCTTTTCTGTTATCGTGATGTTGCTTATTGGTCCAGTTGTGATCTTTAGATGTTGTTGTTGTTGTTGTTGTTATGTGCCGTCGAGTCAGACCTGACTCATAGCGACCCAATGATATAGAATAATCTTAAAATCCTGCCAACACAGCCTAGACACTGTTTTAATGGCAAAGTCAATAGGCATTTATTACTCACAGAATCAACAGGTCAAGGATGACTAAAACATCATCCATCAGCAGTAGCCTAGGTTTCCTGAGGTTAGGCTCCTGTCCACAGGGTATTGTTGAATTGCATCCAAGCATACCCAGGTTCGTATATGGGGAAGAGAACACCAAATTCCTCTCTCCCAGGATGCCAAATAGCACATCCAGAGAACAGGTAGGGAAGAGGTAACAAAAATGGGTAATAGAAGATAAAAAGAGGTAATAAAAGTATAGGGCCCTTTGTAGGCAATGGACGTCCTTGTTCAGAGTGGATTAGATTTACTGGTGTCAAAGAACATCCCTTCTTCTTTCACTCCACTAAAATAGCTTAACAAGGTTTTGGGTTTCTTCAGAGGGCAATCGTATCCCCCTAAAGCAACACTTTGCTATTAGTAGCTATTATGTCCGTTAACAGCTGTGGAGACAGTGAGAGAGAGATAGCAAACTTGTGTACCCAGCAGCCCACTCCTTCAATTTCAACATCTTCCTAATACTCTTTGTTCATATCACTTCCGTAAGTCCAGTGACCTTCATGAATGTGTAGGTGGAGGTCAGCAGCTTCATGCTTATTAATCATCTTGATTTCTATGGTCTTAGTATACTTAGTAGTCACTGTTGTTGGGTCAATTCTGACTCATGGTGACCCCCATTGGGTTTCTGAGGCTATAAATCTTTACAGAAGTAAATTGCCCCATTTTCCGCCCATGGAGCAGCTGGTGGGTTTGAACCACTGACCTTCTAGTTAGCAGTCAAATGCCTTACAGACTATGCCACCAGAGCTCCTTTCATCTTAGTATAGCAGGATGAAATAAGTTAATACATGTAAAGGCACTAGAACACAGAAGACACTCAGTGAGTATCAGTTACATTTATCATCATTCCTGAGTCAGTGTTCAAGGAAAGTCGTAACATATTTAACAACTCCTGTGGCTAAGACAATTCAAGAGCAGGATGTTGAGGCCCATTTGCATAATGGATCACAGCCATGTTCTCCATCTGGCTGATGACCAGTTAAATAGGTCCTGTCTAAAATAGTCAACAGATAGCTCCTTGCTTGGCCAGGGCACTGGCTTCAACTATTTCTTCACCTCTTGGTAACTGTCATTAAAAAAGACACAGCACCAAGTGCCAGTAGGGTACAGACTCCTCCTATGAAGGCAACATATAATCTAAGGCCAACCAGCAGGAGTCTAGTCTCTTAAGGCACCAATGATATACTGTTGCATTATACTTTTTCTTCTCCTAGTGTATTAAAATATTTAATATGGTTTAAAGCTAAATTTATAATATTATATTATGAGGATAACTTAAGTAGAGGCAATATATAATAAAGCCACAGAGAGTGAGTGAAGATAATGGAATTGTTTTAATGTTTCTCTATTTAACAGGAAATACTCCTCCGAAGGAAAGTTGAACAATCTACTTCCGTAATGATGCCGCTTCAGAAACCCAAGGAGGGGTTGCTATGAGTCAGGTCCGACTTGACGGCACATAACAACAACAACATAAAGATGATATTGTAATCCACAGCCCACTACCCTGAGGAAGCAGGTTGTTGGGCCCGTGGGCTCAGGATCGTGGTCACGGGGATATAAAGCTCGATTAGCATAACATACTACACAAAAGCATTGTTCTACACCCTACTTTGGTGAGTAGTGAGTAGGGTCTTAAAAGCTTGCAAGTGGCCATCTAGGTGCAACAGTGGGTTTCTCCTTGTCTGGAGCAAAGAAGATCGAAGAAAATCAAAGATTCGTGGAAACAAGTAGTCCAAGGGACTGGCGTACCCTTTAGACCTCAGTCTATATGATCCTGAGACCAGAAGAACTAAGTGGTGACTGGCTGCCACTGTCAAATACTCAAAAAAGGGTTCAGTGTAGGAGATCCTGGATAGAGTGGAGAAAAATGTGGAACAAAAGTGAAAATCATAAAGAAGACCAGGCTTACTGGTCTGATAGAGACTATGGCCTCAGTCATCTTTCAGGCCTGAAACTGGACTCACTCCTGTGGCTTCCAGCCAAACAATAGACAGGTGTACAAGGTGAACATTTACACCAGGTAGGTACACTCCCTAGAACAGTCAACCATGGGATATGAGAAAGACAGTATTTGCACAGACAGATAGTTCAGAGGGAAGAAATGCATAAGAAAGAAAGACAGAGGGAAAAGATAACCAAAGGTAGGAAGTGGGAAGAGAGGTATTACATCATGGGGTTTACAGGCAATGTCATGAAACAAAATGTGATTGTTGTATGGAAAATGAATTTCCTCTGTAAACTTTCACTCAAATCACAATTTTTTAAAGAAAGAATGTTACCAGAAAATTCCAGGAAGAGTATTCTGAAAATGCTTGCACAGACTATTTTTTAATAGATTAACCAATATGTAAGAAAGAAGTGTCTGTGAGATAATTGTAGCATTGGTCATATTGATTTTTTTTTTTTTTCTTTAACTACACTTCCTCTTTAACAAACTGTAGTCTGGCCCTTAGCAGTGACTGACAAATCAGTGTGTGTTCCCATTCCCTGACATGGCTTTTCCACATCTACTTTGTCCTCCATGCCATCATCCCACTTTCAGCAGATGTCTTTGTATTCTGCTCATTGCCATCTAGTTCATTGAGATGCCTGGTGGCCCTACAGGACAGAGTAGAACTGCTCCGCAGGGCTTCCAAGGCTGATAATCTTTCTGGAAGCAGGCAGTCTCATCTTCCTTCTGCCATGGATTCAGACTGTGGACCTTTTGGTTAGCAGCTGAAAACTTAACCACTGAGCAGGAAGTAAAGAAGTGTTAAAAATTGGTATTTTCCAAAAAGACAAAACTATTGTTTAGTAAGGAATATTTACACAGGCTCAAGGAGGCTGACCACAAGGTCCCTAGACGACCCCACAAGCCCAAGTCCTAGAATTTCTTGGGGCAATACAGTCAACCCCATATGGGAGATAGAGGATAGAGAGTCAGAGAGCACCTAAAAAGGAAGAAAGAGGGGACACATAGACCCCAATCTCTGTCTGGGATGCCCTTCCTAAGTGGTATTGCTGGCTCCAGCTGGTTCCAGGCACTACAAAGTGATTTGAAACGTTTCAAGGAGGGCACTTCAAAGTGTGGAGTCCCTGAGGCATGGGGCTTGGATCAAGGGCCAAGTTTGCCCAGGTCTCAGGGTGGTATTGATTCCACAGTACCCTGATACTCTACCCAAAGTACAGAGAGACCTGTCTCAATAAGAACTGTAGGTGTGGCTGTTGTTTAATGGATTGGACTGTGCCCTAATACACAGAAAACTCACGGAGTGGTAAAGAAATTGTATTTATTTAGACTTCAAGGACAGAAACGGTTCAAAATGTAAGGAGATTCCTCAGCTCTATCAACTTTCTGTGGGTGGTGGTGTGATGGTTAACCACACCACTTGGCTAAACTATTGTGCCCAAGTGTTTGATGAAACTTTATTCTAGATGTTGCTGTGAAGGTATTTCTCGATGTGATTAACATTTAAAATCAGTTGAAGGAGCTCTGATGGTACAGTGCTTAAGGCATTTGGCTGCTAACTAGAAGGTCAGTGGTCCAAACCCATCAGCTATTCTGTGGGGAGGAATATGAGGCAATCTACTTCCATAGAGATTTACAGCCTTGGAAGGCAATGGGGTCGTTATCAGTGGCAGAGTGTTGTTGTTGTTGTTGTTTTTTTTTGGTAACTATGGTTAGAATCCCATTTGAGCATGGCTTTTCTTTGTTATGTTAATGGAAAGTATTAGTGTGGGGTCTGGGGAGCTCTGGTAGCATAGTGCCTAAGGCACTTGACTGCTAACCAGGAGGCTGGCGGTTCAAATCCACCAGCCACTCCTTGGAAGGAAGATGGGACAATCTACTTGCATAGCGATACTGCCTC
>NW_006922129.1:432351-433365 GCF_000298275.1 Orycteropus afer afer
GAAAATAAATTTGTTTGTTAGAGCCACATAGTGGATGAACTTGGAGGACATTATGCTGAGTGAAATAAGTCAATCACAGAAGGACAAATATTGTCCGAGTCCACTATTATAAAAAGTCAAGGAAAATTTACACAGGGAAGGAAATTTTATTTGTTCATTATCAGGGATGGGAGAGAAGGGTATGGAAGGGAAAACAGAAGGATAATTAAGAGACAAGTTTGATCTGGGTGAAGGGGTTTAAAAAAGAAAAAAAGAAACTTAGCCATTAATTGATAGTTTTTGAAGCTAGGTTATGGGCACATGAGGGTTCATTGCACTAGTCTTTGTTTCTGTTTGAAATATTTTATAATAATAATGATAAATAAAGTGCTGTTACAGTACTAGATAACTAAGACATCAAGGTCATGCTACTTGACTCTGTAGTCAAGTAACTTGACACTACTTGTAAGAACTGGGATTAGAATCTACATCTTTTTTTTTTTTTAAGTCCTACTGTCTTTCTACTTCCCAACAGATCCTTTTAATAGCAATCTAAAATGTATTAAATAAATACAAGCACGTTTTTGAAGATTGGAAAAAAATGTCACTGTTGTGGGCCGTTGAGGTGATTCCAAACTATAGTGACCCTACAGGACACAGTAGAACTGCCCCATAGGGCAGACAGAAGCAGACTGCCACGTCTTTCTCATGTGGAGCAGGTGGGTTCAAACTGCCAAACTTTTGTTTAGAAGCTAACGCTTAACCGTTGTGTTACCAGGGCTCCTTTGGAAAAATGAAGAGGAAAGTTGCCTAGTTACCTCCCCTCACCAAATAAATAAAAGAACAATCTGAGCTTGATTAAAAACCCTCAGAATCTCAAGTTACATCTTCCTTTATCACAGTGGTCAAAAGTATTTCCTCTTCAAAATCACAGCAGTTACTGTCTTTAGGATTTGTTTGGCAAGCCTATGTTGACTGACTTATGCAGGAAGTTTTTAAAATATATATGTTACCTCTGGTAGCATAGTGGCTAAG
>NW_006922129.1:433472-446784 GCF_000298275.1 Orycteropus afer afer
ACTGCCTCGGAAACCCAAGGAGGGGTCGCTATGAGTCGGGTTTGACTCAACGGCACATAACAATAACAACAACAACAAATGTTACCTCTAAGAATGAGATTGTAACTGGTGGAGAACAATGTTCTTAGTCTTTGTATTCTCCCAATGCACCTAGTACCACGTACAGCTTGTTATCAGAGCGATGGAACCCAGGGAGTTATGTTGTTGTTGTTAGGTGCCGTCAAGTCAGCTCCGACTCATGGTGACCCAATGTATAACAGAACGAAACACTGCCCGGTCCTGTGCCAGCCTCATGATCCTTGCTATACCTGAAGAGTCATTTAAACCTGTTTTGTCTTAGTGCATCTCTGTTTAGAAAAAAATAATCCAGTTCTAGACTTCTGGAAGTCTCCATGTAATTTTTTGGCCTACAAAATATAGGAAGGCCATTTGTAATGGTTCTGAACTCTGGCTACCAGGGTGACTTACCAGCCAGATTTACCTGGGAGTCCCTGGGTTAAGCACTCAGCTGCTATCCAAAATTTTTATGGTTCTCATACACCCAGTGGTGCCTGTCGTGTAATAGGTTTCTGTTATATATGGCCTTTCTGGACTTGAGTTTATAATTCTGCCTAAAATGATTGGCTGGGTCACAATTTTGCGAGGGATCGGTCAGTATACTCCGCAGATGTTCTTGGTTCTGGGTCATAGCAATCCTGTGTATAAGAGAATGAAACACTGCCAGGTCCTGTGCCATCCTCATATTTGTTGCTATATGTGAGCCCATTGTTGCAGCCATTGTGTCAATCCATCTCATTGAGGGTCTTCTTCTTTTTCACTGACCAAGCATGATGACTTTCTCCAGGAACTGGTCTCTCCTGAGAACATGTCCAAAGTAAGTGAGACAAAGTCTTGCTATTCTTGTTTCTAAGGAACAATCTGCCTCTACTTTTACTTTACCCTATACAAATAGGGTGCGTGAAACCATCCAATAAGATTAAGTGACCTTGCAGGAACTGGCTGGTACTATGCAAATTGAGTTACTTTCTTGTACGATGAAGATTGGTCAGTTCATAGTTCTGGTGGGAGAAACATGCCTTGGAATTGACAAGGAGTAGACTTAGATAAGAGAGGAGCTCTGGTGACACTGTGGGCTCCTAGCCAGAAGGTTAGTGGTTTGAATCCAATAGCCACTCCGTGGCAGAAAAATGAGGAAGGCTGCTTCCATAACGATTTACAGCTCTGGAAACCCTTTGGGGCAGTTCTACTCTGTCCTATAGGGTTGTTATGAGTCAGAAGCAACTTGATGGTAGTGGGTTTTGGGTAGGCTTAAATGAGGGTCAATCTCACAGAGGTTGGGGGGATCTCACAACCATCAAGAAGAGTCTGCAGGGGAGTGCACCCTTTGGCTCTGAGGCCGGTGGGCTAAGAACTTCCTAGACTCAGGAGAGAGCTGTCACACTAAAGATGGCTTGAGATGGCGAGAAATGGTGGCAAACACAGCAGAGCCCGCAGCAGAGAAACAGTGGCAACAGTACTAGCGGCAGGAAATAGAGGATAAGTGTGGGGTGTCAAGTGACACAGAGCTGAGATCCTTTGGGGAAGAGGCTCACCAGTGGAGGAGTACCTCCAACTCTTGTTGGTGAATCTAAAGAGCTATAACCCTCACCCAAGCAGGACAGAGGCCCAGAGAACGACCTATTGGCTGGCAGTGCAAAGAGAAAGGCCACCTGCTTGTTGGCATGGCTGAGAGAAGAGCCTGTCTGCTGGCACCGCTGAGGAGC
Organism: Orycteropus afer afer; assembly: GCF_000298275.1. Taxonomy (NCBI): domain Eukaryota; kingdom Metazoa; phylum Chordata; class Mammalia; order Tubulidentata; family Orycteropodidae; genus Orycteropus; species Orycteropus afer. Next base: position 435,236 of record NW_006922129.1, read on the forward strand.
TGAGAACCGTCTTGGTTTGAAGCTGATCTGATTGAAGAACTGTATCCTGCCTCCTGAGTTGTATCCTGTTACAGGCAGTTCCTGGATCACAAACGAATTCCATTCTGTCTTTAAGTCGAATTTGTACCTAAGTTAGGGCAGTGTTCTGGTTACCTAGTGCCGCTCTGACAGGAATGTACCACAAATGGGATGCTTGAACAAACAGGAGTTTATTATTATATATAATGTTGGAGGTTGTTATTCTTAGGTACCGTCAGTTGATTTTCCGACTCACGGTGATTGCATGTGACAGAGTAGATTGCCCCGTAGGGTTTTCTAGGCTCAAATCGTTGGTAGCAGATTACCGGATCTTTCTCTCACAGAGTGGCTGGGTGGGTTAGAACCCACCTTCTCAGTTAGCAGCTGAGCCTTGGTATGGCACCACATGTACAACGTTATATAACATTATGGTACATACACCACAACGTACAACAGTACGGTTTATATATATATATATACACACACACACACACATATATATATATATGCAACATCATGGTAAACGGTGAAAATACTGAGGTTGTCAAGGATTTAATTTTACTTGGATCCACAATCAATGCTCATGGAAGCAGCATTAAGAAATCAAACAACATATTGGATTGGGCGAATCTGCTGTAAAGACCTCTTTAAAGTGTTCAAAAGCAAAGATGTCACTTCGAGGACTAATGTATACCTGACTCAAGTCATGGTACTTTCAACCTCATATGCATGTGAAAGCTGGACAGTGAATAAGGAAGACTGAAGAAGAGTTGATGCCTTTGAGTTGTGGTCTGGCGAAGAATAATGAATATACCTGGGATACCAGAGCAACCAACAAGTCTGTCTTGGAAATAGTAGAGCCAGAATGCTCCTTAGAAGTCACGATGACAAGACTTTGTCTCACTTTGGTCATTTTATCAAGAGACACCAATCCCTGAAGAAGGACATCATCTTTGGTAGATGGTCAGCGAAAAAGAGAAAGCCCCTCAACCAGATGGACTGACACAGTGGCTGCAACAATGGGCTAAAACGTGGCAACAATTATAAAGATGGTGCTGGACTGGGCATTGTTTATTCTGTTGTACATAGGGTTGCTATGAGTTACAACGAACTGAACAACACCTACAAACATATACACCATGGTGTATGATGGTATACAACATGTTGTTGTTGTTGTTATATGCGGTCAAGTCGAACCCGACTCATAGCGACCCCTCCTTGGGTTTCCGAGACAGCATCACTACGGAAGTAGATTGCCCCATCTTCGTTCCGAGGAGTGGCTGGTGGGTTTGAACTGCCAGCCTTCTGGTTAGCAGTCAAGTGCTTTAGGCACTACCTACCAGAGCTCCCAATACACAACACACACATATGTATATGTATATGTATATGTAAAACCAAAAAAAAACAAACTCATTGCCATCGAGTAGCATCCGATTCATAGTGACCCCTGCTGGGGTTTCCGAGGCTGCATTGCTACAGAAGTAGATCATCCAATCTTCCTTCCGAAGAGCGGTTGGTGGGTTGGTCTGGTTAGCGGTCAAGTGCCTTAGGCACTACACCACCAGAGGTCCAATATGTGTGTGTGTGTGTGTGTGTATAATGCAATTAAGGAACTCTGGTAGACCTTTGTTGTTGCTTTTGCCATTGAGTTGGTTCCAACTCATAGCGACCCTTCCTTGGGTTTCTAAGGCAGTATAGCTGCGGAAGTAGATTGCCCAACCTTCCTTCCGAGGACTAGTGCCTAAGGTATTTGACTGCTAACCAGAAGGCTAGTGGTTCAAACCCACCAGCCACACCTCGGAAGACAGACTGGACAATCTATCCGTAGTGATATGCCTTGGAAAGCCAAAGAGAGGTCACTATGAGTCGGGTGTGACTCGACGGCATATAACAACAACAACATACACACAGTGACTGCAACAATGCGCTCAGGCATAGCAAGGATTGTGAGGCTGGCACAGGGCCGGGCTTTTTTGGTTTTATATATACATATGTGTATGTTGTATACCGTTATACACCATGGTGTACATGTTTTTAGGTGTTGTTCAATTCGTTGTTTCCTTCTGTTGTACATAGGGTCGCTAGGAGTCTGAGCGGACTCGGCACCTAACAATAGCATAGCCCTGGCTAGAGTTGTTTCTCTGACAGGTTAGTTAACCCACATTAGAATCACAAGAGGAACTTTTTAGAATACCACTCCTCAAAAAAAAAACAACACTGCTATTGAGTCGATTCCAACTCATAGCGACACCCCACTGGATTTCCAAGAAGGTAAATCTTTATTAAGTAGAAGGCCTCATCTTCCTTCCGCGGAGCTGCTGGTGGGTTTGAGCCACCAACCTTCTGGTTAGCAATCAAATGCCTCAGGCACTGCGCCACCAGAGCTCCTAGAATAACCAAAGCACCAGATTGTAATACTTTTGGTTCGGAGGAGAGGCGGCTGTATGGTCATTAGTACTTTGAAGAATTTGGACGCTGACTCTCCCACGGCTGAAAACCACACATTACAACGGCTTCCCAAGGCCTAGGGTAGGCGGGAACTGCGGAACTGGAGCCTGGTGGTCACGTGGGTTGAGGCTCTAAGCCTTAGTTCTCACCGACTGAACCAGAGTGACCGACCAGAGAGTTGCGAAGCCTCCAAGCTTCCTAGAGGGGAAGGGAGGTACGGCGCTCTGCTCGGCATGCGGAAGTAGCACCAGAGAGAGGCTCTGGTGCGCACCTCATGGTGAAGCTGGAAGGGCTGCCTGTTACCTGCCCCCGGCAACGGAGTGAGGGTGAGAAGAGGGCCCTCGACCTGACCCCCAGTCCGGCCTAGAACCGATAGAGTGTGCTCAGCCCCACTGGCCACCGCAGGTAGACGCTGAGGACTTCTCGGAGGAGGCTGCACGGAAGGTCGGAGGAGTTTGGGGAGAAAGTAACTAATCGGATGGGAGGGGTCGGTTTCTGCAATGCAAGGTATAAACTGCTCTGTTGTTGTTGTTGTTGTTATGTGCGGTCCAGTCGGCCCCGACTCATAGCGACCCCTCCTTGGATTTCCGAGGCGGTATCACTACAGAAATAGGATTGCCCAACCTTCCTTCCGAGGAGTGGCTGGTGGGTTTGAACCGCCAGCCTTCTGGTTAGCAGTCAAGTGCCTTAGGCACTATGCTACCAGAGCTCCTATAAACTGCTCTAGAGACCCTCAGAAAATTACAGGGGTGATTACGGGGCTTTCACAATACCTGAGCCCACTGTTGCAGTTACTGTGTGTGTAGGAGACCAGAATCAATTAGTTAAAAAATATATGTTGTTGTTGTTATGTGCCGTCGAGTCGGACCCGACTCATAGCGACCCCTCCTTGGGTTTCCCAGGCAGTATCACTACGGAAGTAGATTGCCCAACCTTCCTTCCGAGGAGTGGCTGGTGGGTTTGAAACGGCAGCCTTCTGGTTAGCAGTCAAGTGCCTTAGGCACTAGGCTACCAGAGCTCCTATATGTATGTATATATATACATATATACATACACATATATATATGTATATACATATGTGTATAGTTTGAAAGAGGAACAAAATCCAATGAATAAATGGTTAATATTATGGCTTGGTTTGGTTATAGGAGGAAAAACGTCATGTAATTATAAATCTAAGATGTTCACGGTATCCCGAAGTAGCATGTCAGATTTTGCTATGATGCTGACTTTCGAATACACAGTGCCTGGTTCACAATACAAACCCACTGCTGTAGAGTCGTTTCCTACGCCTAGTGACCCAACCCTATACAACAGAGGAGAGCTGCCCCACAGGGTTTCCAAAGCTATAAATCTTTACGGAAGCCGACTGCCACATCTTTCTTCCACCAACGGTGGCCGCCTGGTGGTTTCAAATCGCTGACCTTTCGGTTGACTACAGAGTGCTTACCCACAACTTGGGCCACCAGTGTGCCTTATATTTCACACTAGATCATCAAGTAAACATTGTTTAGATAATGCAAAGCCCCCTGCTCTAACTTCAGCTGTTGACCAAGTGAATTCTGTAGTACCTCCTTGCTTAAGAAGCAGCATGTCTTCCAAACTCTTTTTAGGGAACTGGTGCTGTATGTGGAGCTCTGGTGGCGCAGTGCCTAAGGCATTTGACTGCTAACCAGAAGGCTGGCGGTTCGAGCCCACCAGCCACTCCTCGGAAGGAAGATTGGGAAATCTACTTCCATGGAGATACCACCTTGGAAGGTATCTCTATGAGTCAGCCGACTCAGCGGCAATGTGTTGCGTTTCTTTGCGTTGGTGCTGTATGTGAGGAACTTTCTTTAAAATACATATACATAAAGAATGGCCCTTTCTTTAATCTCCCCACTCCAACATCTGGTTTATGATCCAATGCAGGGTTTAGCCTAAGCAGGGAGGAGATTCCATGGTCAGTAACACGTTCAGTAAATGAGCTCAAAATCTGATTTGAGTTAAATTTCTTTTTGATGCATGCAGCCTAGGGTTTTTTTTTTTTTTTTTTTTTAATTACATTATCCTTTGTGCCTCAGCTAAATAAACCCTGCATCGTTGCACAACTTGAAGAATTTCATCAATGTCACTGAATTAAAACCAAAACCAAACTCACTGCCATTGAGTCGGATCCGACTCATAGCGACCCCTCCTTGGGTTTCCGAGGCAGTATCACTACGGAAGTGATACTTCCTTCCGAGGAGTAGCTGGTGGGTTTGAACCGCCAGCCTTCTGGTTAGCAGTCAAATGCCTTAGGCACTATGCCACCAAAGGTCCCGTCACTGAATTACACAAGTTTTGTTGTTGTTAGTAATTTTTAATTGCTGTATATTTTGTGTATATCCTCAGCAATAACAACAACGAATAAATAACTGTTTGGAAGGCACCCTGCTTCTCCCGGGTGGTTCAAACAGTTTGCTCTGGGCTACTGACCAAGAGGTTGGTGGTTCAAACCTACCCCGCGGTACCGTGGGATTAAAGAGGCCTAACGATCTGCCTCCATAAAGATTGCAGCTGGGAAATCCTTATCGGGCAGTTCTACTGTGTAATTCATGGAGTTGCCATGAGTCAAAATCAACTCAGTGGCAATAGGACTTTTTTTGTTTTTAGTTTTATATAAACAGTACAAATTTTCAAAGGGGAAACCCAAACCAAACCAAACCAAACCCACTGCCATGGAGTTGATTCCAACTCATAGTGATCCCATTGGGTTCCTGAAGTGGTAAATCTTTATGGAAGTAGATTGCCCAGTCTTCCTTCTATGGAGTGGGTTTGAACCACCAACCTTCTGGTTAGCAGTCAAATGCTCTAGGCACTGTCCCACCAGAGCTCCTTTTTCAAAGGGGAAGTTCAGTGTTTGGTTGATATTTGCTCAGTAGGCAGAAAGTGAGCTATCTAAAAGTGTGACTTCAGTTCACATTGGTTCCTTAAGCTTGTATATATGTAAGCTGTAGGTTAGTTTTAAGTTTATTTAATCATTTGTGGTTAGATGTTTTCCAGCATGGTAGTTTTAAAAATTTTTAGCTGATTACCACATACAGAAAAAGGAAACAAGATCCATAATTCTTGCCATACACAAAAACTAAGTCAGACTGTTTTATTGACCATGCAGAGGCATTTGACTGTGTGATCATAACAAATTATAGATAACACTACAAAGAATTGGAATTCCAGAACACTTGATTGTGCTCATGAGAACCCTATACATAGACCAAGAGGCAGTCATTCAAATGGAACAAGGGGATACTGCATGGTTTTAAATAAGGAAAGATGTGTGTTAGGGTTGTATCCTTTCAACATAGTTATTCAGTCTGTATGTTGAGCAAATAATCTAAGAAGCTGGACTATATCAAGAACACAACATCAGGATTGGAGGAAGACTCATTAACAACCTGTGATATGCAGATGAAACATCCTTATTTGCTTAAAGTGAAGATGGCATGAAGCACCAATGAAGAAAAATCACTGTTCAGTGGTCATTATTCGGCACCTTCAGTGTGAACCACACCTCAACACAGAGATAACAAAATCCTCACAGTTAGACCAATAAGCAACATTGTGATAAATGGAGAAAAGAGGACGTTGCCAAGGATATCATTTTATTTGAGTCCATAATCAATACCTATGAAAACAGCAGTCATGAACTCAAACAACATATTGCATTGGGCAAAGCTGTTGCAAAAGACCTCTAAAGGGTTAAAGAGCAAAGATGTCACTGTGAGAACTAAGATGCACCTGACTCAAGCGATGGTATTTTCAATCTCACATGCATGTGAAAGCTGGACAAAGAATAGAAAGACTGAAGAAGAATTGATGCATTTCAATTACAGTGTTGGTGAAGAATATTGAACATATGGTGGACTACCACAAGAATGAACAAATCTGTGTTGGAAGTACAGCTGGAATGCTCCTTAGAAGCAAGGATAATGAGCCTTTGTCTCACTTACTTTGGACATGTTATCAAGAGAGATAAGTCCCTGGAGAAGGATATCATGCTTGGTAAAGCAGAGGTTCAGTGAAAATGAGGAAGACCCTTGTGATGTAGTGAATTACATGGTATGGCTTTTTTACCCATAGTCTTCGTAACTCCCACCGTATTATAGGTGGGACCATGCAAATATGTGTCAACTTGGACAGCTAGTGGTAGTTATTCCCTATAATGAGACTGGCAGTTAACTCTGTGGTGGAATTTGCCATGAGCCACTGAGTAGCTGCTTTTAAACTCCTGATTGTTAAAATCATCCACCTGGAGTATTTCTATTGGAGCAGCACGAAGTAATCTTCTGGGAGAGTTTGCACATTCTCTCAGGTCTGTAGAACTCTGATGTTGGGATTGGTTAGTTTTGCCACTGCAAAAAGTACAAGGGGGCCACATGTTCCGACCTCCTCTAACCCCACAAGAGGAAGACAGAATCACCATCAGTAGACCAAGGCCTATTGCAAGGCCAGACATGCTGCCTCCCTCTAGCCCTCTCCCCAATCATTCCTCCCAAGGCACCCACCACCTTTCTCCTGGGTTCGATAATTCACTGCAGTGGCCACATAGAACTCACGTGGTTTGTTAGAGAAGCACCAGGCTACAATTCACGTTCAGGAAAAACGCTCAGTCTCTCTCCCAGCCCATAGTCTCTCTTCTAACAGTCTCTCTCCCAACAGTGCGTGTCCTTCGGTGTCTCACTCAGCAATGCATGTCTCTTGCGTCTCTTTCCCAGCAGCATGTGTCTCTTTCAGGAGCACACGTCTCTTTCAGCAGCACGTCTTCCTCAACCAGCAGTCAGAGACTTCTGCCTCTAGGAGGCCTCCTTTTGAGCCTGGTAGAGTGGCCAAACTAACTAATCATAGCATCAGAATTCTAAGCACCTGAGAGAGAGCAGGAACCTCCCAGAACATTGCTTTGTGTTGTGCCCAACAGAAATACCCCAGGTGGATAACTTTTACAACCAGGAGCTCCTCAGTTGCTCACAGCAAATTCCACCACAGAGTTTACAAAGACTTATGGCTAGAAAAGCCATACCAGGTAATTTACTACACCACAGCCACTCTGCCAGGCTTAAAATGAGCCCCCCTAGAGGCAGAGGGGGAATCTCACTGCCAGCTGAGAGACACGCCTGGCTGAAAGATGGCAGTGGTAGAACCAAGAGGCATGAGGTGGAGCAGCAGGCTTACCTGGCCCACAGAGGCAGAGGCCAGGCCGAGAGGCCAAGGGCCAGAGAGGTGTGTCTAAGGAGACTGTCCTGATTGAAGAACTGTATCTTGACCACATTCTTGAACTTGAATTGTAGCCTGTTGCTTCCCTAATAAACCCCATAATCTGTGAGTTGTGTGGCCAGTGCAGCAAATTATCAAACCCAGCAGAGAGGTGGTGGATGCCGCAAGAGGGGCAGTTGGTATCAAGGTTGGTAAGAGGGCTGGAGGGAGCAGCATGTCTGGCCTCATAGGAACTGGCCTCGGGCTGCTGATGGTGATTCTGCCTTTCTCTTGTGAAGTTAAAGGAGGTCAGAAGATGCCTCCTCCATGACCCTTTAGCAACCCTCAACCATAGGATTGACACAGTGGCTGCAACAGTGGGCTTAAATGTAGCAACCATTGTGAGGATGTCACAAGACCAGGCGTTGCATTGTTCTGTTGTATATAGGGTTGCTATGAGTCAGAACCAACTCAATGGTACCCAACAAGAAAGCAGTATATGACATGCAGCCTAAAATATCTGATAACTGTCCTAAAATTGTCTTGGCTCTCTCTCAGCTGTCCCTCTGTGAGGTACTGCAGAACATCCTGTAGGAAGAAGAGGCTAGCAGGGCTGTGGATTCCCTTACATAAAGCTTTGGAAATTTATCTAACTTCAGAAATTCCTAAGAGGATACTATGGCAGCTCATTCATTTTGTCACATATTCCAGTACCAAATACAGTGACTTTATATTAGCTGAGGTATTTGGGAGTGCCTCCTTGTTGACCCTGTTAGAATTCTTTCTCAGGTTTGCCTAGTGAGAAAGATTCAAATTACTGCAGTCCTCACTCACGGTCTTTTTTTACCCTTCAGTTCAGCCTGAACACAATCCTGCCGCTTCTCAAAGACCAGGCTATGGAAGCTGTGCTCCTGACAGCCACGTGGAAGGTGAGTTGTGGTTTCTCCTCTGCTTCCTTGGATACAGTCACTGCTGCCAGGGCATAAGGAGCTCTGGTGGCACAGTGGTTAAAGTGCTTAGCTCCTAATCAAAAGGTCAGTGGTTTGAATCCACCAGCCACTCTGTGGAAGAAAGATGTGGCAGTCTGCTCTGTAAAGATTTACAGCCTTGGAACCCTGTGAGGCAGTTATTCTCTGCCTGCAGGGTGACTGTGAGTCAGAATTGACTTGACAGCAGTGGGGATTTAGCTTTAACTCCTTTGTTGGACCTTCTTTATCAATTTAGAGATTTCCCATTTGGAAAATATGGTGCAAGGAGCTTGAACTTGGTTGTCAGACAGGTTCAGATCCAGGCTCTGGTACTTTTTACATATGTTACCTTCTGTCAGTTACATAAGCTCTCTGGGCCACTGTTCCCTTATCTATAAAATGAAATGATGATAGTATGTTTGGTAGTTCAATTTGTATGTCAACTTGGCTGGGTCCAGTTGGGTGGCTGGGCAGCTGGTGATAGTTATTCCCCATGATGAGACTGACAATCAGCTCCATGGTGGGATCTACCACAAGCAGCTGAGTAGCTGCCTTTGGGATGTGGTCTGTTTCCTGTATATAAGAAGCAGCTTTGGGAATAGTCTCTGGCTTATGGCACACTTGGACCCTACATGTCGCCGTGTCGTTGTTCAGCAGCCTGCCATGCTTTGCCAACCTGGGGACTTACAATGGACTTGAATTAATGTCCTGCTCTGTGGTTTGGTAACATCAGGACTGTGCCATTTTATTTGTTGACCTTGGTTTTTTCAGCCTCAGCAGCCAGCAGCTGTCTGAGTGAAGAAATGCCTTCTAGCTCCAGTGGGCTGGGAGCAAGAGGTAGAACTGGACCCCGAAGTTGAGGGCTTTCACCCAGCCCCTATAGCCTGGCACTTTGAACTTGGACTTAAAGCCTCCAAACTGTAAGAGAATAAATTCCTGCTTGTTAAGGCCATCCCATTTGTGGTATATTCTTGTCAGAACGGCACTAGGGAACCAAAACAGTATGTATCACAAAAAGTTGTAAAGCTTAGATGAAATAAGGCATGTAAAATACTTTGCATAATGTCTAGTTACATTTTGTTGTTGTTATGTGCCATCGAGTCGGCCCTGACTCATAGCGACCCCTCCTTGGGTTTCCAAGGCAGTATCACTACGGAAGTAGGATTGCCCGACCTTCCTTCCGAGGAGTGGCTGGTGGGTTTGAACTGCCAGCCTTCTGGTTAGCTGTCAAGTGCTTTAGCCACTATGCTACCAGAGCTCCTAGTTACATTTTAGGTCCTCAATTAAGTTTAAGCTATTGCCATCTTTGCTCATGGTTTCTCTCCAGGACGTTAGTATGTACCATATACTATCCTTTGTACTGGAAAATAGAGGTACAGATCCTATCCCTTTAGTTGGGAGATAAACTTACACTTATGGGAGTTTATGGAAATAAACCCTAAACTATTAGTATTGAAGGATACAGTGGAAGCTCAGGTACTAAATTTGTAACAATCTAGAAAGTGATTAGGAGAAGTTGAGTTTAAAAGTAAGGAGACAAGGTGACACAATATGAAAATATTGTTGAACTCTCAGTGTAGAAGTTGTGCTGGCAGATGTTTTGGGATTTATATTTTCATCACAATAAAAAGAAAGATAAAGTGAGGAGACAAGGTAGGAAGCCGTTGCAACAATTTAAAGGAACATCTTGGATGCATGGAGTGTGAGTTGTAGCAACTTGACCATATTTCCAAGGGATCACGCCATTCTGTCTGCCTTCCCTGCTGCTTCTCCAGCCTTTTCCTGACAGCCAAAGAATGTGCACGCAGCAGTGGGCAGTGCTCTTGTTTCCCGTCACACTTTTGTACATGCTGTTCTCTCTGCCCACAAACTTACCTACTCTTTTTTCTCTTTCATTGTGGTGAAAGCATTCATAACAAAATATATGCCATGTCAACAATTTCCACGTGCACAATTCAGTAGCATTGACTACATTGCTCAAGTTGTGCGGCCATTCTCCCCGTCCTTTTCTAAAGTATTCCCTCACCAATAACAACATAAACTCAATGTCTCCTCGGCAAAAAACTTCCCCTTTCTCCTTTTCTCCTTCCCCGGGAAGTCACTAATAATCTTTGGTTTCTCTGTATTTGCTTAGTTCATAAAAGTGAGATAACACAACAGTTGTCCTTTTGGGACCACCCTTCAACATGATGTTTTCAGTGTTCATCTGTGTTGTGGCATCTGGACCTCATTTCTCTTTATGGCTGAGCAGTACTCCATTGTATATACCACGTTTTGTTTATCCATTTATCTGTTGATGGACTGTTTGGTGGTTTATACTTTTTTGTATTGTGAAAACTGCTGCAATGAACATTGGTGTACAGGTTTTTATTTGCATTCCTGCCTTCACTTCTGAGTATGTACCTAGGATTGGGGTTGCTGAGTCAAGTCTTCTTCACTTTTAGCAGGTAATGTGTCATCTACATATCACAGGTTGTTAATGAATCTTCCTCCAATCCTGATGCCACATTCTTCTTTGTGTGGTCTAACTTCTTGGATTATTTGCTCAGCATACAGCTGAGTAAGAACGGTGAAAGGATACAGCCTTGACCCACACTTTTCCTGATTTTAAACCATGCAGTATTTCCTTGTTTTGTTTGAATGACAGCCTCTTGATCTATGTATAGATTCCTCATGAGAACAATTCAGTGTTCTGGAATTCCCGTTCTTTGTACTGTTATCAATAATTTGTTTTGAGCCACAGAGTGGAATGTCTTTGCATAGTCAGTAAAACACAACTGAACATCTTTCTAGTATTCTTTTTTTTTTTTTTTATTGTGATTTGGGTGAAGATTTACAGAGCAAATTCACTTTCCATACAGCAGTTCACATATACTTTGTCTCATGTCATTGACCACAGTTTAC
>NW_006922129.1:447694-472158 GCF_000298275.1 Orycteropus afer afer
CTGGTGGTTCAAACGCACCAGCTACTCCTTGGAAGGAAGATGGGGCAATCTACTTCTGTAGTGATACTGTCTCGGAAACCCAAGGAGGGGTCGCTATGAGTCAGGTCTGACTCGACGGCACATAACAACAACAATAACAACAACAACAACTTTATTATTTTAGATGCTATCATAAATGGTAATGCTACTTAATTTCTTTTTCTGTTTACTTATTTCCAACATGTGGAAACCTGCATTTTATGTGTTGATCTTATACCCTGTCACCTTGCTGAATTTATTTATTAGTTCTAATAACTTTCTTGTGGATTCTTTGAGGGTTTTCTATATATAGGATAAGGTCATCTGCAAAAAGCTATGGTTTTTGCTTCCGCCTTCCCAGTTTAGATAGCTTTTTTTTTTTTTTGGTCCTCCTAGCCTAATTGCTGTGGCTACAACTTCTGGAACAATGTTGAACAGCAGTGGTGAAAGTGGGCATCCTGCCTTGTCCCTAATGTTAATGAAAAAGCTCTCAGCCTTTCTCCATTGAGTAGGATGTTAGCTGTGGATTTTTCATAAGTGCCCTTTATTATATTGAGGAATTTTCCTTCTATTCCTATCTTGTTGAGTGTTTTTATCATGGAAAGATACTGAATTTTGTCTAATGCCTTGTGGTGATCATTTTCTTTTATTTTGTTCTGTTACTGTAGTGTATTACATTGATTGATTTTCCAGTGTTGAACCATCCTTGCATTCCTGGGATAAATCTGCCTTAATCGTACCTACTCAACTCAAAACTTTAAGACTCAACTCAAAAAGGATCTTCTTTGAAATCTTTTCTGACTTCCTCAGGTAGTGTTAATTAAACTACTCTTTCCTTTGTTCCCAAGTGTGCAGTTACTGCAGTGGCTTAGAAAACAGTTGCAGAGAAATGATGAAGGCTTAAGCCAGATGGTGGGGTGTAAAATGATTGAGCGGTGACTGTGCAGAGCGTTTTTCACAGAGACTTGTCCAGTAAGAAGAGGAGCGACTGTTAACAAGATGGGATAGAAGGAGCAAGGAACATCTGTATAAAGGTGGGAAAGATATTAGCATTTTTATAGGCTGAGAGCAAGAATCAATGGAGGAGGAAAGAGGATAAAAATACAGAAGAAGAAGAATTGTTTTGGATTAGGACCCTGGAGGAGATGTGAGAGAATGGACTCAGAGTCAGAGGAGAAGGATTACCAGGAGAAGGTCAGTGTCATCCCCTGATTCACAAAGGAAGGATGGGTAAAAATTTAGATGATATGTAGGGGAGTGTGGTAGGGGAGTTAAAGAGCATGAGGCGTGTGGTATCCCATGGGCTGTGTTCTAGAAAGGGATTGGCAGTGGCTTCTGGGTAGGAGGAGGTGGGGTTAGCAATGTGCATGCATCTACATGGGTCTCAGTCTTCCCCCATTAGATGATTCACTTCTAGAAGCAGGGATTAGGGTCACTCAAGGTACAGGTGTGTGCTTTGCAACTCTAAGGAACACCACACACACAGCTATGATGTGAATGGTGTCCTCTAGAGTTGTGAGGTACACTACCTGAATAGTTGTGGTAGTTAAGGTTGTTGTCAACTTGGCTGGGCCTGGTTGAGTGTCTGGGCAGCTGGTGGTAGTTATTCCCCATGATGAGACTGGCAATCACCTCCATGGTGGGATCTACCACAAGCAGCTGAGTAGCTGCTTTAGGGATGTGGTCTGCTTATGGCTTGAACCCTGCATGTAGCAAGTCGTTGTTCAGCAGCCTGCCATGTTCTGCTGATCTTGGGACTTCCAGTGGACTTGAAGCAATGGCCTGCCATGTTGTTTCGTAATATTGGGGCTGTGCCTTTTTACTTGTTAACCTTGGGCTTGTCAGCCTTAGCAGCCAGCACCTGAGTGAAGAAAAATCCTCCAGCTTCAATGGGGTGGGAGCAGGAGGTAGAGCTGGAGCCCAAGGATGAGGGGCTCTCACCCATCCCCTAGGGCCTGGCACTTTGAACTCAGACTTCAAGCCTCCAAAATTATAGGAGAATAAACTCCTGTTTGTTCAAGCCATCCCATTTGTGGTATCTTCTGTAGAGCAGCATGTAGGTAACCAACGCAAGAACTACGTCCTGTGATCTCAGTAGGAGGTATGACATTGGTTAATTAATTAACTAACTATTCCTGGCATACAACAGAAAGGCTGGCACATATTTGTGTTCAATAAATACTTACTGAAGGAACAAAAGTGATAAAGATACAGCATACCATCTGTGTGGAATGTGAGAGCAAGAATTGTTGAGCAACATTAAGGGCCCAAATGTAAAACTATAAGTTTATAGAGATTACTGTGTGAGTGATTAAGCCATTTTATTCCTCCACATTCATGCAGGGTTTACATTAGCTTTACGCAAATAATTTTTTGTTGTTGTTCTTGTTTCTAAGAGAGAACTTCAAAAACTGGAATTTTCCCAATAATCGTTAAGTGTCTTTGCTGAGGGTCCAGATCGTACCTAACCTAGCAGGTAATGCTAATGAGGTGACTCTTGGGTGGGAGCTAGGCAGGCCAGCAAGACCTGTGGTATGATATTAACCTCATGATATCACCCAACCTGGGGAGAGGACTGGAATTTGCATTATGTAATGAGACCCCAATAAAAGCTCTGGACATGGACGCCCCATGGACTTCCTAGTTGGTAAAAGACATCATACATGGGAGGGTAGTGTGTCCCTTTTTGGGACGTGGAAGCTCTGTGTTGAGAACCACCCTGTCTTAGTTATGGAATACTGCTGTATCAGGAAACCACAGATGGGTGGCTTTCGTGAACAGAAATTTATTTTCCCATTGTTTAGGAAGGTAGAGTTCCAGATTCAGGGCACCAGCTCCGGGGGAAGGCTTTCCCTCTGTGTGGCTCTGGGGCAGGTCCTTGTCTCTTTTCCACTTCTGTTCCTTGGTGATCGTGGTGATCTTCATGTGGCACGGCATCTGTTTCCCCATCTGTATTTGCTTGCTTCATCTACGCTCTTAAATTCCCAAAAGATTGATTTAAGATACACCCTACACTTATACTGGCTCATTAACATAGCAAAGAAAACCCATTCTCACTATCAATGATATTGTTTGATAATCTCCACATTCCTTGGGATCACCTTTCTTTGGAATGGATACAAATATGGATCTCTTCTAGTCAGTTGGCCAGGTAGTTGTCTTCCATATCTCATGGCATAACTGAGTGAGTGCCTCCAGTGGGGTTTGTTGAAATATTTCAGTGGGTATTCTGTCAATTCCTGGAGCCTTGTTCTTTGCCAATTCCTTCATTGCAGCTTCAACTTTCTCCTTCAATACCATTGGTTCTAGATCATATGCCACCTCCTGAAATGGATTAAGATCTAACAAGTCTTTTTGGTACAATGATTCTGTGTATTCCTTCCATCTTCTTTTGATGTTTCCTGCATCATTCAATATTTTGCCCATAGAATCTTTCAATATTGCAACTAGAAGCTAATTTTTTTCCTCAGTTCTTTCAGCTTGAGAAATGCCAAGCGTGTTTCCTTTGGTTTTCTAACTCTAAGTCTTTGCACATTTCATCATAGTAATTGGCTTTGTCTGCTCAAGCTGCTCTTTGAAATCTTCAGCTCTTTTATCTTGTCATTTCTTCCATTTGCTTTAGCTACTCTCCAGTTAAGGGCAAGTTTCAGAGTCTCTTCTGTCATCCATTTTGGTCTTTTCTTCTTTTCTCATGTTTTTAGTGACTTCTTGCTTCCTTCATGGATGATGTTCTTGTATGATGTCATCCCACAATTCTTCTGGTTTTCAGTCATTGGTGTTCAATGCATCAAATCTATTCTTTAGATGGTCTCTAAATTCAGGAGGGATATATTCAAGATCATATTTTGGCTCTTGTGGACTTGTTTTAATTGTTTTTAACTTCAAGTTGAACTTGCATATGAGCAGTTGATGGTCTGTTCCACAATCAGCTTCTGACCTGGTTTTGGCTGAAGATATTGAGCTTTTCCATCGCCTCTGATTCTTGTGTGTTCCATCTGGTGAAGTCCATTTGTATAGCCACCATTTGTGTTGTTGAAAAAGGTATTTGCAATGAATAAGTCATTGGTCTTGCAAAATTCTACCATGCAATTTCCAGCATTATTTTTGTCACCAAGGCCAAATTTTCCAACTACTGGTGATTTTTCTTTGTTTCCAACTTTTGCATTCCAGTCATCAGTGATAATTAACACATCCTGATTGCATGTTTGGTCAGTTTCAGACTGCAGAAGTTGATAAAAATCTTAAGTGTCATCATCTTTGGCTTTGGTGGTTGGTACATAAATTTGAATAATAGTTGTATTAACTGGTCTTCCTTGTAGGCATATGGGTATTATCCTGTCACTGACAGCATTGTACTTCAGGACAGATCTTGAAACATCCTTTGTGATAATGAATGCTACGCCATTCCTCTTCAAATTGTCATTCCCAGCATAATAAATTATATGGTTGTCTGATTCAAAATGGCTAAAGGCAGTCCATTTCAGTTCACTGATGCCTAAGATATCAATCTTTATGCGTTCCATTTCATTTTTGACAACTTCCAATTTCCTAGATTCATACTTCATACATTCCATGTTCCAGCTGTTTCTCCTCAGTGTGAGTCGGGCCACATCAGCAAATGGGGGTCTCAAAAGCTTTACCTTACCCATATGAGTAAGGCTGGTTTTACTCTGGTGATGCAGCTCTTTCCAGTAGTATTTTGAGAGCCTTCTAACCTACGTGACTCATCCTCCTCCTCTGTATTGGACAGTGTTTCTGGACTATTCATAAAGTTGTGCAGTAATGTATCAGACAGTGTTTCTCTGCTATTCATAAGGTTTTTCCCGGCCAGTTCTTTGAGAAGTGGATGGCCTCTTCCTTCTTCCTAGTTTGTCACAGTCTGCAAGCCAGGCTCATATCTGTGCACCATGTGCACCCTGCTGGGTTTGAAACACCGGTGGCACTGCCTCAAGTCTCACAGCAACACGTCACCACAGTAGGACAAACTGACGGACAAGTTTGTCTCCCTTAGCTGTTGGAAACCTCTCCAACCTCCCCTCACCTGGATCCCTGTGGCTGACTCCTCTCTCTCTCTCTCTCTCTCTCTCTCTCTGTCCCCCTGGCCTTTTTCTCTCCTTTCTCCTGCTTTCCCACCTTGCCGCTTTGGGGTGTGCCCTGGGTTCCCTCCCCTCACCTGGATCCCTGCGGCTGACTCCTCCTCCTCCTTTTTTCTAATGATCCTCAGGTCTTTATGTTGTTGTTGTTATTTGCCGGCCCCGACTCATAGTGACCCCTCCTTGGGTTTCCGAGGCAGTATCACTGCGGAAGTAGGATTGCCCAACCTTCCTTCCAAGGAGTGGCTGGTGGATTTGAACTTAGGGTTACCTAAATGTCACCTAGCTCCTGTATGAACACAAGTGGTGAAGAACTTACTATCACTCAAGCAAATCTATTCTGTTTTCAGAGAGCACTAACCATTAGAAAGATAAGCCTATTGAGTCAATATATCTCTATATAAGATAAATTCTATCTATGCTGCTGGTCGATATCTCTAAGTTACATAGGACTGATGCAGCACCCCTTCCTTTTGACAGCCCTTCAATTGTCTGAAGCTGCCATGAGTCTTATTTTCTCTAAGCTCCACATCAACAACTCCTTTGCTTGTTCCAAATGTAACAGGTTTTTCATTCCTTTCAGGCTTGGCCACTGTCCTCCAAATGTGCTCAAATTTATCTTTTTTTTTTTTTTTTAGTAAAATTTTTATTGTGATTTGTGAAATTTTACAGGGCAGATTTGTTTTTCCATGCAACAGTTCATACACATTTTGTTTCTTGGCACTGATTATAATCCCCACAGTGTAGCAGCTCTCTTCCCACTTCTTCCCTGTGGTTACCCTTTCCTTGTGACCTTCTTACCTATGCATTCCTGCCTCCTTAGTTTTCTCCTTGCTCAAATGCTGCCCTTCTAATCTCCCATTGTTGGTTGTTCTTAGGAGTGCATCTCCCTGGTATCATTGTTCAACTTATAGGTCTTTCTAATGCTTGGATGAGAGTTAAGTCACTGGAGTGAGTTCAGTTTTAAGCCTTAAAGGTAACTAGAGGCTATAGTCTCGGGAGTTTCACCAGTCTCTGTCAGACTGGTAAGCCGAGTCTTTTTTTCAGATTTTGAAATTTTGTTCCACATTTTTCTCCCGCTCTACCCAGGATCTCCCATTTTGATTCATTTCCAAGTGGTTGACATTGGTAGCCAGGCACTATCTAGTTGTGCTCTCAAAGTTGTGTAGGCTGAAGTTCCTGTGGTCTATTTCTCCCTTGAACTAATTGTTTCCATGAGCCCTCTTCTTTGCTACAGTTGCAATGGCAGAATATCTTGCAACTTTTTTTTTTGCTTAGAACCTTTTTCCTCTTGCATTGACTCTCACATCATGTCATGGATTGAACTGTGTCTCTAAAAAATATGTGTCAACTTGGCTGGGTTATGATTCTCAATGAGCACCATTAAGCCTATTCAGTGGCTCGTAGATAGTCTGTACGTTAATCTGTCCTCAGGTTATTTGAGCACACTGCCTCTTTCTTAAGGGTAACTTGATTAATACATGCTATCGAAGCCCCGCCAGTTGCAGATTTTATCACTCTCAATCCATTTCCCTGTCCTGTATTTACCTGATGTAATTGTCACATTTGAGCAGCATGAATGCAGGGGCGTGGGGCGGGACAGAAGCATATTGTTAGTTGCAGTCCAGTTGATTCCAGCTGGTGGCGAAGCCGCATGTTACAGAGTAGAACTGCTCCATAGGGTTTGCTTGGCAGTGACCTTTATGGAATCAGATCACCAGGCCTTTTCTTCAAGAGTGCAACTGGGCGGGTTCAAACCACCAACCTTCAGGTTAGCAGCTGAGTGCACACCATTTGTGCCACCTAGGGGCCTTGTCGTTTGTAAAAACTGTTGTTGTTACGTGCCGTTGAGTTGGACCTCACTCATAGCGACCCCTCCTTGGGTTTCCGAGGCGGTATCACTACGGAAGTAGATTGCCCAACCTTCTTTCTGAGGAGTGGCTGGTGGGTTTGAACCGTCAGCCTTCTGGTTAGCAGTAAGTGTCTTAGGCGCTACACTACCAGAGCTCCTTTGTGAAAACTAGCATTGTATAAGGCTTCGGAGCTCTGCTGGTGCTGTAGTTAAACCAAAAGGTGGGTAGTTTGAAACCACCAGCCGAACTATAGGAGGAAAATGAGGCAGTCTGCTTCCATAAATATGTACAGCTTGGAAACCCTGACCTATAAGGATGATATGAGTCTGAATCAACTCCATGGCATTGGGTTTGGTTTTCTTGCAGCACTGTATAGAGCAATGTCTGGTAAACCGGCCAGAATCTATTAGTAAAGTTTTATTGGAACGCAGCCACGCCCACTCATTTACTTGTCGTCTCTGGCTGCTTTTACCTCTAACAGTAGAGGTGAATAATTGCAGCAGAGATCAAATACTTACCATCTGGCCCTTGAAGAAAGAACATGCCCGGCCTGAGTGTCAGAAAACCTGAGTCAAGCCCTGCTATTGACTGAGTGACGTTGGCCTAGTCACTTTACTCCTCAACCCTCAGTTTCTTCACCTGTAGAAAATAATAGTGATAACCCACACAGTTATTGGAAGAATTGAAGGTATGATCATTCGCTGTTTTTTTCAGGAATTGCTGTTGTTTGAGGATGTGGCTTTGTTCTTCACCAAAGAGGAGTGGGAAAACCTTGACTGGGCCCAGAAGTACCTCTACAGAGACGTTATGCTGGAGAATTACCAAAACATGGTCTTCCTGGGTAATGACTTGGTCTTGACGATCTAGCTCTGTCTGTGTGTTGTCAGAGTCCACCCAAGCCTTCAGCCCCTTCCCTCAAATTCCAGTCAGAAAAAGCAGGAAACTGGAAGTTTTTTCATAGCTTATTTGGCTACAAAAGTCTGACTTAAAACCATCGAGTGGCAGAACTGATTTGATCTGAAATGAAGCTAGTTTTTCCACTTGGTGTGTGTACCATAGTTAGCCTAAGAAATATCAGTGTGTTTGATTGAAGGTGCAGCTCCAAGCCCTGGTGGGGACATTATGTAATAAAAAAAATATATGTGCGAACACAACTGTCCCAAATCTGGAAAAACTCTGAATTCTGAAATACATCAATCCTCAGGGCTGTCCGTTGAGGGATTATGGCCCTGGGTTCTGAGTAAGTAGTTCAGACACACCTAATCCATTCTCCATCCCGACCCCACACCCACCTTTCATATCCACCTGTTAGACCTGCAGGAGTGGAACAGATGATGGCCGGTTTGGATTCCAAGGGCCAGCTGCTTATTCTCTTGAAAAGTCTCTTCTTGTCGTGAACACTTCTCGTGGGATTATCCACCAACCTCTGTTTTTCTGTAATGTTTATTTGCTTTTGTAACAGTATTACAGGGGCATACTCAAATACGTGGAAGGTACAGAAAAGTATCAAGGGAAGGGAAAAGCATTCAGGGGTAAACACTGTTAATATTTTGGAATAATTTTTTCCATTCTTTTTTCCTATGCTTTAAAAATGTGTGTGAGTGTATTCTGTAACCCATGATTATTTTTACATTTAACATTATAACATCAGCATTTTCCTTATATTACTAAAATCCCCCATAAATGTAATAAATGATCATAACATAATTCCACTCTGATACATGCCATTGAGTCGGATCCAACTCATAACGACCCCTCCTTGGGTTTCCGAGGCAGTATCACTACGGAAGTAGATTGCCCAACCTTCCTTCCGATGAGTGGCTAGTGTGTTTGAACTGCCAGCCTTCTGGTTAGCAGTCAAATAAATGCCTTAGGCACTACACCACCAGAGCTCCTGTGTGATACATAATATTTCATTATTTTCCCATTTAGGGAAACGCCACCACCACCTGGACTTTGTTTTTATTTGTTGGTTTGCTTGTGTGTATATCGTTTTCTGTGTTACGGTGTTCCAAAGGGTGTTTCTGACTATCAGTCTTTTTTTGCATTTCTGATTATTCCCCAAGAATGAGAATTTTGGTGTTAAAGGATAATGGGCACTTTAAACTCTTAATATACTATTGCTGAATAATTTTTCAAGAAAACTCATACTATTTTGTATATTGAACAGAGGTATTTGAGAGGGCTTCTTTTACTAAGGTGCTCTGGTGGTACCGTACTTAAGGCATTGGGCTGCTAACCAAAAGGTAGATGGTTTGAACCTACCAGCTACTCCACGGGAGAAAGATGAGTCAGTCTACTGCCTTAAGATTTACAGCCTTGGGACCCCAGCAGAGGTCGCTATGAGTTGGAATCAACTCAATAGCAGTGGGTTTGGTTTTGGGATTTTCTTTTACTGCAGTATCTATCACAGTGATCTATCACTGTGGTCCTTTAGAGATTTGACTAGTTACAAAAAGAGTAGGTTCATAACAGACGTTTTGGAAAATCCATCAATGGATGAAGTAGACAGTAAATAGCATCTGCAAGCCCATTGCCCAGAAATAACCACTGGTAACATTTTGGTTTACTTTTTTGGTTGTTTTTAAAAACAACAACAAAATGCTATAAATGAGTTTTGTATTGATTTAAAAATATGTAGGGAGCATTCTTCTATTTTAATAAATATTGTTTGAGCCCCTAGATTTTTAATAGCTGCATAATAAGTATGCCTTCCTAGTCCTTGTGTTATCATTCCCCAGGACATCAGCTTATTTCCAGTGTTGCACTGTTTTAACACTGTTGAACGTCTCTGGTACATTCATCTTTGTCCCAGTATTATTTTCCTAAGAGTGAAATGACCGGATCTGAGGATATGAATATTGTGCAGGCTTTCAAAAAGGATTGCCAAATTTTCACAAAGATTGTGCCAATTTCTATCCTCATCAGCCCTTTTAACCACCACCATCCTTATCTCTCTGCTTGCCACTTAGACCCAAAGGATTGAGACTGAGTTCCGGGACATCTCTCTGTAACTCACTAACCACCGCATCCCATTTATTTCTCCATGGGTAGGATTTCAGTTCCCCAAACCTGAGGTGATCTCTCAGCTGGAGGACTGGGAAGAGCCATGGATCCTGGATCTGCCGAGAGCTGGGAGTAGGAAGGCTTCCAGTAGTGCCTGCCCAGGTGGGTGAGGAAGAGACCCCGTCAAGTGGAATGGTCAAGAGGATGGAAGTGACATTAATCATGTCCCTTCTGTGTGCCAGGCACTGAGCCAGGTGCTTGGCATATATCTGCCCTTACCCCACTGCCCGCTGGAGGTGGTAGTTATGATCATCATCCCCATTTTCCAGATGAAGAAATGGAAAGATTAGGATGTCTGTTGACAGACATTGGGATTGACCTCAAGTGTCTGCAAAGCTTATCTTCCTTGTGCTGCAGTGTGGTATTTCTCTGAAGGTAGCCAGTCCAGTGTTTTCTGAATGACAACCACCCTGCGTCCTCCCTTAGTCTACTCTTATTATTTACCTTTTTGCTGTACTGTCCCTTGTTCTTTCTCTTCCGTTTGGTTTTCCATGTTCCTTCAGTATTCCTTGATGGCTTTTTTTCCTGATTGCCCGTTGACCCCTTTTCACATCCCTCTAGTGAACGTTTCTCAACCTCGGCCCTGCTGATATTTTGGGCAGGTGATTCTTAGCTTGGGGATGGAGGGTGCCCTGTGCAATGTAGGATGTCTAACGGTATCCCTGCCCTTTGCCCTTACGCCAGTAGCCTTACTCCATTGGTGCAGAAATGTCTGTGGACATTGCTTAGTATCCCCCAGGGAATAAAATCCACCATGGTTGAGAAGCACTGCTCTGTTCAGTTGGCTGTTGTGCCTGTTTTCCCTCTAGTTTCTTTTCTTTCTTGTACCTTCTCTATTTTTAAGGACTTTTTTCCACCCAGAACAATTACAAACGTGTGTATCTAGAAAGTATATAGTGTTCCCTCTCTTCCATTGATGTGACTGCTGATTCTGACCTGTGTGGCACGACCAGCAAGTTGTTCTTCTGGTAATGGCACACACTATTGTGCATTTTTCGTGTGTTGATGTAAAGAGCTCTTTTGTAATGAAGGCTTAGAGGACGATTATATTCACAATTTTGGCCTCTTGAGTCTAATAATGTAACCAAATAAGCACTTGGTCATTTCATTGTCTTATACCCCAACTAGTCAGTTTCTTGTCCTCTGTTATTTTTTTCTTTCTATAATGGACAGGTCATTCATGTGTTTTCTTTTCATTTATTTAGGTTCTGAAACCAGATACAAGACAAAAAAGCTAACCTCGATGCAGAACATTCCTGAAGAATTAGTGTCATGTAAAGTATCAGTGATAAAGCAAGAGAAGGCCAAGCGAACCTCTGAAAATTTCTACAAGTATGATGAGATTGTAGACCGTTTCAGACTTGCACTCCCTATTAGTAGTGATAGCTATAAGAAGGGCTTCCTTCAGAACTTAACTTTTCCTGAAGATCAGAATGCTCCTGCAGAGAAGCAGGACAGATATGAGGACTATGGGAAACCCTTCAATCAAATGTCACTGCTTTTTCAACATGAGCAGATTCTTACAAGACCAAAGTGTTACAAGTGCAGTGAATGTGGAATCGTCCTCAGGCGTGAGACGGATTTTGTTCAACATCAAAGAATTCACTCTTCAGAGAATCCTTTTGAGTGTAACATTTGCGGACAAGCCTTCAAACAGAAGTCAGCTCTCGCTGTCCATAAATACTGTCACCCACAGAAAAAGCCATATAAATGTCATGACTGTGGAAAGTTTTTCCGTCAGATCTCATATCTTGTTGAACACAAGAGGATTCATACCAAAGAAAAACCCTATAAATGTAGTGAATGTGAGAGAACATTTAGTCAGAATTCGACCCGTATTCGACATCAGTTAACCCATAGTGGAGAAAAACTCCACAAATGCCTCGAATGTGGGAAAGCCTTCAGTAGACACTCAACCCTTATGAGCCATCAGCAGATCCATACTAGACAGAACACCCATCAGTGTGGTGAATGTGGGCAGTGCTTTGGTCGGAACGTAGACCTTGTTCAGCATCGGAGAACCCACACCAAGGAGGAGTTCTTTCAATGTAGAGAATGTGGGAAAACGTTTAGCTTTAAGTCAAATCTTTATCGACACGAGGTCATTCATACTGGAGAGAGACCCTATAGATGTGACAAATGTGGGAAGTCTTTCAGTTGGCGCACAAGCCTTATTAAGCATCAAAGTACTCACAGAGGACAAATACCCACATGATGTTAGCAGCAAAAGCTCCCATTTAGAGATCAGAACGTAGTCACTGCTGTGAGTGTATGCAACTTGATTGTTTCCTGAAGTGTAATAAAAAGGAACTGAAATGGTGTTTCTGTGGGGACTCTCTTTTTATGGTTTCTCCTCTGCTATCGTCAAGAATTACTTTATAGAAAATGTAATAAGCTGTTGTATCTAGTTTCTCTTGAACCCCCGTCACTTCATTCCCTCCAGTTGAGGCAGAAGGGAGGCATACTAGGTTTGTTCTGTGGTTCCCCAACTTGGGGATTGTTTGATGGATTACAATCTCCCCCCTCCCCTTTTATTGTGATTTGGATGGAAGTTTACAGAGCAAATTCATTTTCCGTATAACAGTTCATACATATTTTGTTTCATGACATTGATTGCAGCCCCCACAATGTAACAGCTCTCTTCCTACTTCCACCCAGTGGTTACCTCTTCCCTATGTCCTTTTTTCCTGTGCATTCCTGCCCTCTGAACTATCTCCCTGTGCAAATACTGCCCTTCTGATCTCCCATTGTTGATTGTTCTAAGGAGTGTACCTACCTGGCATACCTTATATGCCTGTCTCTTGTTTGGCTGGAAGCCACGGGAATTCATTTCCAGGGGATTACGAACAATTTAAGAGTGTCTTGCTGTGGTTCGTACTGAAAAATACTGCACAGACTTTTAAAACAAAGGGCTACTTGTTAGCAATTAGTGAGATATGAAGAAATACTAAAAGTTATTCATAAACTAAAATTAGTATGCTACCAGATGCCACTGGGAGTTCTAAGTCAACCTTGGTGGCAGATGATGCTGTTGGTGCCTGCCTTACCGCTCCTGTGTTTCATCTGACCTACAGTACCTGTCTCTTTACCTGCAGGCTTTTTCTAAAACTCCTGCTGAGTAATGAACACATCATGGAAGCGGCCCTCAACACAATGGTGGATGGGAATGTAAATACTGGATCTCTCTCTTTATGGGCTCAAGATCTCCGAAGCATGT
Source organism: Orycteropus afer afer (assembly GCF_000298275.1). Classification (NCBI taxonomy): domain Eukaryota; kingdom Metazoa; phylum Chordata; class Mammalia; order Tubulidentata; family Orycteropodidae; genus Orycteropus; species Orycteropus afer. Next base: position 460,942 of record NW_006922129.1, read on the forward strand.
GTTTTGCACTGTTTCCCAGTTTCCCCCATGGGTTTACACACATTCACCCCTAATGGAAGCTCCTTTATTAACTGTCTTCCCTTTTCTGTGTCTCTTCTCTACTTCCCTACCAGTGTTTCCTCAACATTGAGGAGTCCTTGGGTAAAGGGAAGGCAGATTCTGAGGGAAAAAGCAGTAAAAATTGTTGTTGCCAAGTTGATTCTGATTCACGGCAGCCCTATGTATTACAACTGAATTGCTTCAATGGTCTTGGCTGGAAGATTATGGAAGATTTCCAGGTTTTTCTTATCCAGCATTGTTGGGTAGGTTCAAACCGCTAACCTTTATGTTAGTAGAAGAGTGCAAACCATTGGCACCACCAAGGGACTTGGGATGTGAGCAGTATGTACTTCTAAATGAAAATGGGGAAAATATCCATTTATAATAGTGACATCAAAGATTAGCAATACATTTTACAACAACAAAATCAAATGACTTAACCTAAAAAATTGTATTTTGCCAAGCAATCACCTATTTCTAAATTAATTTGGAATTTCCTGTTCTCTTTTTGCTTCATCATCTCTTCATTTCTACTAGTTGATAAATGATGACAAATGGAAAACTCTCCTTGTGTTTGAGATGAAAACTATAGTTGAGAATGTACTTGAACAAGGTACAAGGTGTTAAAAAAAAAAAAAAAAAAACTCCCTCAAGCAGAGGTACAATTTTCAGATTCCTGCTGAGTTATGTTTTCTTAGAGGACATCATCGTCACTAGCCATGATTGATACTTGTATGAACATACACATAGGTGAACATATCACTAGGGCAGTCACTCAATTTTTAAGAAAGTGCATTGACTAAAAGAACAATGAATGACTGAAGTGAATATTGAACATTCAGCTGAACTGATGTACCCAGAAGACCTGAGCAGACCTGGACCCCAGGAAGCCCTGTCTTTGTGCAGGTCACAAAGCACACTCACAGAAGGCACAGCCTTAGAACTTTTTTTTTTTTAACAACAATAAAACAACAGAGCCAACTACTTGACCATGGAAAGTAGCCTAGCTGATGAAATAGTTTGTATTTATGATTCTCTGCAGTGGTCAGTTAAAGCATCCAGGCATTCACCAGTCAGATTAATCGTCCTCCTTAAGGAAGGTACAAACATAGGAGAACTGTCCTGAATCCTCTGAGCTACAGGGACATAGCAGGGCCAGAGAGGCTTTGACACACACACACACACACAGTTTTTGAGGCGATTTCACTACAGAAGTAGATTGCCCAACCTTCCTTCTGCAGAGCGGCTGGTGGGTATGAACTGCCAGCCTTCTGGTTAGCAGTTAAGTGTCTTAGGCACTATGCTACCAGAGCTCCTTTAGTACACTGCCAGTATTGTAATTATTAGCTGCTTTTTTTTTTTTTTTTTTTTTTCTGGAATTGATGTCATTTGAGGAAGTGACTATTTCATCAGAGAGAAATGGAAAGACTTGAATTTGGCTTGGAAGGATCTCTGCAGAGAGATATTGCTGGACAATCATAGAAATGTAGTCTCTCCTTACACTTTGGCCTCGTTTGTGTGTTTCTTGGTACATACACATGTCTACAATCCCTTTTTTTCCTATTCCAAAATCTGAAAATCTCTGAAAGCAAGAATATTTTTTCATAACCCATTGGTTATAAACCTAACTTGATCAAAACTCATCTGTTGTTGTTGTTGTTGTTATGTGCCCTCGAGTCGGACCCGACTCATAGTGACCCCTCCTCGGGTTTCCGAGGCGGTATCACTACGGAAGTAGATTGCCCAATGTTCCTTCCGAGGAGTGGCTGGTGGGTTTGAACCACCAGCCTTCTGGTTAGCAATCAAGTGCCTTAAGCACTATGCTACCAGAGCTCACCTGGTGGTGAAAGAAATAAAAATTTTATATTCTTTATCCCAATTTGTGCATATATTTGTACATTTTATTCCAGAAATTAATATTTCATGTTGGATTATGGTATACTTCCTCAATTCCTAGGAAGTATTGTATAACATGTGTCACCTTTCTAAAAACTGGAAATTCTGATTTTTGAAAGACATATAGCCCAAAGGCCTTATAAAGGGCTTTGGAATGTGCATGGTAGAGTTTTGTTTTAAAGCTCAGAGTAATGTCATTCTAACCCGCTCCCTCCCAGCCTGCCCACTAAAAATGAATGCCTTGAGTAGGGTATAGGTCATATTAATGAAGAGTAGCATCCCTACCAAGGAGCTCTGGTGGCATAGTGCCTAAGGCATTTGATGCTAACCAGAAGGTTGGCAGTTCATACCCACCAGCCACTCTGCAGAAGGAAGATGAGGCAATCTACTTCCATAAAGATTTACTGCCTTGGAAACCCAATGGGGGTCACTATGAGTCTGAACTGACTTGATGGCAGTGAGTTTAGTTTGGAGTTTAGCATCCGTACTATTAGACTGACAATTACTTCCATCTGAGGGCTATCTTTCACCCATTGCCAAGTGGAAGCCATAAAACTCTCTCTCTGATAAAAAGTAAAAAGTGATACGATGCTGTTGGTTGTGTAGATGAGAACTGACATGGAAATCAGCAGCAATTTGACCTGCTGGAAGACAGAAAAACAAGAGCCTCAATTACAGACTGTACATTTAGCTGTAAAACTAGGGATCTACCCTAAATGCTATTTGAGGATCATTATGGAATTTTGGGTTGTGACCAACAGTTAAGCCATATAGTTTTGAACAGTTGGAAAATTAAAAAGTAATGTGTGGACCCAATTATGATAGGCCCTTTGCCCACCAAAAGAATCAAGCTGTGGGCTCTGATGGGGACAGGAATGCCAAGAGAGATGCCTTCAGTCCAACCATTGGAAATGACAATGTGGGTATCTGTGTATACAAGATGAGTGGCCACCCAAGATGAATGAGAAAAGAGGTCCTAGGTCATGCTGTGATGGTCTAATAATCCCATGTTTCTTTGTCACAACAATGGTTGCCAAAGACTGTTAGAATCCTGCCAGAAGACACGAATAGTGGGGGATTCCTCAATGTGTGTGTGTGTGCGTGTGGGGGGCATGCCTTGCACCACCCCTGGAGCCTTGCCCAATTCCTACACACCAAATGGAGACCCCCCACTTCGCTCGGAGGATTTGCAACTCTCTGGTCACTCACCAAGGAGCTCTGGTGTTGTAGTTGTTAAAACACTGAGCTGCTAGCTAAAGGTTGACAGTTGCAATCCACCAGAGAAAGATGAGGTGGTATAAGATTTATAACCTTGGAAACCCTATGGGCAGTTTTCTACCCTGCTCTAAAGGGTTGCTATGAGTCATAGTTGACTGGATGGCAGTGGGCAAAGCCTCCTGTCTCCCCTGGTGCAGGCTACCAAGCCCAGAGTGCTCAGATTCCTGCCCTGTGGGCCCAAGGAGTATCATTTTTATTGGATGTCAACCCAAGTAGTGTATAGGGCCTTCCAGAATAGAATTTAGAAAATTGTAAAACGAAAACAACATATTTGTATGAATCTAGGAAAATTGGAAGCTGTTAAAAATGAAATGGAATGCATAAAGATTGATGGATCCTAGGCATCAGTAAGCTGAAATGGACTGGTTTTGGCTATTTTGAATCAGACAACCATATGATCTACTATACCAGGAATGACAAATTGAAGAGGAATAGTGTGGCATTCATCATCACAAAGAATGTTTCAAGATCTGTCCTGAAGTACAATGCTGTCAGTGATAGAATAATATCCATACACCTACAAGGAAGACCAATTACTACTACTATTATTCAAATTTACACACCAACCACCAAAGCCAAAGATGAGGAAATTGAAGATTTTTACCAACTCCTGCAGTCTGAAATTGACCAAACGTGCAATCAAGATGTATTAATTATCACTGGGGATTGGAATGCAAAAGTTGATAACAAAAAAGAATCACTGGTAGTTGGAAAATATGGCCTTGGTGATAGAAATAATGCTGGAGATCACATGATAGAATGTTGCAAGACCAGTGACTTATTCATTGCAAATACCTTTTCTCAACACAGATCGTGGCTATTCACGTGGGCTTCGCCAGATGGAGTACACAGGAATCCGAATGACTATGTCTGTGACAAGAGGTGATGGAGAAGCTCAGTGTCTTCAGCCAAAACAAGACTAGGAGCTGACTGTGGAACAGATGATCAACTGCTCATATATAAGTTCAAGTTGAAGTTGAAGACAATTAAAAGATGTCCATGACAGCCAAAATATGACCTTGATTATATCCCACCTGAATTTAGAGACCATCTAAAGAATAGATTTGATGCATTGAACACCAGTGACCAAAAAGCAGAAGAATTGTGGGATGACATCAAGAACATCATCCATGAAGAAAGCAAGAGGTCATTAAAAAGACAGGAAAGGAAGAAAAGACCAAAATGGATATCAGAAGAGACTCTGAAACTTGCCTTTGAATGGAAAGTACTTAAAGCAAATGGAAGAAATGACCAGATAAAAGAGCTGAAAAGATTTCAAGAGCAGCTTGAGAAGATAAACTCAATTATCATAATGAAATGTGCAAAGACCTGGAATTAGAAAACCAAAAGGGAAGAACACACTCGGCATTTCTCAAGCTGAAAGAACTGAAGAGGAAATTTAAGCCTCAGATTGCAATAGTGAAAGATCCTATAGGTAATATATTGAATGATGCAGGAAACATCAAAATAAGATGGAAGGAATACACAGAGAACTGGACGATGTTCATCCATTTCAGGAGGTGGCATGTGATCAAGAACGAATGGTATTGAAGGAAGAAGTCGAAGCTGCACTGAAGGCATTGGCAAAATATAAGGCTCCAGGAATTGACAGAATACCCACTGAGATGTTTCAACACACAGATGCTGCACTGCAGACACTCACTCGGCTATGCCAGATTTGGAAGACAGCTACCTGGCCAACTGACTGGAAGTCATCCATATTTGTACCCATTCCAAAGAAAGGTGATCCCAAAGAATGTGGAAATTACTGGGCAACATCATTAATATCATATGCAAGTAAAATCTTACTGAAGATAATTCCAAAAACAGTTGCAGCAGTATATTGATAGAGAACTTCCAGAAATGCAAGCTGGATTCAGAAGAGGATGGGGAACAAGGGATATCATTGCTGATGTCAGATGGATCTTGGCTGAAAGCAAATACCGGAACGATGTTTACTTGTGTTTTATTGACTATGCAAAAGCATTCGTTTATGTGGACCATAACAAATTATGGATAATATTGAGAAGAATGGGAATTCCAGAACACTTTAATTGTACTCATGAGGAACCTGTACATAGGCCAAGAGGCTGCCATTTGAACAGAACGAGGGGATACTGTATGGTTTAAAATCAGGAAGGGAGTGTGCCAAGGTTGTATCCTTTCAACATACTTATTCAATCTGTATGCTGAGCAAATAATCCAAAAAGCTGGACTGTATGAAGAACATGGCATCAAGATTGGAGGAAAACTCATTAACAATCTGCATTACACAGACAACACAATTTTGCTTGCTGATAATGAGGATGACTAGAAGCACTTACTGATGAAGATTAAAGACTTCAGTCTCCAGTATGGACTACAACTCAACATAAAGAAAACAAAAATCCTCACAACTGAACCAATAAGCAGCATCATGATAAATGGAGAAAAGATTGAAGTTGTCAAAGCCTTCATATTTCTTGGTTCTATAACCAGCATCAATGGAAGCAGCAGTCAGGACATCAGATGACATGGTGCATTGGGCAAATCTGCTGCAAAAGACTTCTTTCAACTGTTGAAGAGCAAAGATGTCTCCTTGAAGACTAAGATGCAGCTTACCCAAGCTGTGGTATTTTCAATCACTTCATATGCATGTGAGAGCTGGACAATGAATAAGGAAGACCATAGACTAGTTGATGCATTTGAGTTGTGGTGTTGGAGAAGAATACTGAGAACAATGGACTGCTAGAAGAACTAACAAATCTGTCTTGGAAGAAGTGCAGCTGGAGTCCTCCTTAGAAGCAAGAATGGCCAGACTCCATCTAACTGTGGTCATGTTGTCAGAAGGAACCATTCCATGGAGAAGGATATCATGCTTGGTAAAGTGGAGGGTCAATGAAAAAAAAGGAAGGGACTCAATGAGATGGATTGACACAGTGGCTACAACGATGGGCTCAGATATAGCAAGGATAGTGAGGCTGGCACAGGACCAGGCAGTGTTTGGTTCTGTTGGACATTGGGTCACTATGCCAACTCGATGTCACCTAACAACAACAATCAGGGCTCTCATCATGTCTTCTGTCACTCTAAATAAGAATCTTGATACGTTGCAATGCAGAACACTGTAAGGTACGGGAGAATACAAATAATAAAATCGTTCTTCAACCTTTATAATCCACAATTAACTTATTGTATATAGCAGTTTGCATGGTAAGCACTGAACAAAACCTACAGGTAGTATTATAGTTTAGTAAAAATACTTTGGATTAGGATTGTTTCACAGGATTGGGCTTTTCCATTGTTAATTTGATGGTTTAGGGGCTAGGGAGTAGTAGCTGGGATTCCAAGCAGAAAGATACAACTTGATGAAAGATATATATGTGGAAATAGGTTGAAAATTCAAACAGCATTTAAAAACCAAACAAAAAAACGAGTCGATTCCAACTCATAGAGACCCCCTTTGTGTTTCCAAGGCAGTAAATCTTTATGGAAGTAGACTGTCCAGTCTTCTTTTTGAGGAGTGGCTGGTGGGTTTGAACCATCAGCCTTCTGGTTAACAGCACTAAGCCACCAGAGCTCCAAGTAGCATTTAGATAACAGTAAACACCTATAAAAGAAGGCAGAAGAGTTAGAATAGAGGAAAACCTAACAATGACAGGAAGACTGTGTTTTGAGTTTGCAGAGTTTGTATAGTAAAAAGTACTAAACTAGTATCAGAATCTTGTAACAGTCTCTGTCAATTACTAGCTATGTGACATTGGGAAAATATCCTTGATGACCCTTAGGAAAACACTAGTGTACTTTACAGGGTTATCGCCTTTGATTCTTACATGGAAATGCTATAAAATAAGATAAAAGTGGAGCAAAGATCATGATACACAGAAACAAGACCATGATATAACTAATTATTGGGCCTCCATAAGCTCTAGTAGCTCTGGTGGCATAGTGCCAAAGGCATTGGACTGCTAACCAGAACCAATCGACTTCTGTAGAGATACCACCTGGAAACCCAAGGAGGGGTTGCTATGAGTCGGAACCAACTCTACAGCAGTGAGTTGTTTTGTTTTGTTTTGTTTTCTAAGCTCCTTAGAAGTCAGCATAGGGAGACTTCGTCTCACGTACTTAGGACACGTGATCAGGAGGGAACAGTCCTTGAAGGACACCATGCTTGGAAAAGTAGAGGGTCAGTGAGAAAGACGCAGACCTGTAAAACGATGGATTAACACAGTGGCTGCAACAATGAGTTCAAGCATAGCAATGGTTGTGAGGATGGTGCAGGACCAGGTGGTACATAAGTCGCTATGAGTCAGAATTGCCTTCTGCGGCATCTGACAGCGACATATGCAATTCTCAAATGGTTAAGCAATCAGCAACTTACTGACCAAGGGGTTGGTGGTCTGAATCCACTCAGAGACATCTCAGAAGAAAGATCCGGCAATCTACTTCCAACAGATCCCAGCCATTGAAAAGACTGTGAGTGCAAGGAATGGAATCCACAGTGACTGGTTATACACTTTTCCAGGTAATACAGCTCCTGGCAGTGTTTAAACTGATAATTTATACACATTTCCTCACTCTCAGCCCAATGCTCTTTATACTAAGTCATCAGGGAAAAAAAAGAGGTCAAAATTCTCAGTATGATACCTTACAGCCTTAATGCACCTAGGCCAGCTTTCTCTTGTTGGTTATAAGGAGGGTCAAAAGATAGAATATGTGCTACTTTACTACTGTGTCCAAGGCTGAGGAGAGGATTTCTGGAAGGTAATTTACTCTTGTTATTTTGTCCATTCAGGAAAACTGTAATAGGTAAGGTGACTAGGGCAGACTGAAATTCTCATAATTAGAGTGTAATTTGGCACTTGTTTTAGGGGATAGCAACTGGAAATGTGTATTAAAATCAAACCAAACTCACTGCTATTGGGTTGATTCTGACTCATAGTGATTTCCATGGGGTTTCCAAGGCTGTAAATCTTTACAGAAACAGACTACCTCATCTTTCTCCTGCAGAGCAGCTAGTTGGTTCAAACTGCAGACTTTGGGTGGTTAGCAGCCAAATGGCTTAACCACTGCACCATCCGCGCTCCATGGAAATGTATATTAACAGCCATAAAAGAGTTCACCTGCTGATCCAGAATTCCACTTCTGGGAATTCAGCATTAGAATATAAGGAACAATCCAAATTATGTTCATGATTATATTTATTACAGCATTGTCTGTAACAATGAAAAATTAGAAATGCTTCAAACATCCAATTAAAGGAAAATGGTTCAAGTGTTGCATCCAGTTGCTGGAAAATAAAGCAGCCATTATACATGACAGTTAGGAAGACCACATAAAACCCTTATGATACGAAGATAAATTTAAACATATAAAGTATATATGCACTGTAATCTTTATTATATAACAAACTACACACAGAAAAAAAAAATCAGAAGGAAATAACACCAAATGGCCAGTAACAGCTGAGTCAGAGTAGTAGGATTATGAAAATTTTTTTCCAATATTTTCTGAAATTTCCAATAATAATAGTAATGAAACCAAACTCAGTGCCATCAAGTCGATTCTGACTCATAGCGAGCCCCTTTGGGTTTCCGAGGCAGTAAATCTTTACAGAAGTAGATTGCTCAGAGTTCTTCCTGCATACACTGAACTTTACAAGCTTCTGTAAGGATTATGAAATCCTCTTCACCATGAAAGCAGAAAGATACTGCTAAGTTACTAAAAAACAAATAAATAATATTCTGAAGAACATAATTGGAGTGGACAAGATTTGGTCCAAAAGCAGAGGTAAGAGGACTGAAGGGTTGACAAAGAGAGACTTCTGTCTCATATATATATGTATGTATAATCAGAAGTCTCATACACAGAAGCACCTACCTTAAGGAGGGGCTCTTTACTAACTCATTCTTCCTTCACTGCAATAGTTTATCAAAGTACGTGTCAAGTGACTCAAGTCAGACTGAATCTGTCTTGTGTGAGATCCTCAAGGAAATATGATCCCAAATGCTAAAGAGTGTAGTTTCTGGACAACAGACAACAAATAAAACATCATGCAGAAGCTTGTCAAAATAGTGGGACTTTATGTCTGTGGATTCTTTGGTGTCTGATAAGGTGTGAACTTTGTCTAAAGCTTTTCCCACATTCAGCACATTTATAAGGTTTCTCCCCACTGTGAATTCTCTGGTGTTTAATGAGGGTTGCACTCTGACGGAAGCTTTTGCCACAGACAGAACATCCGTAAGGCTTCTCTCCAGTGTGGATCCTCTGATGTTTAACAAGGTCACAGCGTTGTTTGAAGCTCTTCTCACATTCTTCACATTTATAGGGTCTGTCACCTTTATGTATTCTCAGATGTCTAAAAACGTTGGAAATATGGCAGGTTTCCCCACATTCATTACATTTATAGTACTTCTCTCCTGTAGGGATTCTTTGATGCCAGTTTAGATGTAAGCTCTGTCTGAAGCTTTCCCCACATTTGGGATACGTATATGGCTTTTCACCTGTATGAGTCCTCTGGTGTTTGACAAGGGCAGCACTCTGACTGAAGCTTTTCCCACATTCTTGGCATCCATATGGTTTCTCACCAGTGTGTATTCTCTGGTGTTTAAAGAGGTCAGAATGCTGTTTGAAACTCTTCTCACAGTCACCACATTTATAAGGTCTTTCTTGATGGATCTGCCTCTGGATCCCCAAAAGACCAGAGCTATGAATATTTTCCTCACTGTCAATAGATAGGTGAGGTGTCACCACTTGATGTCGTACCATATCTAAATTCTGTTTGCAATTATTTCCACGTCCGTCACTGTGAACGAGCCTGTCTACTATCTGAACATGCTGATGAAAAACAAAGTTTGACCTTTTGGCACTGCTCCCAAATTCACTATTTTTTAAGTCTCCCTCTTCTGTGGAATTGTTCTTGTTGAGAACTGGGAAGCTAGTGACTCCTTGTTCTTCAGGAGAATTTTCAAGTTTCAACACTGCAGTGTTTCTTGACTGCTCTTCTACTGTGTCTGTGTGAGTATCACCACACTCAAAGAACAAGGGAGCCTTTCTCTGAGACCCTTCCTGCACTTGCCCCTGTGCCTCTGCTGCTTCTAAAATTTCTTGCTTTGGAATCAACTCTTTGTTCTCAGTTCTGGTTTCCAAACCTGAAACAATAAAACAAACATTACATACATCTCATCCCTTTGCAAAAATGAAATAAACAACTGATAGTAGAAAAATAACAACAAATCTTTTTTACTGTCTTCCATTCAACCACTCCTGAAGTTAACATTATTTTAATTAACTTGTCCTATTTGCTAACATCTACCAATGAAAATTCCCTTTCTTTCCTTTTATATTTATACTTCTATCTACAAACCCTTCTCGGAAGAAAGGTTGGGCAATCTATTTCTGTAGTGATACTGCCTCGGAAACCCAAGGAGAGGTCGTTATGAGTTGGGTCAGACTCGACAGCACATAACAACAACAACATTTACAAACCAACCTCTTCTCCCTTCCCCCACAGTGCTGTTTTAAAAGTAACTACAGTATAAGAGGTAAATTTGTAAGGGGTGTCAAGAAAGGCAGCATAGCATAGAACTTTTGAAAGAATAAGCTCTGTAATATGAAGGCCTAGTTGTGGGACTTTTGGAAATGTATAGGGATAGGGTTAACTTCCAGATAATTTGTGGTAACTCCATGACAGAGTTTCTTAATCTTGGCACTGCTAACATTTTTGAGGTTAAATAATTCTTTGTTTTGGAGGGCTATTCTGTGCACTGTAGGGTATTTACCAGCATCCTTGGTCTCTATTCACTGAGCTGCCAACAGCATTCCACCAATTATGACAACCAAAACTGTCTCCAGATGTTGCCAAATATTTCTTCTTTCTTTTTTTTTTTTTTTATGATGCTGCTTATTGGTCTAATTGTGAGGCTTTTTTTAAAAAAAAATTTATTTTGATTTGGGTGAAGATTTACAGAGTAAATTCACTTTTCATACAGCAGTTCACATATACTTTGTCTCATGTCATTGACC
>NW_006922129.1:478238-498113 GCF_000298275.1 Orycteropus afer afer
AACAACAACAAGGAGAAGTATACTTTTTGTTTTTCTCTACCCACTGCATCCAAGGAAATCTCTATTCAAACACTATCTGACACAACCTAAGAAATAGAGACTTCGTTGGTCACACACATCCAGGAAAACAAGCTTTGCAAAAATAGTTAGGAGCTGTCACTAAATAAATGGACTATTGCAGCCGTTATCAATTAAAAAAAAAAAAAAGAAAGAAAAAATCAAACCCTAGGAGAAGGGAATAATCTGCTTTCCAGAGTTACCATATTATAATATTCAAATGTCCCCATTTCAACAACAGAAAAAATCACAATACATACAAAGAAACAAGAAAGTGTGTCCCACTCAAAAGAACAAAGTAACATGACAGAAACCTTCCTTACTAGAAAAAGATTAAGCTTAACTAACAAAGACTTTGAAACAACAGTATTAAACACATATGAGGCACTAAAGAAAACCACAAAGAACAAAAGGAAATCAGGAAAATGATGCATGAACAAAAACAACACTATCACAGATAGAAATTATGAAAAGGAACCAAACAGAAACACCAAAATGAAACCCAACTCCCTTGCCATCAAGTTGATTTTGAGTCATAGAGACCCTATTAGGCAGAGTGGAACCACCTGCATAGGGTTTCCAAGGCTGTAAATCTTTGCAGAAGCAGACTGCCACATCTTTCTCCTGTGCAGCAATGGGTGAGTTGCAACCACCAGCCTTTTGGTTAGCAGTTAAGTGCTTTAACCATTGTGCCACCAGGGCTCCTGAACAGAAATACAGGATCTGTAAAGTACATAACTGAAATGGTAAAATTCACTGAAAGGGTTCAACAGCAGATCTGAGTTGGCAAAAGAATGTATCAGAGAACTTAAAGATAGGACATTGAAATTATCAAGTCTTAGGGGAAAAAAGAGTGAGGAAAAGTGAATGGAGGCTAAGGGAACTGTGGGACAGCATCAAGCCAACCAATATGTGCATTATAGGAGTCCCAGAAGGAGCAGAATGAGAGAAAAAGGCACAGAAAGAATATATGAGAAAATAATGGACAAAAACTTCCAAACTGTAACAGAAGACAATAACCTACCCATCCTAAAAGGTCAACAAACTCCGAGCAAGAAAAACCCAGAGATTAGCTCCCAGAACGTTATAATCAGACTCTCAGAAACCAAAGATAAAGAGAGAATCTTGAAAGCATATAAGGGATTGTTAATTAGATTAAATATTCATTTCTCCTCAGAGATCATGGAGGCCAGAAGGGTGTGGGAAAACATATTTAAAGTGCTGAAAGAAAAGAATTGTTAATCAAGAATTCGATAATCAAAACTGTCCTTCAAAACTGAGGGTGAAATGAACACATTCCCACATAAACAAAAACTGAGGGAGTTCATTTCCAGAAGACTTGCCGTTATAGATAGGATTGTATTCCCAAAAAATGTGTACTGGAATCCTAATCCCTTTCATTGTGGATGTAATCTTATTTGGAAATAAAACCAAGCCAAACTCACTGCCACTGAGTCGGTCCTGACTCATAGTGACCCCACCTTGGGTTTCTGAGGTGGTATCACTACGGAAGTAGATCACCCAGTCTTCCTTCCGAGGAGTGGCTGGGGGGTTTGAACCGCCAGCCTTCTGGTTAGCAGTCAAGTGCCTTAGGCACTATACCACCAGAGCTCTTTATTTGGAAATAAGGGATGTTAAATGTAATCCTCATGAAAGCCAAGAAGAAAATATCTGGAAAATACATAAAAAAAGGGAAGCTACAGTAATCAAAAAGCCTGGTACTGTATAATGATAGACATATAAACCAATGGAAATATGATTGAGAGTCCAGAAATAAACCTGCATATCTCTGATCAGCTGATCTTTGGCAAGGGTGCTAAATCCACCCAATGGAAAAAAATAATAGGCTTTTTAATAAATAGGGCTGGAACAACTGGATTTCTACAAACAAAAGAATAAACTTGGACCCATACCTTCCACCACATAGGAAGATTAATCCAAAATGGATCAGAGTAAGATATAAAACATAAATACAGGGATAATACTTGGGATCTAGTTTTCAATAGTAGATATTTAGATATGATACTGAAAGCATGAGCAATAAAAGACAAAATAGATCAATGACCTCATAAAAAAATTTAAAAAAATTTATTTATCAAAGGACTTTATCGACAAAGTAAAAAAACAACCTACAGAGTGGGAGAAAATTTTGGGAACCATATATCTGATAAAAGTCTAATGTCCGGAAAGAACTCCTATAATTTAGCAACAAAAGGAAACAGGCAAGGACTTGGATTGACATATTGACATTTTACCAAAGAAGAAATATAAACAGGCAGCAAGCACAGGAAAAGATGCTCCATGTTATTAGTCGTTGTTGTTGTTGTTGTGTGCCGTTGAGTCAAAATCACAACGAGATACCATTTCATCCCCACTAAGATGGCTATGGTTTAAAAAAAAAAAAACAGATAACATTAAGTGTTGGTGAGGATATGGAGAAACAGGAACTCTCATCCATTACTGGTAGGTTTGTGAAATGTTACAGCCACTGTGGAAAACAGTCTAGCAGACTCTCAAAAAGTTAAACATAAAAGAATTACCATAAAATTCACCAATTCTACTTCTAGGTATAGACCCAAAATAATTGAAAGCAGGAACACAGAGATTCGCATATGCTAATATTCATTGCAGCACTATTCACAACAGCCAAAAGATGGGAACAATGTAAGTGTCCACCAGCAGATGAATAGATAAAGAAAATGTGCATACATGTAATGGAATATTACTCGGCCATAAGAAGAAATGAGATCCTGATACATGCTTCATGGATGAACCTTGAAAGCACCATGCTGAGTCAGTCACAAAAGCTCAAAGAATATATGTTTTGTTACATATCGACTACACAGACACACACAAAAAATGAATCTATCACCTGGTAATATAAAACAGAAGGGTCCTGCTTGGATCACAAAAGAGACTCTAAGGCCCTCAGCCTATGTCTGTGAATGTCAGGCTGATTCTGGGATCAGACTCTGAAATACTGAACCGAGCCCTTCACAAACCTTGCGGATATAAAGAAGCATAGTAACAGTACTTACTTAGTAAGATTGTGTTCCCGTAATCTTCCTGTGTACTTTCCCTGGAGAAGTCCCTCTGAGCTGGGTCCAGATGCTCCTGCTCCTCCCAGGTTAGAGACATAGCCACATCCTTGAATGTCACCAACCCCTGAAACGACATGAGAGTCCCACTCAGTACTCGGAGTCTCAGGTAGTGCCATCTCTAAGGCTTAGGAAAAGGCCACACTCTAGAGGGTAAAAGAGGAAGGGCTGAGAATCACGTCACAGTCTTGGCTGTTGAGTCTTTACCAGTAAGTTTTGTCTTGACCAGGGAATTTCAAAGTGATCAGGGACAGAGGCTGGCATTCACTTACACAACTAAAAAGCTTTTCCGTGGCCATCTACACTAATTTGGGGTTTGTTGTTGTTGTTGTTATGTGCCATCGAGTCGGCCCCGACTCATAGAGACCCCTCCTTGGGTTTCCGAGGCAGTATCACTACAGAAGTAAGATTGCCCAACCTTCCTTCTGAGGAGTGTAGGAAGAAAATATTTATTTGGGTTATATTGCTGTGATTTCTCAAAATGGAAATCTGATATAGATTAAAATTATACACATAACCAGAAAGTCATGAGTTCCAGTGACGGCTCTCTGAGACAGTTTCTTCATGGTTGAACCAGATACAAATATGTAAAAATGATGAAGGTACCTCACACAAGCATGTGTTCAGTAAACATTATTTCCTTTCCTTTCCCCGCTCACTTCACAATAAGATAATTATCCAACAAGATGATCTTCTGAGATGGCTTATTTGAATTTAAGTTGAACTTTCACAAAAGTTAAAGCCACAATTATTAGAAAAGGAAGGTTCCAAAACTGGTGAAGCAGATGGTTGTTCAGGTCCCAGTGACGGGTCACAAACTGACTCTCGTGCTCACTGACAGGGATCTGTATTGATGTCCTAGGGCTGCTATAAAAAGACATCACAAAGCGGGTGGCTTATAGGAATAGAAATGTATTGTCTCCTAGTTTTGGAGGCCAAATCAGGGTACTGGCCATCTTGACTCTTTCTGAGGCCTCTGAAAGAGAAACTGTGTGGTGCCTTTCTCCAAGCTTCCGCAATCTCCTGGCGTTCCTTGGTTCCCAGCTACATTATCACATGGTGTTCTTCTTCTGTTTTTCTGTGCATTTTCTCTTCTTTTATATAGATACCAGTCATACAGTAATGAGGACCCACGCTCTTCCAGTATGACCTTATGTTAACCTAACTGATAACATCTTCAAAGACACTATTTCCAAACCAGGTCATGGTCACAGGTATTGGGGGTTAGGACTTCAGCGTATCATTTTTGGGGCAAAACTCAATCCGTAACAGAGTCTATAATAGGGTCTATGGAGGCACCTTCTGTCTTTCTGTGTTTCCTTCTGGCCCTCACACAGTAGAACTCATTACCCACCATCTCTTGCTTATCACAGAAAATACTCTGAACCCAATATAATTTGTGAGATACGATATGAGGGGTTGTGGAGAGTACTAATAAGAGTAAAAAGCCTTCTTCCCACCTACATGTCAGATGAGGAAATTAGATGGCCAGCCTCCTCCTTATGCTGCTAGTGGCTTCAACTTCAAATACCCTTCCTTATAATTTGGCTTTATGCTACTCCTTCCTAAATACTAGCTTAAGTTCCATTCTGTCCTTGCTGCTAGCTATGTTATAACAGTAAGAATGAGGTTGGAAACCAAGAGTCAACCACGCCTGAGTCTCAACATTGCTTCTCTCAGACTTCACCCAGGTTAGACAGTATGGTATAGTGAGTAAGGGCATGAATTCTGAACCCAGTTACCTGGATTTGAATCCTTGTTCTCTACTACCTAACCATAGAATGGTAGACAAATTGAATACGTCTTCTAAATTATTCTGATACTTTACCTTTCCTTTCTCAACCCCACTTCCTTTTATTTTAGAAATCTCAGGACTTCAGAGGAATGGATGGACTGTATACCCTTCAAGAGATTCTCTACAAATACTGCTGCTTCTCCCCACAAGGCTTTTAATAAACTGGCCAGCCATTAGTTTGTAATTGTAGATAATGGACATTCCTGGAAAGGAGAGACACAGTTGCAAATTAAGTGTAGACATCCTTCTTGAGAAGCTTAACCAGAAGTCTTCGTATCTCCACATGGAAGGAAGATAGCTGACCCAGTACCTTTGGGCAGAGATAAGACTATGTCCACTCCATACAAAGACAAATGAAGGATCAAAACTTCAAAAGTCTATGCCTTAGATCGGTGGTCCTCAACTGGGAGTGATTTTGTCCCCTAAAGTACATTTGGCAATATTAGACCCATCTTTGGTTATCACAACTGGGCAGGGGGTGTCCTAGAATCTAGTGGGTAGAGGACATGGATACTGTTAAACATACTGTTATGCACAGGACAGCCCCCCAGTGAAGTGCAAAAAGCAACTTAGCCTTTGTTCTTGGTGCCTGACAGCAGGACTACACCTGAGGCTAGTAAGTGGGGGCTAGGCAGAGGAAACACCTGGTGGCCCAATACTGACAGCCTCAGGAGACACAATGTAAACTATCATGACTATGTGGTCAGCCTTAAGGCTCAAGGGCTTCCTGGTCGACATGTTTTTAGGTAGTGAGCACATCCCTGGGACACGGAAGCTCCATGTTGAGAACCCTCCTAGTCCTCACCCTACGCATCTCTTTGTTTGTATCCTTTTTGGCTATAAGAAAACTGTAGTCAATGGGCCTATAAGTTCATGTGAATGATCAGAATTCCCAGGTGTATAGTAGAGCTGACAAGGGGCAAGGTTATGGTCATTACTTGGTCACAGCCAGCTACCCAGAGGGACCGAGTAGTTGATCCTGCGGGCTTGGGACCATAGTCGCAGGGGACATCAAACTCAATTGGCATAACATACTATACAAAACATTGTTCCACCTACTACTTTGGCGAGTAGCGACTGGGACCTTAAAAGCTAGGAAGCTGCCATCTAGATGCAACAACGGGTCTCTCCTCATCAAGAAGAAAGAAGAAAACCAAAATTAATGGAAACAATCACTCCTAGCCACTGGTACACCATCTGATCTGCAACCTATACAACTATGAGACCAGAAGAACTAGATGGTGCCCAGCTACCACTGCCATCCACTTGGAAGGGATGTAGGAGATCCTGCATAAAGAGGGAGAACAATGTGGTACAAAACTCAAAATCATTTGGAGGCAAAAAAAAAAAGAAGGTGGGGACCAGGTTTGCTGGTCCAATGGAGCCTGGTGTAACCACTGAGACTATGGCCCCTAGCTGCCCTTCAGGTCTGGAATTGAACCCACAACTGTGGTTTCCAGCCAAACAAAGTACAGGCATGTGAGTTAAACATTTACCTCAAGTAGATACACGCCCTGGAGAGAACAATCATGGGAGAAGGAAGGGCTGCTTATGCACAGGGAGATAGCTCAGGGTGCAGAAGAGTATGAAGGGATGGACACTGGGAGGAGGTAACTATGGGGAGGAAGTGGGAGGGGAGCTGCTGCATTGTAAATTTTGGTCAATGACATGAGACAAAGTATATGTGAACTGCTGTATGAAAAGTGAATTTACTCTGTAAATCTTCACCCAAATCCTAATTTAAAAAAAAAAAGAAAAGAAAACTGTAGTCATAAGTATGGTATGCTGTCCGTGAGATTCTGTGAGTTGTTCTAAGGAATTATCAGACCCAAAGGGGCAGTAGGAGCCAGCAGGTCAGAAACTAAGGGTGTCATGTAGATTCTCAAACTTGGCATTGGCATCTTGAAAGGGTAGTGGGAAATCAGCCCCCAAGTTGTGGCAAGCAGGGCAGAAGGTTGGGGTGTCATGTGGTCTCTCCAAACTTGCAGCTGGTGTCTACCTACTTGGCAGTCCGAAGGATAGTGTTCTTTTAATTTGTGAGAACTGACCTAGCTCTGAGTGGCTAGGGTCAAAGGCAGCTGGCCCAAAGGACAATGTCCTTCTAACTTGTGAGTTGTGACCCAGCTCCAGTGGCTAGCTCAGAGAGTGCAATGTGGGAAGCTGGTGATGAGGATGGAAAAGCAGGAAGGTGAGAAGTGGATCAATTTCCATCTTTTGGGGGCTGCACACATGCTGATCCTTCCCGTGCAACTGGTGATGAAGGTGGGATTTACGCCTTATTTAACGCGTCCCCCACACAAAGAATTACCAGGCCTAAGATATCAGTAGTGCCAAGACTGAGTAATTCTGCCTTAGATCATGGCTCAAATAATTTTTGCCTGCAAAATGTTTTAAGATTGACTTCTCACATTCACAGTTTTAAATTTTTACCAGCACATCCAAATTATATCTCAGAACCAGAAATGGAGGTTCGGAAGCAAAGAAAAGTGAAGCAAATCAAAGATACAAGGAATTAGTCCAAAAGACTAAGAGACCACATGAACCCCAGTATCCACGACCATGAGACCAGAAGAACTAGATGGTGCCTGACTACCACTATTGACTGCTCAGAAAGGAACCACAATAGGAGGTCCTGTTTAGAGTGGGAGAAAATTGTGGAACAAAACGGGAAAAAAAAAAAAAGACCAGGCTTACTGGTCTGATAGAGACCAGTGGAACCCCTGAGGCTATGGCCCCTAGGCACCCTTCAGGCCTGGAACTGAACTCACCCCAGTGGCTCAACTTTCAGCTAAACAATAAACAGACCAGTGGAGCTCTGGTGGCACAGTGTCTAAGGCATTTGACTGCTAACAAGAAGACTGGCAATTCAAACCCACCAATCACTCCATGGAAGGCTGATGGGGCAATCCACTTCCGTAAGGATTTACAGCCTTGGAAATCCAATGGGGTTTACTGTGAGTGGGAATGGACTCAGTGGCAGTGAGTTTGGTTTTATAAAGTAAACAATAACATCAGAGAAGTATACACTCCTTAGAATAACCGACCGTATGAGATCAAAAGGGGAGCATGTGCCCAGAAATAAAGCTCAGAAGGCAGGAAAGGAAAGGAAAGAAGTATGAATAGAAACAAGAAACATAAGCATAAATAGGAAGAGTGCTGTTACGTTGTGAGGATTGCAATGAATGTCGTCCCCCCCCAAAAAAATGTATGAATTGTTGAATGGAAAATCAATTTGCTCTTCAAACTTTCACTCAAATCACTATAAAAAGTTATTAAAAAAAAAAAAAAAAAAAACCTAGTAATAGAGAGTCCTTCCAGGTATTACCTGATTTTTCCTGTACCGTTTTGAAGGGCCTCTCATACCTCTGTATTTTAACATCTGCAAAATCCAAAATAAGTTTTAAATAAATAAATAAGATGTATGCAAGGATGCACGATTGGACCAGGAATCAAAAGCAGAGGCTGCCCTCCTTATGCTTTGATTGAATCACATAATGTTATAGATGAGGAAACGGAGGCCCAGGAAGTCTAAGTTGTGTCTGGGTGAGGTACAGATGGTCCCTCGAATCTGGATCTATTAACTCCCAGAACAGTGCTTTTTCTGCTTATATCGTCGTGTGCCTCATGTCCATCTTTAAAATGACAGAGGGTGGCCATAGCTAAGATATTCTTTTCAGCTATAAGATTTTATTGGTCTAAAATTGCTGCAAAAAGCTACATTCTAATGGCAAATGTTAGCAACTTCTGGATTACTCACACCACTGCTAACTTTCATTATCCTTGTTGTGGTTAACTGCCAGCGAGTAGATTCCAGCTCACGGTGACCCCCATCTGTTCAGAGTGGAACTGCTCCATTGGGCTTTCCAGGTTTTTCCCAGGTGTCTCTGCAAGGGTCTGGAACCCCCACTTTCAGTTAGCTGTATAGCACTTAGCCAGACTCCTTCAGCCACCCAGGAACTCATATCATTAAAAATAAAACAAAAAGCGAACAGCGTGCTGCAGCGACACCAATGAAGACTTATTCCGACTTGGTCAGTGTTGAAGAACTACTTAAGAGACACAAAGAGAATCTTCAAAGAAATGCTTTTCGAAGTACTGAGAGCCCTCAGACTCTCACTGGAAACCCTACAGCTAATAAAGTCAATCTGCCACTTAACCCAAGTGACAGTCCTCTCCTCCCACCTTTAAAACCAAAATTGGAGAACTCCAATCAACTGTTCAATGGTGTTGATACCCATACAACAAAATGTCCATTTTATTGCCTTCTGTTTTATTGGTTTTAGTAGAAGAGTGATAAGGAGTTATGCAGAGAAATAGGAAAGATTGTCAAGGAAAAATCCACCTCAACTGACATATTGCAACGAACCAAAATCACACATATCTCTTGACCTCTTAACACTATATCATATAGACTCCACAGCAATGAGCTTTAAATGTTTAATTTTCTCCACTGCCAGACAGTACGTAGGCGCGGAGGGTTGCCAAACTGATTAAAAAAAAAAAAAAAAAAAATCTCATTCAAAGTGGTGAGGAATTGAAGTTGAAGGACCCGAGTCCACTTTCCATACTAAATATATCCTGATATCCTTCCTCCCCAAGTAGTCTAGTGTGACCACAGGTCGTCTCACAATGAGGAAACAGTAATCTCGTGTTGGTTTTGTCCTGAAAGGTCTATAACTCAAGGATCATTTCCTGGATGGATTTACCTGTCACGGTTTCCTAGGCAAAGGAAACTTTCAAGCACATTCTCAAGATCAAATAAAATATAGTAAATAAGGGAAGGACGTCTGAAACTCAAAGCATTCCATACAGCTCAATTCTCCACGTTCTCCACCCAGAACGAGTGTAGCACTTCCCACCTGCGGCGCGGTCCCATCCAGCGCTCTCTGAAAAGCCTGCACCACAGCCGCAGCCTCCTCCCAGTTCTCCGGAGAGTGCTCCCGCACCCAGGCCTGGGTCTCCTCCGGCAGGATGGTCAGGAACTGCTCCAGCACCAGCAGCTCCACGATCTGCTCCTTGGTGTGCAGCTCGGGCCTCAGCCACTGACGACAAAGTTCCCTGAGCCGTCTCAGAGCCTCTACCGGTCCAGCCACCTCCTGGTAACGAAACTGCCTAAACTGCTGTCGAAAAGTTTCTGGGTCCTGACAGTCGCCCGGAGGGTCGGATTCCTGACCTCTGAGTGGGTCTTCCTCCACTTTCACTATCAAAAGTCCATCACGCAGGGGCGGGGAGGCGACCCTGGACCTCGCAGCCATCGTCCAGTCTCCTGCCTCAGCGTCATTCCCGCACCACTGAGCGGTCAAGATCGAACTCATCTTTCTTAGGCATGTGCTGACTTCCCAGGAGTTCTGCCTTTGAAGGCGGACCTAACTGGGGTCCCTGCCTAGTGCACGATCAGGCCAAACTAGTTTACACACGGAGTGATTAAGAGGAGAGAAAATTATTTATTGCAAAGCCGTAATGCAAGGAGACAGGGGTCAGTACCCAAGTCTGACTCCTTCAGTGGAGGTTGGGATACAGCTTTTATAAAGTTGAAGAAAGGGACTTATACATATTCATAACAAATTCAGGAATTTGGGCATGAATTAACTGGGGATTGGCTGAGACTTCCTTCGCCTAGGTTTAAAGGGACAGTCCATTTTTAATGCAGTGCGCTTGCGTAGGGGATGAGTCACACCAACTTCCTGTCGTCAGTTTATATGAATTCCGGCAGAGCAGGGGATTTAAGTTCCGAGTAAGTTTGTTCCCCTTTTTCTCACTGCGCATGTGAGCCGGCAGAAACGGTTTTCGAGTTGGTACCGGTTGTTTTCTATGAGTGGGAACCGACTCCAGGGCAGTGAGATTGGCTGTTTTCTGAAAAACAACTTTAAGGGAACATATTAACATACCTATTCATCTGTTTGTCTTTTCCCACAAACATTATGTTGTTGTTCTTGTTATATGCCGTCGAGTTGGCCTGGACTCATAGCGACCCTTCCTTGGTTTCCGAGGCAGTATCACTGCAGAAGTAGGATTGCCCAACCTTCCTTCTGAGGAGTGGCTGGTGGGTTTGAACCACCAGCCTTCTGGTTAGCAGGGAGCTCTGGTAGCATAGTGGCTAAGGCACTTGACTGCTAACCAGAAGGCTGGCGGTTCAAACCCACCAGCCACTCCTCAGGAGGAAGGTTGGGCAATCTACCTCCGTAGTGATACTGCCTCGGAAACCTAAGGAGGGGTCGCTATGAGTCGGGGCCGACTCGACGGCACACAACAACAACAGCAACATTCATCTGTTTGCAACTTGGGTGGGGGATAACAATGGAGCGCTTGTGGGAATTGAGCTTCAATTTGGCTTATCTGCCTACAGCCAAGGTGGTAGGATGGGGGACTGAGCTTTGATTCTGCTGGGCTTCACCTTTAGCTGAGAAAACAGCAAATCCTGCAAAAAGCCAAGTAACGCAACACCCGCCCCCCTCCCGAATAGAAATTCAGGGCTGTCCTGTCCCAAACACAGGGCCCCACCCTGCCTGGTTCGTCTGGATTCCCCCTTTCCACTTCTATTCCGCCTAGGAATCCCGCTAGTGCCCTGACCAAAAAAAAGAAAAAGTGACCCAGACCAGAAGTGCATTACCAAGTCCCTGTGTGGCATAGCGCTTAAGGCGTTTCACTGCTACCCAGAACGCTGACAGTTAAAACCCATCACCCACTCCTTGAAGGAAGACTGGGCAATCTACTTCTCTAGAGATAACGCCTCGAAACGGACTTCAAGGCAGTGAGTTTGGATTTGTTTTGTTTTGTTTTCTCTAGGTGTCCTGGAGGCATGAGATGCGTCTGAGTGGTTTGCAGCAGTAATAGCCGCGCTGGTGGCAGCCTGTCCTGGACCGGTTCATGTAGCTCAAAAAAATAACTGGCTAATATTAATTAAAAAAAAAAAATCATTTTAAAAATTTGGCTAATACTAGGTTTGGGAGAAAAAAAAATTAACTAAGAAAAAAAAATTTAATGTTTGACTCTAACAAAGGTGAGTAAATTGAGGCTTAAAAAAAAAAAAGTTGTGTCTTCCTCAATGTCAAGCCAGCCCCTGGTCACATGGTGAACAAGAGTGTTACAGGCTGGGTTCTGAAATAATGACTAGAAAGTCAGCTGTAGCTCAGAGAGAAATTTAATAAAAAGGTAGTAACCTTGCATGGGTCCAGAGGCAATGCCATGTGTGTCTCCCCAAGCCTTACAGCCTCCCTAGGAGGGAGTAATTTTTTTAAGGCTGAGGTTTGATTTCAAAAGACCTTGTGCAGGCAGGTATACCTAAAATCCTGACCCTTTGGCGAAGGTCAGGAAGGTCAGGAAGCAGAACAAGGTTGTGATAAATTCCTCAGCTTCCTTCAGGCTTTGTACAGTCTGCTGTTTGCCCTTGGTTCGAGTCTTGGTCTCATCTTGGATTGGCCATCTTAGTTCATCAGGTGGCAAAGGAGGGCCAGGGGTGTGCAGGCTCCAAAGCTGGTTAACGCTGGCCACGGAGAGTGAGCTGGAAGACATCTCAAGAATGGCCTGTTATTGTTGTTGTTGTTATGTGCCGTTGCCTCAACTCATAGCTACCCCTCCTTGGGTTTCCGAGGCAGTATCACTACAGAAGTAAATTGCCCTATCTTCCTTCCAAGGAGTAGCTGGTGGGTTTGAACTGCCAGCCTTCTGGTTAGCAGTCAAGTGCCTTAGGCACTACGCCACCAGAGCTCCCATCTTTTGCAGTGTCTCTTCCTTAGTCTCATGATCTAAGGAATGCAATTGGCCTGTCCTGTGAGCTGTTCCTGTCTTGCTTTTATGATCTTAGGAATGTGGTTGCAGGGGACAGGATTCTTACATGATTATGGCTACAAGTATTAGAGTAAGGCAATGTTTAAATTGAACAAGGTTAATATGGAACTCAGGTTAGGACACATATTCATCTCCCAGAAATTCTAATCTGTCTATACTATTACATTTCCCCACCAAAGGAACTTTAGGCCAAAATTCTTTTTGCGAGTGTGGGCGTAGGTCTCAGGTCTTCTGTAACTCCTTCCTGCTAAATGTGGGTGAAGGCCTATGTACACTGTATTGGCTTAAAGTTCCACTACTCTGGCTGTTAAAAAAAGTCTGGGAGATAGCTGTGGATGTAGAGCAGTTTAAAGTTTGGAATAGAATGCCTCTTCACTTTCAACTAAGGTAAGGGGGTGTATGCAATGCAGCCATTGCCCTGGAGTCGGACCCAACTCATAGCGACCCCTCCTTGGGTTTCCGAGGTGGTCCTAAGGCATCTGACTACTAACCAAAAGGTTGGTGGTTCAAACCTACCAGACACTCCGCAGGAGCAAGACTGGGTGATCTACATCTGTAAAGATTTACTGCCTTGGAAACCCAATGGCGATCACAATGGGGTGTCTATACTGACCCAAGTGCAACTCGTAGAAAGTACCTTTTCCTAAAGGTTTAAGGGTATGCAAAGGAAAGTATCCTTTAAAACTAAAGCAGGGAAGTAAGTAGTATTTGCTGGAATCTGCATTAGTAGCATGTAAGGGTTAGGAACTATTGGATGTACAGGGACAGTTATCTCATTTACTGTGTTTAAATCTCGCACAAATAAATAAGAACCATCAGGTGTAGTACAGGAAGGATTGGGGTGTTACAAGGGGACTGTCCATGCTTTATTAATAAATTGGATTAGAACAGGTTTCATTCCCTTCATGGCTTCAGTTTTTTGGGGTATTCTGTGGATAAGATGCCCCGGGACGTAAAGCAAATCTTACAGATTCTATATCTTTTGCTCTACCTAGTTTTGAAACATCCCAAACCTCAGTTAACATTCTGGGAAAATTTCTGGAACTTGTTGGTCTGTTTCCCTGATTGCTCTTAGCAGGTAAGGTAAGTGATCTCTTCCATGGTCTATCTCTCTCTGCACAGATTTTCCTAAAAAGACTTCAGTTCCCAGTTTACACAGGAAGTTTTGGCCTAACAAAGGGATTGGGCATTCAGTCATATAGGCAAAAGAATGGTATATTATTCTATTCCAAATTCTATAAAGTAGAGGATGAGTCAGAAATTTGGTATATGAGTTTCCTTTGACTCCCCTAATCGGACATTCCCGCTTTGAAAGTGGGCTGAGGAGTTCAGGAAAAAAGAGAAAGACATCCCAGTATCTAACATAAATTGCATAGTCTTACCTTCCCAAGGCTCCGTCATGATGATGATAATCCTTTGGTGTTCAGCCAGGGTAGGGCAAACCTCGGGGCATCCTCAATATTGAAAGGGCTCTGTCAGATCCTTGGTAGCGGCCAGTAGAGGTTTAGCAGGCGGTCGGGGGTCAGCGTTGCACCCTAGTCTAGGATGCTCCAGACACTCCCTGTGCCAGTGACCTGTTTTTCTTTCCTGTGCTGCACTGATCAGGCTGAAGTCTGGCTGCCCCTCTTCCCAGTCTCTTGTGATGTAAGTTCTCTTTTCTTTGGCCTGTTCAAAAGGCTTACCTTGAGGTGGACCTTTAAGTGGCCAACCTAAAGCAGTAGCCAATAACTGGGTCTGTTTCTCAGCAGTTGATTGGGCTTGTTTCTCCATCTTCTTGTCCTCCTTTTCCTCCTCTGTCCATTCTCTATTAGCAAAAACTCTGTTAGCATCTTCACTAACGTGGGAAAGGGGAGTCTCAGGGCCCAGTTCTCCCTTTCTTAGGTTTTTTTTTTTTTTTTGGTGAATCTTACAAGTAGCCTGTGTCATGCAATACATGGTAAGTAAGTTTCTCCTGCTTCTAATTCTGCATCTATATTGCCATATTTTCTAAAAGTTTCCGTTAACCTGCTAAGGTTAACCCTGCTGGGTTTTCGTCCTTTCCTTGAGTTACTTCTTTATCATAACTTATGGGTTTGAATATATATTGGCACATTCCTTTAAGCTAAAGTTAATTTCTAAAATTTTCAGGTTTTCAGATAAACTTCATAATTTCTCTTTACACTGACTCAAGTCTGATAATGAAAAGGGAACATGAATTTTTAGCAGATTGCCACTGAGCACTCCTCTCACTGGATACATTCCTGTCTCTGGTGCCTGGGGGTAGTTGATGGCTCTCGGTGGCTCTATCTTGGTTCTAGATCACAGTCCCTTCAGGGAGGGGGAGGGTGTGCTAGGTTCTGAAAGGACCATAGACAGAGAAGGATATAGACTAGGCCTAGGAGCTCCATCTAGTGGGTTTTCTGGCTAGGGAGGGGGTGGTGGTGATATGATGATTGACCTCTAGAGGGGCTGGTACTGCTATCTGGTAGTTGGGGGTCCACTTACACTATGTGTCCCTCCCACAGTGTAAGCTGGATTGTGATAGTTGGAGCTGTATGTCAACTTGGCTGGACCCCAGTTGTGGGTGGTTGTTCCCATGATGGGATCAGATGACTGAGTTCTGAGTGGCCGGTCTGCCCAAGGGGAGTTTCCCTAGGGGTGTGGCCTGCTTGCAATGATATTCCAAGGACAATCTGGAAGAACGGCATTCCGAACTACAGACTTCCTTGAGTGAGCGGCTCACCGCTCGCCCTGGAGGTCTCGGATTCATCTTTTATTGGAAACAACAACCAATATACTGCATGCCAGCTTGAATCTCTCGGCTCTGCTGTGCTTGCGGGAACCAAGGTGGCTGCAAGCCCCATCTCCTCCAGAGACGGACTTTGCGGCTTGGACTTTTCCGCTGTGCTTGCAGGAACCAAGACGGCTCCAAGCCCCATCTCTTCCAGAGACGGACTTTGTGGCTTGGACTCTTCTGCTGTGCTTGCGGGAACCAAGGCGGCTGCAAGCTCCACCTCCTCCAGAGACGGACTTTTCAGCTTGGACTTGTCGGCTTCTATACGCTTAGAACCCGGTCTAACACATGGATCATCCAACACATTTTTCTGTTCTTTGGCTGATTTAAAAAAACACAACTTACGGGGACCTTTAGTTGTGATTTCATACCTAGAATTCTTTTCCAGTCTGGATTTTGGTACCAAAGTATAAAACATAGATTATAAAGTATTTTTCTATTTACTTTTCCTCTTACAAAATAAATTTAACTGTAAAACAATGTTAAAGGAAAGAAAACCATTTATGGGCTATTGTTCTTGGTTCCCAAGATGGTACTGGGACCAAGTAGTACTATAAAGGAAAATTAGTCCTTTTTCTCTCTCCATTTTTTTTTTTTTCTTTCTTACCTCATTAGTTGACAAGTCCTCCTAATGAGTAAGAAGGCAACTTAAGGGAGAATTCTTGGGAATGCTCTACCCATTCCCCATCACTCTCTTTCTCCACAACCTGTGACCGATTATTTGGAAGTGGGTGGAGGAAGGGTGGATTTCTCCACAGTAAGTGTCCAGAAACCTGTCTAACCACGTAACAAGTTCTTTGATAGAAGGAAGGAGATACTGAAGGGGAGTGAGGCTGCTGGAATCACAGAGAGATAAGGGGTTCCTGATCTTAACGAGGACAATGCACCTGAAAAGCATCCAGGAGTTAGAGTCTATAATAGCAAATCCAGAATTAACACAAGTTAAAAGGTGATGCGCAAGAGCCTAAAGTGAAAAGAAAGGAGTTATGGAAGGGAACGGTTTCTTATTTTTTTCCAAAGCAACACAAATGGCATTGCTGGAAAAATGAAAGGAAAAACTTGGTTTAAATAATTAGAGAAAGTTTCCAAAGATGTGCACACAAAACTCTTGTAAATACCGTGAATAGGTAGTGCAGTGTAGTAAATTACTTAGTATGGCTTTTCTACCCATAAGTCATTGTAAACTCAGTGGTGGAATGAGCAACTGAGGAGTTCCTGATTGTAAATGTTATCCACCTGGGTTATTTCTGTTGGGTGTGGCACAATGCAATGTTATGGGAGGCTCACTCTCAGGTGCTTAGAATTCTGTTGTTATGATTGGTTGGTTTGGCCACACTGCCAAGCTCAAAAGGGGGCCTCCTAGAAGCAGAACTTTCTCTGACTGTTGGTTGAGGAAGACGTGCTGCTGAAGGAGACATGGGCTGCTGAGACACGCGTTGCTGGGAAAGAGATGCAAGAGACACTCATTGCTGAGTGAGACACTGAGGGACCAGCACTGCTGGAAAAGAGACTGTGAAAGACTGTTGGCTGAGGGACGGTGGGCTGGGAGAGAGACTGAGCATTTTTCCTGAACTTGAATTGTAGCCTGTGGTGCTTCCCTAATAAACCCCATAATCTGTGAGTTCTGTGTGGCCACTGCAGCAAATTATTGAACCCAGGAGAGAGGTGGTGGGTGCTTTGGGAAGAACGGTTGGTGAAAGGCTGGAGGGAGGCAGCATGTCTGGCCTTGCAGTAATAGGCCTTGTGCTACTGATGATGATTCTGCCTTCCTCTTGTGGGATTAGAGGTCAGAACATGTGCCCTTCTTGTCCTTTTTGCAGGTAGATAATGAGAGAGCCGGCGAGACAGGCTGTGGCAGGAATGCTATGGCCAGTTTTGAATGGGCCCAGAGAAAGGAAAAAAGAAAAGAGAGAATGATTTCCAATCTCCTGCTCACAACACTCAATGAACATGTCCCAATCCCCTGAGCCAGAGGTGAGCAGGTTCCAATCCTCTTTCCCTAAAGACTATTGCGAAGTAAGTTCCAATCCCCCACTCTACAAGACTTGTGAAGCAGGTTCCAATGGGATGATTGTTGTTCCCCAGGTACCCAGCCACTCTGGGTACAAGTTCCCACCACTCGGGATTTAGAAGAAAAGAAAATGAGAGAAAAAGTCTGAGTCACATTCAGAATTCAGAAAGAAGAGCGTGAAAAGAAGGATCTGAGCCACAGCTGCAGATTGTACCTGTTTAGGGCATCCATGGCCAGGAAGTCCCTGTTCACTGAAGGGGACCAAGACAAACTTTGTCTTGGTGGCCACTGATCCTCTGTCAGTGGACAGGGGCTTCTGGGCACTGCAGCCCAACTTCAGGTCATGTCCCTTCGTGGTCGCCAGAAAATCTGTTGCAGACTGGATTCTGAAATAATTACTAGAAAGTCAGCTGTAGCTCTGAGAGAAATTTAATAAGAGCATAGTAGATAGTAACCATGCAAGGTGGAGACACATGGGGCCAGAGGCAATGCCATGTGTATCTCTCCGAGCCTTACAGGCTAGGGGTTTTTATAGTAGTTTTTTTTTTTTTTTTTTTTTAAGCCATGGATTTATTTCAAAAGACCTTGTGCAGGTGGGAGCTCTGATGGCGTAGTGCCTAAGGCATCTGACTGCTAACCAGAAGGCTGGCAGTTCAAACCCACCAGCCACTCCTCGGAAGGATGATTGGGCAATATACTTCTGTAGTGATACCGCCTCAGAAAACCAAGGAGGGTTTGCTATGAATCGGATCAGACTCAAGGGCAATGAGTTTGAGTTTTGTTTTTTTGAGCAGGCAGGTATTCATAAAATCCTGACCCTTTTGCGAAGGTCAGGAAGCAGAACAAGGTTGTGATAAATTCCTCTGCTTCCTTCAGGCTATGCACAGTCTGCTGTTTGCCCTTGATTTGAGTCTTGGTCTCATCTTGGATTGGCCATCTTAGTTCATCGGGTGCCAAAGGAGGGCCAGGGATGTGCAGTCTCCAAAACTGGTTAACACTGGCCACAGAGAGTGAGCTGGAAGACATCTCAAGAATGACCTGTTACTAGGAAAGGACACTTGATTAGTAAATGTATATTTGCATTATTTCTTTTGCAGTGTTTCTTCCTTAGTCTCATGATCTAAGGAATGCAATTGCCCTGTCCTATGAGCTGTTCCTGTCTTGGTTTTATGATCTTAGGAATGTGGTTGCAGGGATAGGATTCTTATATGATTATGGCTATAAGTATTAGAGTATTAGGAGCTCTGGTAGCATAGTGCTACCTTGTCTCTTAGGGTGGTTTTTGTCTTAAAGCCAATTTTATCACAAATTAATATTGACACTCCTGCTCTTTTTTGGTTGCCATTTGCCATTTGCTTGGTGGTGCAGACCATCAATTGCTCTTGTAGACAGCATATTGATGGGTTATGTTTTCTTATTCAGTCTGCAACTCTCTGTCTCTTGAGTGGTGCATTTAATCCATTGGCATTCAGTGTAATTTATTGACAAGTATGATGAATTGGTTGCTGTAATTTTGTTATGTGTTTTTTCGTGGTGTTACTGATTTCTTTGTTCCATATAATTTTCTGGGCTGAGCTTGTTTTGTTCATGAACAATGTTATCACTTCCTTCATTGTTATTATTTTAATATTTGCTAAATATTTGTGCTTGTCCTCTTTTTTATTTTGATATGAAGGTTTGTCATTTTTCTTTGAGCTTACCCTGTGATTTATGATTTTCTTCCTGAGTTTAGAACAGTCCATTCTATTTGCAATTGTCTTTAACTTCCTCACCATTTAGGAGTTCTGTAATTACACAGTATTTCCCCCCCTCTTTTCGGTTTGTAGTTGTCCTCATTTGCCAATTGATGTCTCTGGTTCCCTGTTTGCAATCTAGTAGGCTTGTTTACTTTGGAGGCTTCCATAACTGAGTTTGTTTCTGGGTTGTGTCATCAAGTGTGTTAATGGTCAGTTGTTGTTTGCTGTTGTTGGTTCTCTGTCCAAAGGACTCCCTTTAGCATCTCTTGAAATGTTGGTCTGGTTTTAACAAATTCCTTTAATTTCTGCTTACCTGGAAGTGTTCTAATTTCACTACCATATTTGAGGAACAGTTTTGCCAGGTATATAATTCTTGGTTGAAATTTTTTTTCTTTCAGGATTTTATATATACCATCCCATTGCCTTCTCACCTGCATGGTTTCTACCGAGAAATCCAAGCTGTCTTATTGGTTGCCCTTTGTAGGTACTTCATTTTGCCTGTACTGATTTCAGCATTCTTTCTTTGTCTTTGGTTTTCATGGGTTTGATGATGATATGTCTTGGTGATTTTCTTTTCGGGGGGGGGGGGTCTATCTTATTTGGGGTTTGTTGGGCTT
>NW_006922129.1:498217-502922 GCF_000298275.1 Orycteropus afer afer
AATTCCAATTACATGTAGGTTATTCCTTTTGATGGTATTCCATGTGAACCTTAGGCTTTCTTCATTTTGTTTTGATCTTTTTTTCTAATTGATCCCTTTCCAAAGAAATAATTCTATCTTTTATTGATTCAATTCTACTTCTTTGCCTGTTCAATGTCTTATCTATTTCTGGGAATTTAGTATTAATCTTCTGGATTTCTATCTGTAGATTTTGTATCATTTCTACATTTTTATTTATTTTGTCATTTTGTTCTTGTATTGTCTTTTGAAATTGTCCTAGGGTTTTCTCCTTATTTTTGTTAGTGTTTTCCTTGATCTACCTCTCAATCTGTTGAAGGTACCTAAATATAATTCTTTTGAATTCCTTATTAGGGAGTTCGAATGCTGCTTCTTCCTCAGGGATATATTATTGTCTGCATC
Source organism: Orycteropus afer afer (assembly GCF_000298275.1). Classification (NCBI taxonomy): domain Eukaryota; kingdom Metazoa; phylum Chordata; class Mammalia; order Tubulidentata; family Orycteropodidae; genus Orycteropus; species Orycteropus afer. The sequence goes on from NW_006922129.1 coordinate 498,638, forward strand.
CTGGTTCCTTGTTTCTACTGTTTTATCTTGCTTCTTTGTGTGGACTGTGATGGTCTGTTGTCTCCAACACATTGTGACATTTTTGTGTTTATATTTAATTGGTGATTTTGTGTTGGGGTGATTTTCCCAAGATTTTTGTTTTCTTTGGATATATCTGAGTAAGCAGGGTACTGTGCTCCTCTATTCACTAGTTGACAGCACTTACGCACTTACCACCTGTCTCCTTTCCAGTCATCAGCCTCCCATATGTCTGTGCTGTCTTTGGCAAGTGGAGCCTATTCTTAGGTCCCTGGAATCTGAATGAGAATGCTGCCACTTTAAATATCCAAAATTGCCACTGGTTGTAAACCTTCAAAATGGCTGCACCCTCTGGACAGCTGAAAGTCCACAGCTCAGTTTTTCTCTTTCTTTGCTGTTTGTCTTTTTAGTCATTAGCCACCACTGCCATTGTCCATGCTGCCCTGGGTGAGAAGGGCTGATTTTTAGGTTAATTCTCTGGTCCTAACACTACTTGGAAATATTGAGGCTGTCTCTGCTGTCAGGATAGCTGACAGTCTGCAGCTCCATTTGTCTCCTTACTCACTGTTTTCATTCAGGTTCTTCTACTTGTTGGTGTTTATTCTACTTCAGTATCCTTTCTTTCAAAGTTCAGAGCTCCAGGATTATCTTCTATATCTGTGTCAACTGGTTTCTCTTTTCTTTGTTGAGGAGGGTCTATGTACCTTGTCTGCCTATTCCACCATCTTACCAGAAGAAAAGTCAAGCACCTCATATTTGCATAGCCCCATCCAGTCATCTGGTGGGAGTCACAAAGACCATGGCTAGAAGAGCCATATGAAATAACTCACTGCACCACAGAATGGTTAAATGGGGCATAAGTTATTTCAAATAGGTAAAACTTGCACATAAGTCAAATTTTAAAGATCCAAAAGTGAAAAACATATACTAAAGAGTAAGCTCTCTCCCATCTCTGATGCTGTTCTTTGACATCATTGTGACCACTTTTATGCATTTTCTTCCAGAATTACTCTATACATGTACTGCATGGAGCATATAGCCCTTGAGATTATACAATCAACGATACCCCATTTCTAAAACTTGAATGCTAGTTTTAGGAAAAGTTAAAAATTCAACTTTACAATGCATTCATTCATGTGGGTACTTATTTATGCAAGAAATGTTTGTAGAATATTTCCTCATTCCAATGCATCATGTTCAACATAATAGATACAAAATTGGATAAGCAGAAAAAGTAGTCCTCAGAGGTCAATTTATAACAATAAATGCACAAATCAAAAAAAGAAGAAAGAACCAAAATCAACACCTTAGCCCAACAACTATTTTTAAAAGCAGTGTGTGCTGGGGGGGGGGGGCCCTACAGTTACCATGAGAAAATAATGAAGATTAGAACAGAAATGAATCAAACAGAAAAACAATAAAAGACTCAACAAGACAGGAAGTTTATTCTTTGAAAAAATTGAAGGAGAAGATACAAACAACACAAATAAGAAATGAAATGGCTGATGTCACAACACAACCAAATGAAATAAAAAGCATAATAACAAAATGAAGAACTATACTCCAACAAATTTGAAAAGCTAGAAGAAATGGACAATTTTCTAGAAACACACAACATACCTAAACTAACACAGACTGAGGTATGAGTAGACCTATAACAAGAGAAGAAATTGAAGGTCATAAAAAAAACTCCATCCAAAAAAAGTCCTGGCCCAGACAGCTTCATTGGAGAATTCTACCATGCATTCAGAGAAGATCTGACACTAATTTAATGCAAGCTTTCAGAACATAGAAAAGAATGAAATACTCTCAAATCTGTTCTATGAAGCAAGCATAACCCTGATACCAAAACCAGGCAAAGATACTGCTACTAAAAAAAAAAAAAAAGGATAGATCAATATTCCTCATGAATATAGATGCAAAAATTCTCAACAAAACCCTAGCCAGTAGAACACACACACACACACACACACACATATGCATACATACATACATACATATATATGTATGTATCTATCATGACCAAGTGAGATTCATATCAGGTATACAATTGGTGAAAATGCCAATCCCAGGTATACAAGGATAGTTCAACAATAGAAAAACAATCAACATAATTTAGCACATAAATGAAACAAAACAGTCATGATCATATCAATCAAAGCAGAAAAGGCATTTGACAAAATCCAATACCTATTCCTGAGAAAAACTCAGCAAAATAAAAATAGAAGGGAAATTTCTATACATAATTAAGGGCATATACACAATGTCAATGGCCAACATTATTCTCCACGGAGAGAGACTGAAAGCATTCCCCTTGTAAATGGGGACCAAACAAGAATGCCCTTTATTGCCACTCCTGTTCAATATTGTATTGGAAGTCCTAGCCAGAGCAGTAAGATAAGAAATAAAAGACAAAAACAAACAAGAAAGCTACTGGGGCAAATAGAAGCATTCAGCAAAATGTCAGGGTACAACATGGACATACAAAAATCAGCTGGATTCCTCTAGACTAACAAAGAGAACTCTGAAAAGGAAATCAGAAAAACAATACCATTTACAATAGCCACCCAAAAGATGCAATGCTTTGGAATAAACCTAACCAGAGATACAAAAGATTATACAAAGAAAACTACAAAACATTACTAAAAGAAATCAAAAGAAACCCACATAAATGGAGGAACATACCATGTTCATGATTAGAAAGACTTTTAACATGGGGAAAATGTCAATATTACCCAAAGCGATCTACAGATATAATGCAATTTCAATCCAGATTTCATTATCATTCTTCAAAGACATAGCAAAAACAGTCACCAACTTTAATGGAAAGCACTACTATGTAGTGCCTAAGGCACTTGACTGCTAACCAGAAGGAAGGTTGGGCAATCCTACTTCCGTAGCGATACTGCCTCAGAAACCCAAGGAGGGGTTGCTATGAGCCGGGGCCAACTTGACGGCACATAACAACAACTGAAGAAGAAGAACAAAGTAGTAGATCTCACACTTCCCAATCTCAGAACCTACTATATAGCCATGGTAGTCAAAACAGCCTGGTACTGGTACAGTGATGGTACAATGGAACAGAATGAGAACCCAGAAGTTAATCCATCCCCCTATGGATAGCTGACCTTCGACAAAGGACTAAAATCTATTTAATGTGGAAGAAATGGTCTCTTTAACAAATAGTGATGGGAAAACTGGATATCCATTTGCAGAAAAATGAAACAAGATTCATAACTCACACCATACACAAAAACCAGCTCAAGATGGATTGAAGACTTAAAAGTAAAACCTTAAAACTATAAAGATCATCAATGAAAAAAAGGGACAAACTTAGGGGCCCTAATTTATGGCATAACTAAACTATCAATAAATACAAACTCACTGCTGTCGAGTTGGATCTGACTCATAGTGATCCCTCCTTTGGTTTCTGAGGCAATATCACTACAGAAGTAGATTGCCCAATCTTCCTTCCATAAACTATCAAAGATCACTTCAAATGCCCAAACGGCAGAAGAAAAGCTAGGTGACTGGGCCCACCTAAAAATTAAGAACTTGTTTGCATCAAAAGACTTCTCCAAAAGAGTGAAAAAAGACCGGGAAAAAAAAAAAATTTTTTAACCTTGCACAGTATTGCCTCTTTATTTTTATTTTTATTTTTTTTTAATTTCATTGTGATTTGGGTGAAAATTTACAGAGCAAATTCATTTTCCATACACCAGTTCATACACATTTTATTTCATGACATTCACTGTAATGTAACAGCTCTCTTCCCACTTCCTCCTTGTAGTTACCTCTTCCCTGTGTCATTCTTTCCTATGCATTCTTGCCCCTCTGAGATATCTCCCTGTGCAGATACTGCCCTTCTGTTCTCCCATGATTGATTGTTCTCAGGAGGGTATCTGCCTGATGTAAATGTTCACCCTATATGCTTTTCTAGGAGCTCTGGTGGTGTAGTGCCTAAGGCGTTTAACTGCTAAGCAGAGGGCTGACAGTTCAAACCCACCAGCCATTCCTTGGAAGGAAGATTGGGCAAAGTACTTCTGTAGTGATACTACCTTGGAAACCCAAGGAGGGGTCGCTATGAGTCAGGACCCACTCGACAGCAGTGAGTTTGGTTCTTTTTTTTCATATGCTTGGCTATTGTTTGGCTGGAAGCCATGGGAGGGAGTTGAATTCCAGACCTGAAGCGTAACTAGAGGTCATACTCTTTGCGGTCTCACTAGGCTCTATCAGATCAGTAAATCTGGTCTTTTTTTTTTTTTTT
>NW_006922129.1:503862-518028 GCF_000298275.1 Orycteropus afer afer
GGATTTGAACCACCAGCCTTCTGGTTAGCAGTCAAATGCCTCAGGCACTATGCCAGCAAAACTCCCTGTGTAAAATAAGTCAATCACAAAAGAACAAACATTATATGAAACCACTATGACAAAGCATCAAGAAAAGTTTTATTCACAGAAAGAAATATTCCTTGAAGGTTACTAGGGGCGATGGGTGATAAGGGAAGGGAGGCTAAATCACTAACTAGAGAGTAGACAGGTATTACCTTGGGAGAAGAGAAAGGCAATATAAATATACACTAAGGGGGAGGGAACACAAAATGATGGAGGCAAAGGAAGACACTGAGAGTTGTACAAGAGTAAAAGACAACAAAAGTAAACCCTATGACATACATGGTCCTGCAGTAACAGTAGTAACAAGCAATAATTGTACATAGATACATGGGAGAAATGCAAGCTAAACAGATACTGGAAGGCAAATGAGAGTACACCCACGCGTATATATAGGTTTGACAGAGGATGTTTCTATGCATGTAGTTGTGGGTCGCTATGAGTTGGGTCCGACTCGACGGCACATAACAACAACAACAACAAGTTGTAGGTGCTATAAGTACATCCAAGGATGTAGCAGAGCATACAGGGGCACAATTTTTCAAACTTTTTTTTTCAAAATTTTTATTTTAAGAGTTTGTTTTACATTCAACATTTCATGTACATTTACTTTCACTCCCCATTTACCATGCCCAACCCTAACCCAGTCTCCTCCCCTCCCTGCCCAGTAACCCCTCCCCCTGTGCCCCTCATTGTTATGCACTCCTGTTTGTTCTGCATTTCCTCCGTGTGAATATTGCCCCTCTTGTGCCCCGTGGGTGGCCGATTGCTCCAAGGGATGCATTACCATAGAGTATGTGGGTGCTGTCACCCTGGCTTGAGTGGTCTGCATGTACATCCTGTTTACTATTGGGCTGAGAGTCAGCCCTTGGGAATGAACTTTATTCCAGGCCCAGAATGTATCCCAGGGCCATAGGATTGGGGGAGTTTTAAAAATCTCTTAACCATAACCAAACACCTGGAAGAAATGAGTCACTGGGCTTCAGGACTTAAGACCATAGTCTCAGGGGACACCTAGGTTAATTGGCATAATGGTTCACAAAGGCAATGTTCTACATCCTCACTTTGGTGAGTAGGACTGGGGTCTTAAAGATTGCAAGTAGCCATCTAAGGTACAACTACTGGTCCCTCCCCATCCAGAGCAAAAAACAGTGAAGGAAATCAAAGACTCAAGGAAACAATTAGTCCAAAGGTCTAACGGATCACACAGACCTCAGCCTGCTCGACCCTGAGACTGAAAGAGAACTAAATGATGTCCAGCTCCACTACCAACTGCTCTGATAGGGATCACAATGGAAGGTCCTGGACAGAGTGGGAGAAAAAATGTAGAACAAAATTCAAAATCATAAAATAGAGCAGCCTAACTGGTCTGATAAACTGATGGGACCCTGAGACTGTGGCCCTCAGAGACCCTTGAGGCCTGAAACTAAACCCACCCCCAGGGGTCACCTTTCAGCCAAACAAGAGACAGGTGTATGAAGTGAGTAACAACATCAGGGAGGAAAGTACTCCTCAGTCCAATCAACTGTAGAGACCAAAAGGGCAGCTTGTGCCCAAAGATAAAGCTCAGAAGGGAGGAAAGGACTAGAAAGTAGGACAAACGCAAATGGGAAACCCAGGGAGGAAGTGGGTAGACTGTTACACTGAGGGGATTGCAACCAATGTCAGGAAACAAAATGTGTGTCAATTGTTGAATGGGAAATGAATTTGCTCTATAAACTTCCACCCAAACCACCATCAAAAGTTCAAAAAAACAAAACAAAAATTGGGTAAGACATATAGTCTGTGCCTTCAAGGAGCTCTCCTAAGAGAGACAGACATTTGAACAAATCCTAACAGGACAATATGGTAAATGCAACAGTTTGAGATGTATATGATATGTGTATATATGATATGTATATAGATACGTGTTTTCCTCGTTCCCCGACACGTATCCTTGCACATAAGCATTAAGTACAAAAACCCACACCCTGTTCCACCCTGCAAAGACCTCTACTTGGTGTCTCTAAGCACTTCGCTTGTCCATCCCAAGATTTCCGGCAGTAACCCTGTCTGTCAGTACCCTAATAAAGTCTTGTCTGACCCACCTGGCTTTTTCCACCTCTGCTTTTGGATTCTGGCCTGTCCCCTTCAGAGCCACTCCTGCCACGGGTCCATGGGATGCAACAGCTGACAACATATTTTAATGCAAAAAAACGATTTAGAAGAATTTCTAGAATGGGCCCTTGCCCCTCTCATCTTCTTTCCTGTGTCTCTGGTTTCTGTTAGTTGTCCTTCCTGTCCTCACACTGACTATAAAAGTAAACTCCTTTCAGAGAACTTGAAGGTGAAAGGTAGATGGATAGGACATCCAGATTGTTTGGCGTTAAAACATTTTGTTGCAAACAGTCAATTGTTAAAAATTATATCCTTCACGTACTAACACTTTAAAGAAAGAACAGAGCCAAAAGTTCAAACTCCCAGCAATTCATAAGAGAAAAACATTTTGCTCTGAGAGAGAAGAGGGGGGAAGTGATAAGCATGGTCTGTGTCTATCCATTTCCTCCTCGTGACTCCAAGCTCTTTGTATTGTTTTGTTTTCATAGATAGTTTTAGAACGGAAGCATTTGCAATCCTCACAAGGAATGTAATTGAGGAGAAGTGAAGAATAATTATCCCTTGAGGTTGGGGCAGATGAAATTATAAAGAGCCCTGCTTATTTCTCGCCGCCACCAAGTTCAAACGCATCCAATCATGTTCGTTTACTTTTGTTATTGCTGCATGGATGGAAAAAAGCAACACAAGTAGATAGTTATTTGTTGTAGATAGACTAACAAAGCACCGTTTCTGTGGGCTGTGCTGGGGAATGATGAGACAGCTTTGTTTGTTCCATCTGTCAATGGAACTCCCCCCATGCAATTTCACCCGTGATCTGAATCACTGAAAATGTTAATATTCATTTTTAAATTAAACTCTGCCTTCTTAGTCATGAAAAAAATGCCATGAGGCAGTTTTATGTTATGAATTAGGCATCCTGATACCTTAGTGTTCATGTCAGCCAAGGAAAGATCTTTCTTTTCTAACCTTTGCCTTTTGCCATGGAACCCAGCCCAGGCGTGTGGGCACCCACAGTGAATGGGCCGCTGTGAGGCCTTGCTTCTGAAAGGTGCTCCATAATCGACATTGGCATCACTTTGCAGCTTCTCAGAAATACAGACCCGGAAGCCCTAGTCCAGACCCACGGACCCCAAATCTGCACTTTAAGAAGATCCCCAGGTGATACATGTTGTTGTTGTTTGCCATCGAGTCAGACTCGACTCATAGCGACTCCTCCTTGGGTTTCCGAGGCGGTATCACTACAGAAGTAGATTGCCCAACCTTCCTTCCGAGGAGTAGCTGGTGGGTTTGAACCGCCAGACTTCTGGTTAGCAGTCACGTGCTTAGGCACTATGCTACCAGAGCTCCTAGGTGATTCATATGGACACTTAATTCGAGAAGAATTGATCATATGGACACTTAATTCGAGAAGAATTGATCACATGGACATTTCTGGCCAGTGGAAAATTCTCAATTACTCCTGAATCCTTAGTACCTGGAACAATGTCTGGTACACAGTAGGTACTCAATAATATTCTGTTGGTTTGGTGATATAGGAGTAAGAAGAGAACTTCGGGTCTCAGAATAGGAATGGTAAGGTGTCAGACGTGGGAATGGCAAAAAGAGGCAAAAATCCCCAAGATCAAATGTCATCTATTTCATAATTAATATCCACGTGTTGTTTAAGGCCAATCCCAAACTAGACATATGTCTCAGTTATCTAGTGCTGCTATAAGAGACTTACCATAAGTGGGTGGCTTTAACAAACAGAAATTTATTTTCTTGAAGTTTAGGAGGCTAGAAGTCTGAATTCAGGGCACCAACCTCAGAGGAAATCTTCCTCTTTCTATCAGCTCTAGGGGAAGGTCTTGTTGTTAATCTTCTAGGAGTTTCCCAGTACAGGGACCCTGTGTCCAAGGGACACAGGTGGTAGTCAGGTCCCTCTAATCTCTGCTTGCTTGTTTAATCTCTTTTATATGTCAAAAGAGATTGGCTGAAATTACAGCCTAATCCTATAGATCACATCCTGCCTCATTATCATCATAGAAGTGAGGCTTTACAACACATAGGATAATTATGTCTGGTCACAAAATGGAGGATAATTATATAATACTGGAAATCATGGCCCAGCCAAATTGATACATCTTTTGGGAGGAGACAGTTTAATCCATAACTACATACAAATATCTTCTGTGGGACTGATTTTCATAAGGCGACTCCCGTAGCCTTATGGCTTACAAATTGGTGGACAGTCAGACAGTGTGTAGTTAGATTGTTGTTGGTTGCCATTGAGTTGATTCTGACTCATGGTGACCCCATGTGTGCACAGGAGAATGGCTCCATAAGCTTCTCAAGGTTATGAGCTGTCAGAAGCAGATTGCTAGGCCTGTCCTCCAAGATGGCACTGGGTGGGTTTGAACTGCCAACCTTTCAGCTAGTAGTTGGACTCCTCTAGTAAAAATTGCAGTAGAAAAATAAATGAAAAACCAAAGAAGCCCAGAAAACATATGCATAAGAAAGGTTTAACCTTCCTCTAAGTGATATTGGCCTTTGTCCTTGGCTTCCAGAAAGTGATCTCTAGGTTCTTAGAATGTCCTGTCTGATCAAAGTGTCTTTGTTGACCCAGCACCTTGGGCCATGCCAGACAGTCTATACTAATAATATCACTTATAGTGGGGCCTTGAGCCACTGTAATTATTTGAGTTTCTAAAAATGTGAAAGACAGAGGGAACATTCAAGCAAGATCAGAGGGCTACCTAGTGATGTCTTCCATATATGGACCCCAGAGAATAAAAATAGATTGTTAACTTGGGTGCAAGTGTTATCATCTGGGGTGTGAGACACGAAAACCTGCCTCAGCTAGAGTTGTTGGTAAGCAGCCTTGCACGACTGGACAAACCTGGGCAGAGAAGAGAGAAGGAAAATGCCATTACACGTTTGTACATAATTACTTAGGATAGTCTCTAGATGTCATTGTATTATCTAGGACATTTATCTAGTGAGATCAAAGAATGAATATATGATATATATGTGATATATATAGGAGCTCTGGTAGCGTAGCGCCTAAGGCACTATATATTGACTGCTAACCAGAAGGCTGGAGGTTCAAATCCACCAGCCACTCCTCAGAAGGGAGGTTGGGCAATCTACTTCCATAGTGATACTGCCTTGGAAACCCAAGGAGGGGTCTCTGTGAGTCGGGTCCGACTCGAGGGCACATAACAACAACAACAACAACAACAACAACAACATGTGATATATATATTCACTATGAGTCGAATTAATATATATTATAATATAAAAAGTACATATATATAATATATGATGGCACATAACAACAGCATATATGTATACATATATATAAAAATATATATATATATGTGTGTGTGTATATCTATATATCTATATATATCTTACCCTTTGGGTCACATAATGTATTAGCTAATTAAGGTAGTATTTCTGAGAATTTATCCTACACTTATACTGGTAGATGTCTAAAATGAACGATATACATGACCATTTACATACTGCAGCATTTGTTATTAGAGTGGAAACAGCAAACATAAATAACCTCAATGCCCACAAAATCAAAACTTGCTGTCAAGTTGATTCTGACTCATGATGACGCCCTGTGTGTCAGAGTAGAACTGTCCTCCACAGAGTTTCCAATGGCTATAATATTCCCAGGACTTCTTTATTACACAGGTACCTCAAGGCTCACCCAAACCAAATTCACTGAGGTTGAATTAATTTGATGCATAGTGACCCTGCATGACATTTTGGAATCACTCCATGGGTTTTCAAGGCTATAATCTTTACTGAAGCAGACTGCCATCTCTCTCCTGTGGAAGAGCTGATAGATTTGAACTACTGACCTTTTGGTTAGCAGCCAAGCACTTAATTACTGTGCTATCGAGGCTGCTTGTCTATGCCCACTATTAAGGGTGAAATATAGTGTTATGTACTCAGATAACAGCATACCATGAAGACAGGAAGAACAAGAGAACTCTTTATGTATTGATAGGAAACTTAGGATTTATTAAGTGAAAACAGTAAGGTGGAGAAAGAGTATAAATTGTGATACTGTTTACACATAAAACATAACATTTGCTCCAGTATCCATGGAATATATTTGTTAGAGACATAAGGAACTAGTCATCTTGGCTATCTCTGGGAAGAGAAATGGGGTGGTTGGAAAATGGATGGGAGGAAGACTATTCTGTATACCCTTTCGAATTTTGAATCACAGAGTATATTATCTATTTAAGAAATAAATAAAATATTTAATGACAATGGCATTTATAAGTCAGTTACATGAAGGTTTTACTAGGAAAAAAAAAAAGTAGATACCCATTCGGACAACTAAGTTAATGTAATAAAACCAAATCCACTGCCATCAAATCGATTCCAACTTATGGCAACTCTATAGGACAGAGAAGAATTGCCCCATAGGGTTTCCAAGGCTGTAAATCTTTATAAGTAGGCTACCTTATCTTTCTCCCATGGGAATGGCTGATGGGTTCGAACCACCAACCTTTTGGTTAGCAGCCAAATACCTTACCCACTACGCCACCAGAGCTTCTTACTATAACACGAGGGCTCCATCAATGTAACAAGAATGTCAAAATTAAGCCCATAATTTCATGACTCTGTCACCATCCCCTTATAGATTGTTCTTTCTTATTTTAATGCTATAATGCCAACTCACTAACACACAAAATATGAGAATGGACAAAACAGTCTCAGAAGAAATCAGACCAGAAAGCTCTCAGAAGTCAGGAGGACAAGACTTTGGCTTGCTCACTTTGGCCATGTCATCAGGGAAAAACAATAGAAAAGGACAGCATGGTTGGTAAAGTGCAGGTGTACCGAAAAGGAGAGAAACCTTCAATGAGATGAAATGACACAATGGCCAAAATAATCAACTCAGATGTACCAATGGTTGTGAAGATGGCACTGGTCTGAGCAACAGTTTCATGCTCTTTAGGTTCGGTCGCTGTGAGTCCAGCCGCCTCCAGACAACTAACGAGAAGGCATTTACCAGGTGTTTGGTCCTAGACAGGAAGTGGCCTAAAATGCATGATTTTAGACATGCTGAAAAGAGAATTATACTTTATCATTACCATCTCAACTGTCTGCAGATGCTGGAATTCCGCAGTGTTTGTTTCCGTGACATCATTTTCGCGATATATAGAAGAGTGGCCATAATAACTCTTATCCTGGTGTCGAACAGCTTTGTAAACGGCAAAATGCTTGGAAAACGGTAAAGCACCATATGAAAATGAGAGATTATTAAGGTTGGGACTCTCCTTGGCTAAAACACAAGCAAAAGCACTGCCATGGAGTCGAATTTCTGAGGTGGCATCACTGCAGAAGTAGATTGCCCAACCTTCCATCTGAGGACTAGCTAGCTGGTGGGTTTGAGCCTCCAGCCTTCTGGTTAGCAGTCAAATGCCTTAGGCACTAGGCCACCAGAGCTCCTTAGAAGTGAGAATGGCCAGACTTTGTGCTGACACTTTGGTCAAGTTGTCAGTAAAGTTGCTTAGTGAAGGAGAGATCAGTGAAAAAGGGAAAGACCCCCAACGAGATGGATTGACACAATGGCTGCGACGGTGGGCTCCGGCATGGCAACAACTGTGAGGAAGGCGCGGGACCGGGCAGAGTTTCCTTCCGTTGTACATAGGCTTTGAGTTGGAACCGACTCCACGGCATCTTACAACAACAAACGCTGCCATCGAGTCAACTCCGACTCATAGCGAGCCTCTAGGACAGAATAGTGTTTCCGAGGTTGCATGGTTTTGGGAAGCACACTGCCTCATCTTTCTCCTAGGAATTCCTGGAAGATTCGAGACGTCGACCTTTTTGCCTAGCGCTTTAACCACTAAACCAGAACTCTCTAACAACAACAAAGGAGACCAGCAAAAATAATTCTCCTAGTTTAGCATGAATGCGGGGCTTCTGCTCAGATTCTCGCCAAGCAGAGAGCAACCTGCTTCACGTCCCGCCCATCTTTCTGGTAGAAGTGCCGAGGTCACGCCTCCGTTTGCCCTACAGCATTCTGATAGGCCCGCAGGATTAACGGCAAAGACACACGCGGCAGGATTGGCTAGTAGGCTTGGCCTGCGCGGTGCTTTCTGGGAGATGTAGTCCTGGGACCCACTGAACCTGGGACTGGCGTGTCTGATGTAGATTTCGGTCCTGGGAATTGACTGCGGTAAGTGATAAGGAGGTAGGAGTGTTTCGAGAGTGAATACCGGGAGTGTAGAGGGTTGGGCTGAAAAACCGAAGGGTCAAAAATTAAAGATAGGTGAGAGTTGCCGGCTTGCAGATCACTTCAGAAAGCGTATTACTAAATAGGAGCTTAGAGAGTTGCGGTGGGCGGGGGGTGGTGGACAGGTGCAAGTCCCACGGCCAATCAGACACTAGCAACTGTTGTCTCAGCAACCCATTCCATACACCTAAGGCCCCGCCCCCTGCCTCCACGCCAAGGAAATGGAAGAAATTCGCACTGTTTAAATGGCGTTGTTTTCTTTCTCAATTTTATTTTGCGCTCCAGTGACGCAGAACTTGTGGCTTCGGTGGTCCAGGGACCAACAACGGAAGAGGAGGTAGGATAGGGCCCCCGGTCTCTCTCCCCACCTCCCCGCTGATTGGAACACACCTCCCGAGTGGGCGGAGCTGAGCGGGCGCCTCCCACCCGCTGCGAGACCAAGACCTCCGGGATTCCTAGAGAGGACTCGGAAGTGCTCTGGGGGGTGGGATTTATTGCTCGACCCAGTTGGTCTGGGCAGGATTGGACTTGCTTATTTCCGGCGAGGAAGTGTTGGGAAGTGTTGTCTTTGGTTTTCTCTCTGTTTACAAGAGACCCAGCTTCCCAGCCTGGGCTACGTGGAGCCTGATTTTCAGGAGAGCTCCCGGGGCTGGGCTGAGGGAGGGGAGTTTGTGTCGGGACTGGGGTTCCAAGGTATCCAGGTCCAAATCTACGTATATCCTTGCTTCTTCTCGGGACCAATGAAGACTCCCGTTGATATGTCAGTCTCTTGTGGCTTGAAGGACAGGGCCAGTTTTGATTATTGTTACCTCTCTGATCCCTGTTCTGACTTAAGTTTAATTTATGGTAGAGAGAAGGAGCAGCTGAATCTGGAGTAGTTAGTAAGTCTTATTCCATAATTTATCTGAAATTTAAACGTTTTCACCTCTTAAAAGTGTTCTTTAGATTGGATCGAATGTCATTTTTATGGCTGTCCTGTAAAATTTTGTGAATGTTGGAAGTAGTCTCTATTAGTAATCACTTTACAGGTGGGGTGATGGCTGCCTTGCAATTCATATTTTTAAGTAAATTAGTGTAGATGACCACTTTGCCAGCTCACTTTGCTGATAATGATTTTCAATATATCAGTAGGTTGCACACTACTGAAGGTGCCTTCCAGATCTTAAACAGCTTAAAACCAATTTGATCATTCTGAGTTGGAATGATCATGGCAGACTCCCGGGAAGTTACAGACGTAGACCCTCCAGCTCAGAGTTCGCAGGAGCAGGAAGACCTCCTAATAGTGAAGGTGGAAGAAGAAGACTGCACCTGGATGCAGGAATACAACCCACCAACATTTGAGACTTTTTACCAACGTTTCAAGCACTTCCAGTACCACGAGGCATCCGGACCCCGGGAGGCCCTGAGCCAGCTCCGGGTGCTCTGCTGTGAGTGGCTGCGGCCCGAGCTGCACACCAAGGAGCAGATCCTGGAGCTCCTGGTGCTGGAGCAGTTCCTGACCATCCTGCCTGAAGAGTTCCAGGCCTGGGTGCGAGAACATCACCCGGAAAGCGGGGAAGAGGCTGTGGCTGTGGTAGAAACCATACAGAGAGAACTTGAGGAGCACAAGCAACAGGTGAGTTGGAGAGTAGATATATGAGCAGTGAGGACAGAGGGAAGAGTTAGGAGCTGTTGAGTGGGGATGAGATCTTGAGTCCTCTGGTACTTCATTCATATCCCTTTGTTCTCCTGGGGTTAGGTACACTGCGGAGAGCTCCTGCCATTCGAGCAAAGAGAAGCAATATCCAGTGTGTTAACCTGGAAAAGATAATCTCTGATATTTTTTAAATTAGCATTTATAATTACTGTGTTCAGTTTTTGCGTGATATGATACAAAATTCAAAAAGTACATAAGGATATAATGAAAAAGAAGTTTCCATCCTACTTTCTAATGCCCCAGCTGCGTAGTTTTCCCCACCAAAGGCAGCCACTATTGCACTGATTCTTGTATATCCTTATAGAGATACACTGTGTTCTGTGTATATAAGCACAGCTGTATATGATGTGCAGTTTTAAAAATGTTTTTAAGCCACTGTATTCTTCTTTGTCTTGCTTTTTTCTTCTATCTTGGTTTGTTCCATGTCAGTGCCATAGAGCTGCCTTACTCTTTTGAGATGGCATTATGTTCCATTGTGTAGATGTTCCATCATTCTTGAGCATCTAAAAGGAACTCTGGTGGTGTAGTGGCTAAGGCATTTGGCTGCTAACCAAAAGGTCAGTGGTTCAAACCCACCAGCCACTTTATGGAAGAAAGATGAGACAATCTGCTTCTGTAAAGGTCTGCACCCTTGGAGAATCAGTGGGGTTTGCT
The DNA here is from genome assembly GCF_000298275.1 of Orycteropus afer afer. Classification (NCBI taxonomy): domain Eukaryota; kingdom Metazoa; phylum Chordata; class Mammalia; order Tubulidentata; family Orycteropodidae; genus Orycteropus; species Orycteropus afer. Next base: position 514,641 of record NW_006922129.1, read on the forward strand.
GTGAGTGGGAATGGACTCCATGGCAGTGAGTTTGTGTTGGTTTGGAATTGAACACCTACTTAGGTTGTTCCTTTAGATTTTCTACATTTTCCTATGACAAACTGCTGTAGTGAATGTCCTTTATGTACATAATTAATTGTAGATTGAATTCTTAGAAGTTAATATATTGGCTCAGAGCCCATAACTATTTGTAATTTTGACAACTGTCAGCAGATTACCCTCCAGAAAGGTTACACCCATTTATATTCCCACTGGCACCGTATGAGAGGAAGGTTTTTGAGCCAGCCTGATGAGATCTCTGGTGGCGTAGTGCCTAAGGTATTTGACTGCTAACCAGAAGGCTGGTGGTTCAAACCCACACCAGCCACTCCTCGGAAGGAAGGTTGGGGAATCTACTTTTGTAGTGATATCGCCTCGGAAACCCAAGGAGGGGTCACTATGAGTCGCATCCGACTCAGTGGCGGTGGGTTTATTAGGAAAGATGAGCCCTATGTCTGTCATGAGTTGCAGATGTTATTTTTCTAATTTATTGCTTTTTTTGCTTATGGAGATTATTATTTCATAAGTTTTAAAAAAATGTAATCAGTTTAAATCATTTCCTTTATGGCTTATAGGTTTTGTGCTGTACTTGGGAAGCCCCTCTCCATTACAGTGTTTGAAAAATGTTTCTCATCCTTTTTTTTTTTCCTTTAATACTTTTCAATGACTGATCCATCTTGAACTTGTTTGGGTGTATGGTGTTTGGGATGATTACAGCTTTAGTTTTTTCCAGATGTCTATGCAGTTGCCCATTCTTTTTTCCCCTCTGATTAAAATGGCACCTGGCAAATTTCTGCATGGATTTGGTTTCCTTTCTGAATTTTCTGTCCTGTCTTGTTTCTCTTACTGTCTGTTCATGTATCTGTGTCTTCATTACTTGGCCTCTGTGAAGTGTTTTGGTGCCTAACAGACTATTTGTCTCCCCTCCAGTTTGTTTTTTCTCCCCCTTGTTTCCTTTTTTCTTGAGGAACTTTAGAATTACTTAGTTTTCCCAATCCCCAAAATCCTGCCGGAACTTTTGTTGGGATTGCATTAAATCGTATATTAATTTAAATCAGCCAAACCAAACCTACTGCCATTGAGTCGATGCCAACTCAAAGCAACCCTAAAGGACAGAATAGAACTGCCCCATAGGGTTTCCAGGAGCTCTGGTAGCATAGTGCCTAAGGCACTTGACTGCTAACCAGAAGGCTGGCAGTTCAAACCCACCAGCCACTCCTCGGAAGGAAGGTTGGGCAATCTACTTCCGTAGTGATACTGCCTCAGCAACCCAAGGAGGGGTCGCTATGAGTCGGGTCCGACTCAGTGGTACATAACAACAACAACAACAACACAGGGTTTCCAAAGCTACAAATCTTTATGGAAGCAGACTGCCTCAGCTTTCTTCTGTGGAGGGGCTGATGAGCTTGACCAACCAACCTTTTGGTTACCAGCCAAGCACTTGAACTACTGCATCACCAGGGCTCCTTATATATTAATTTAGGGAGGACTGATATGTTTCTGTTGTTGCGTCTTCATGTCCGTTTCATGTGGGCCTTCCCGTTTGTTCAAGTCTTTTGTTGTGTGTTCCTCTGAAGCATTTTAAAGTTTAATTCATAGAGATTTTGCTTAGCTTCTTGCTTTATTCCTGCGCATTTTAAGTTATTGTTGCTGTTATACATAGGGTCTTTCCTTCCATTATACTCTTTTTTTCGTTTTAATATTTGGGGACTGTTTTCTATATTTTAATTTCTTACTTAGCCACATTAGTGACTTATCTTAAGGTTTGAGGTAGTTAGGCCACAGCAGCTCCTCAGAGAAGTCCTGAGGGTACCAGGCTCCTTCTGGTGCCCTGTTTCCCTTTCCTTAGCATCTGATTTTGGTCTTCACAGTCAAAAGATGGCTGGTATGCTTCCAGGTGGCCAGTTGTGGGTAGTAAGTAAGTAAGTGAACCCATGCTATTGACCCCATACATGTACGGTGCCTGGGCCACAAAAACTAGAGAGAAGAAACCTGATCCCCCTGGAGGAACTTGCCCAAGGAGAGATCTCTGAGTTTGGCTCTCAAGTCCCTTTTCTTCCTTTTTCTTATACCTCTCATGTGTTTCTATGATGCCAAATACCGTGACAGGACTGGTGGAAACCTTGAGATAGCCTTATCCTGTTTCAGCTTTTAAATTCGTAATGGCTTTGGTTTCATCCAGGCAGTTTACCCAGCTGGCTGTATTTTAGTCAATGACTTGGAGGTCCCTGAGTTTTTTTTATGCACAAGATCTTTGTTTTCCTCTGACTCTGTTTCCATTTAAGTACCTCACCAGTTTACTAATCAAAAGTTCAATCAAAACTTTAATAACAGAATTCCAACTACAAACACAATCAACTTTGTGGTTGTACAGACAAACAGAAGTGGATTCATGGAGAGACTGAAGCTAGTTGAATTACACTACAGAGGCCGCGTGTCTACATGTCTTATGTTTAAAAATTTTTTTAAAATAAAACGAGTTATGAAGTTTAAAACCTTAAACTTAAAAAGGAGAAAAACTGCTGCAAGTCTTTTTTAAGGTTTTTCTTCTCTTTCTTTTATCCTGACCCTCTACCTTCCTCCTGCTAGGCTCACACTCTCCTAAATTGTAATTTTTTTTTAGTAACAAAGGAATAGAAATCATAGGATCATGGGACAACAAGAGTTCAAAGCTATCGACAGTCCCTGGATTACTAACAAGTTCCATTTTTAAGTGTGTCTTCAAGTTGAATTGGTATGTGAGTTGGAAGAGTTAGCTGTGATTCGTGGTGAACATCAGTTACTCTCTTATTACATAATATATAGTTTACTTTTCCATACATAAAGAACGTTAAAAGGAACACTTTTAGATACTAAAACATCTTTAACATTCTAAAACAGTAATAATAATGTTTTGATGCCTGTTCCAAATAATGTCCGCCGGTTATTTTGAATCGTTGTCTGTACCTCAGATTTTTAATACAATAGGATTTCCGAGGGTTGGTTCATAACTGTGGGTTGTATGTGAGTGGTAAGTTTGTAACCCAGGGACTGCCTGTAGTTAGAGAATTCCCCTTCTTCAGAACCATTGTATTGCAGTGTAAGGTAGCAGCTTCCTTCTTCTTACCCTCTGGATAAGGGATCCTTCAGCTTCTGGAAGAACCTCAGACTCTTAAAGGGACATAGCTCACTCCCCGGTGCAGAGGGGCTTGCTAGTGACCCGTGTCCAGACCCACAGATGTACTGAGTGATCGACCTGAAGACAGGAATGCTTGGACCTTTCTATTGGTTCAGTCAGGATAAGAATTAAAGGTACCTGGCAACATCTGGTGTATTCTGTTTTTAAAACATAATTTGGGATACTCATGGA